>NW_026606326.1:0-377255 GCF_029834395.1 Sorex fumeus
CAGATCATGACCGGTTTCTCCCCCAGAAAGTCCTAAACCCCACCGACACATCTTCATGAGCCTGCATCTAGCACTCACTCCTGTTGTGCAGTAATTTATCTGAAACAGTGCAAAAAGTTTGCTGTACAGGAAAATTAACCCAATATCCAGGATGTTTACTATACACCAGAATGTGAGCTGTGTCTCAAAGTTGTAGCAGCAGGAGTGATTCTACTTTTTAAAGATGAATATGATACCTTGTGGCCAAGGTGGTGATATAGGAAAAAAGATATAGGTGATATTGCCTTGCACGTGGCTGACCCAGGTTCGATACCTGAGCACCCCAGATGGGCTCCTGACCTTGGAATAAATGATCCCTAAGCTAAGAGCCAAGAGTTAGACATAAACGCTTTAGGTTGTGGACCACAAATACTGCAACAACAAAAGGTAACTAACAAAGTAAACAAAACCAAAAATAAATTCATCTGCAAAGACAAATTCTACAGAGAAACACTTAAAGGATTGAACACTGTGTGCTAAATCACATTTTTGGACTTATCCTGAATACTTATTCTTTTTCTCTGCTCTCACATCCGGTGTGTGTCTATGTGTCTGTGTTAGTCGACGACTAACGGGAAGTTAAATGATTAAGTGATTAAGTGATCTCTCCAGTATGCATTTTCATATGCCTAGTGAAGGCTGAGGAATGAATAAGACCTTCCCACATTCACTACATATATAAGGCTTCTCTGAGTACAAAATCTCATACTAGTCTTAAGGACTAAGGGTAGAGTGAAGGCCTTCCCAAATGACAGACATTGATGAACTTTTTCTCCACTATTTAGTAAGGCCCCCAGATTAAGAGAAGACATTCCCACATTCCATACAAAAAAAAGGGTTTCTCTGGGGCTGTAGCAATAGCAAATCAGGTAGGGTGCTTGCCTTGTATGTGGGCAACCCGGGTTCGATTCCCAGCATGTCATATGGTCACCTGAGCACTGCCAGGGATAATTCCTGAGTGCAGATCTAGGAGCAACCCCTGTGCATTGCCGGGTGTGACCCAAAACGCAAAAAAAAAAAATGAGGTTTCTTTCCAGTATGTATTTTCGTATGACTACAAAGACTTGAAGAAAGAGCAAACACTTTCCCACATGCCTGACATACAAAAGATTTCTCTACAGTATGGAATATCCTATACTGGTAAAGGTTGATGGTGTGAATGAAGCCCTTCCCACACTCCTGACATATATAATGCTTCTCTCCAGAAAAATTTTTCCTGTGCACAGTAAGGCTGACAATAGAGAATTCTCACATATATAGGGCCTTTTTCCAGGAGGAATTTCCCTGTGATTCAAAAGGTTTGAGCAACTAACAAAGGCTTCATCCCAGAACGTCCTGACCCCACAGAAATGAATGCCCAGATTAGTTAGAAGGAAAGGACACAGGTCAACACCCTTGTGATCCTAATAAAAACCTCAAAAATACGGAAAAGGAATGAACAAAATATCCATTTTCCTTATATCCAGATTGGTGCCTATCCAGAGTTATAATACCAAGGTTTAAGAGACATATTGAGTCATGCTGAAGACACCCAAGGATCATTAGAAGAAAATCCACACAGTGAAATAGTGCACCGTCTGACAGGGTGAGGCCCAAAATGACGAACTTCTTGGACGCAGAGTGATAATACAGCAGGGAGGGTGTTTTCCTTGCACGTTGCTGACCCGGGTTCACTCCTAGGTATGCCATATGGTCCCCTGAGAAACACAAGACGTAATTCCTAAGGACAGAGGCAGGAACAATCAATGAGCATAGCCAGAAATAACGCAAAATACCCAAAAGGAAAAATAGAAAAGAAAATGAACCTGTGACCACTGTGACAGTACAGCATGGCAGGCACACAACACACCTGATACACAAATATGGATTACATCCCTGTATCCTATATCGTTCCGGAGCACTGTAGGGAGAAATTCCTAAATATTCACGAATGTTCTGAGTACTACCAGGTGTAGTTCCCAAATCAAATAGAAATAAAACAACGAAATAATAAATGAAGTTGAAGTGCTGGTGCAGTACTACAGTGAGAAAGGCACCAGACTCAGACAGCAACCTCATGGGCCCCTGAGCACTGGCAGGTGTGATCCTTCAGGACAGAGCCAAGAGAAATGTGGATGCAGCCCCCCAATCAAACCCAAAAATGAACACACTCCAGTGAAGGGTACCATAGTAATTCGGCAATAGAAGGAAACTGTTGAGAGGAATCTGAGCGACCATACGGGGCAGAGGACGGAGGGCGCTTGCTTTGCATGTGTCCAACTGGAGTCTATCTGCTGAATTCCATTTGGAGTCCAGAGTCCACCAAAAGTGTTCCCTGAGTACAGAACCCGGAGTACAAGTCCTGCGTATCTCCAGGTGTGGCCCAATAACAAATAACAAAAATAGGGTAAAAATAGAGGACCAAGAGAAACAGCAGTTCCCACTGTTGTCATACATTTTGGCCAAAAGAATCCAGTCTCTTCTGAACTCGCAGGTGCCTCTCTGGATTCCTGGCAAGTTAAACCCACAGGGCCCTCAGAAACAGCCTGCAGGTGCTGGCAGGTCTCCAGCATCATGTTCCTGTAGAGCTTCCTCTGAGAGGCGGCCGTTCAGGTACGTCCACTCAGGGACAGTGAGTGGGGCAGGCGATCCCCACCATACCATCTGCTCAAACAAGCCATGCCAGGCGCAATATCGAATACAGAACCATAAGTGACCCTGGAGAATCGCTGGGTGTTCCCCTCACATCACCTCACTTCACTTCACAAAACAAACCTGAACAAATCAGACTCTTATTCTGGCACATCAAAGGGCTCCCAAGACTTGGCAGGAGGGATCCTTGAGCACTGAGCTGCGAGTACAACTTCAGCATCTTGGGGTATAGCCCCAAAACCCAAATTCAACAAAAAAACACAGGGTCAAAAATGTTGTCAAACAGCAGAGCATTGGGCACTCCAATCAGTAGTGACAACCCAGGGCTCCTTCCAGAACCAAATCAGAGATGGATGACCCTGAAGTCTGTGTCCTCCTGTCACTGATTTCTGTCATCTTGTCACTCTCCTCCTACCTGGGGATGGTCTGCCAGGTGGGTCACTGCCATTGTCCCAAGCTTCTAATTCCCTAGAATAGCAGGGAGTTATGTCCAACGACCTGGAGGACAAATCAGAGCTGTGAGCATCAGAGAAGAGAACAGCCCAGGGCCTTAACAGGCCGGAAGTCCCTGTCCTGGCGACGAAAATGTCCTCACTGGCCTCGCCGTTAGAAACATGGTCACAGACCCACACAGGGCAGACACTGTCATATGGTCCATCAACTTCAGGAGAGGGTTTGCACCCAGGGTACTCATGATGAAGATAAGGCAAGTAGGTGACTTCGGTCCATTCTCTGAAAATACTCTAATATCTAAACAGGAATCTAGTGCTACAGATGAAAATTAGGTCTGAGCAGTGACAGCACATCAGTTAGGGCATTTATTGTGCAAGTGGCTGTCTCTGCTTTGATCCCCAACATCTCATAGGTCTCCCTGAGCCCACCAGGAGTGATTCTTGAGCTCACATTCAGGACTAAGCCCATAGAACTGCTGACTGGTCCCAAAACACACAAATGTAAGAGAAAGTTGTGTTCAAATGAGAAAAAGAGACATCCAATTTCACAACTTTCTCGACTTTACCCAGAGTAAAAGCATTTTTATGATGGCCAAAAAATAGCACAGAGCACGGGGTGCTTGCCTGGCATTCAACCGACCCAGCTTCATTGCCCACAACACACAAGTTCCCAAGCCATGCACGAGGGGATCAGTGAACACAGAGTAAGGAGTAATTGCTGAGCAACGACTGACATAGCCTCCAACCCAAAATAGATGAATTTATAGACTAGAGCTACAGTCTGCTAGGGTGTTGGCCTACAGCTGACCTGGGTTCAATCCCTGGCACCCCACTGGGTGTCATACGCAAAAAATACAAAACAAAAGTGAAAAAAAATGTATTTTGTCAAAGCCCCCTCCAGCCAGTTTTGTAGGACAGATTTGGGTTTTAGGGCCACAAGTGGCAGAACTTTGGGATTATTCATGAGGGTGTTTGGGGGACCCTGCATTTTGACAGAGGTTGCCCCATGGCAGGCTGCTTACAAGGCGAGGACATGCACTCCTGGCCTACCTCTGACCCCAGCAATTCAAATTCTATATAAATCCTGTCAGCCTTGTGAAATGGACACAGATGGGCATGATGGGGGTGGGTGGGGTAGTACGCAGAGATGAGGTCCAGCCGGAAAAGGCCATGGCAGGGTGATGGTGCCTGGTGGATCCCAGTATGATGCCAGTAAGCAGCACAGTCTGCAGTTCCAAAGAATTTTTAAAGGTTTGCAGGGGACAGAAAGAGAAACCAGTGGGCATGACACTTCTCATGCCTGTGGCTGACTTAACGTCACAACCTGAATTCCCAAGGTGTGATCTTGGAGTACTGCTGGGTCTGGCAGAAATCCCAAATCCCCTACCCTTCCTACACACAAATAAAAGCAAAGAGGCTGTTATGTGCCAACAGCAAAGGTTTGGAATCCAGCATTATATTCTCAAGAGTCAGTTCTTTACTTTGTCTTTGCTTGGGGGCCACACTAGGCAGGACTCAGAGCTTACAGGCAAGGCTTTAACAGACTATATGATTTTTCTCCCTTGGTATGTGATTTTGTGTAAGGAAAAGGAGAACAAATATTACACTTGGCCCAAAAGAAATCTTAATGGTGAAAAGTCTGTAATTTTTCTCAGAGCCTCCAACTACTTCCCTACAGACAGTGTTTTGCTGTGGAAGGGGAAAACTGACACCTGTTATGGTGGCAGAAATCAGCACAATCAGTGAGGCCCCAGGTTCCTGGAATTGAAACAGTCTCAGCTTCCCAGAAATGGAACAATGTGCAACTAGCCAAACTGAACCCACCTGGGAAAGTTCCTGGGCCCTGCCAGGGGGCTCAATCAATCATTATGCCCCTAGTCAAAATGTCCCAGAAATTGTCTTTTGTTAACCCTAAAAGAATGAGCTTATGTAACCGTGAATGATTATGGAAAACAAATTTTTAACTACTGCCTCACCACTGTTAGCCTAGACACTTGCCAAAACAATTTTGTTTGGTAACTAGCTAAGTTTTTTTTTCTGAAACTATACAAAATTTACTGCTTAGGTAATCAAACCCTATATAAACTACTACCTGACATCGGTGTCCCTATCAAGAGGCCACTCTGTGCGTGAGATAGTTGGCGCCAGTATACTGGATTACAACTCCTACTGCTTTCGCATTATCAAGTTAGTGTCTCTTTCTGTCTCGTTATTTGGAAACCCATAGTTTCGGGCTTAATAGTTGAAATATTCCAGAATGTTCACATCCAAGAACTTACAATGAACATATCAACTGAGGGCAGGAGAAAGCACACCAGGCTGGGGTGGATGTCAGTCAGCTGAAAGCCCGGGGGGGGCCTTTCCTGGTACCCACTGTCCACCAGTACTGTGAGCAGAGAACAGGCTGCAGTCCTCCAGCACTGGCAGATGTAGCCCCAAATCCCACCTCATCTGCTCCCCTCGTAGTGAGATAGACCCGGGAAAAGGAGCTCAAACGGCGGATCATGTGGTTTAAGGTGGGGTACATGGAATCTCAAGGACATCTGGACAGAGGGGCAGAGTCCCTGACCATCGTCAAGTTTGTAGCAAAAAGAAAAACAAGAAAATAGGCAAGGAGCTGGAGTGATAGCACAGCAGATGGAGTGTTTGCCTTGCACGTGGCCAACCCGGGTTCAATTCCCAGTATCCCATATGGTCATCGAGCACCAAGAGGACTAATTTGTGAGTACAGAGCCAGGAGTAACCCCTGTGCATCGCTGGGTCTAATAAAAAAAAAAAAAGCAAAAAAAAAAAAAAACAGACAGGAAAGATATTCACAAAGCACAAAAAGATGTTCAAAGAATGCTCATTGTCATGACAAATTCTGGAGTGAGACTTTTTTCTGCGGGGGGCTTTGCGCCACACCTGGCTGTGTTCATTGGACCCTATGAAATGATGGGGATTGAAATCAGGCAAACTACATGCAAGGCAAGCGCCCTACTAGGTGTACCTGCACCTGGTCTGGGAGAGATGGTCAATGGGTAGGGCTCTGCTAAGAAACTTGGCAGATAAAAAAATATTATTTTCTGTAGAAAAATTAAATAGGGTAAGCAGAGACAGTACATAGGATGCTTTCCATTCTAGCTGCTAAATCACATTCAGTTCTCTAAAGCAGATAGGGTCCCCAAGCAGTGCCAGGAACAATGTTAAGATCAAATGCTAAACTTAGCACAGAGCACTGAGTGCTGTGAGTCAAAATTTACAATTCAAAATGACAATAATAAATCAAAATTTTTCTGTGCAAAGGGGCTGGAGACATAGTACAGCGGGAGAAGTGCTTCTCTTGAAAGCAGAAAAACCAGATTTGAATACTGGAATCCCATATTGTTCCCTGAGCACCATCAAGTGTAACCAAGTATACCAAGGTGTATACCCCACTAAAAAATAAATAAATAAATAAAACAGAATTAACTGAAATAAATTGATCAAGTCGAGGGAGCCAATGGTTCAGTCTAAGGAATGAAAGGTGGCCGGCAACAAGCTGTCCTGGACATAATCTCCAAATAATCCCCTGCCTCCACCTCCAAGCAGCCAAAATGGGAAAATCCTGCACTGTGTGCACTGTGATTGAAAACAGGGGTCCGGGGTGGGGTGGGGGGCAATCTTATACTATGTCTATAAATAGAAACCAGGTCTTTAAGAAGCTAAGTTGGAACTTTCGAGCTAAAATTTTCTTATGCCCATTGAAGTCACTGACATTAATAGCCCAGTATTTTCATCATTAAAAGAATGATTTAAAGTGCGTATTCACTAATTCTCATTTAACACACGCTCAAGAATTCAAATTTGAGCCCACTATTTCCTTAATTCCTTCTAAGAAATAACAATAATTTTAAAAGAAATTACTTTCTCATTTGTTCCATTATTTTGTTTCAGAAACTTTCCCAGCACACCTTTCCTCTCCAAGCTCATTTTCTTCCCTAACTCCATGCTTTTCTGACCACTCGGAGTTTCCTTTTCAGGTTCTGGGGTGATCACATCTGGCCGTGCTCCGGTTATCATATGTGGTCATGGGGTTCGAACCCAGGTTAGCTACATGCAAGGCCACTGTCCTCCTTACACAAAAAAAAAGCTTTCTTCAGAAAAATCTCCTCTGATCAATAGCACAGCGGGTAGGACATTTGACTTGCATGCAGCCGACCCAGGTTCGATTCCTCCACCATTCTTAGAGAACCCGGTAAGCTACTAAGAGTATCTCACCTGAAAAGCAAAGCCCGGCAAGTTACCAGTGACATATTTCATATGCCAAACACAGTAACAAGTGTCACAATGGAGATGTTACTGGGCCCGCTCGAGCAAATCAATGAACAATGGGAGGACAGTGACAGTGACTGTTTCCTAAAATTCAATTAATAAGTAAGATACAGCTTTCGTCAGGAGCACTCGGTGTGTCCTGGGTGAGGGGCCACCATTCCTGTACACTATCATCGAGTGACCCCACCACTCACTATGCAGAGACCACAGCAGTTTAGGGCACTCAGAGAGACCACAGGGTGGCTGGTGAAACAAAAGGACCTTAGGGACGCTCGCAGTCTCCCTGGGCACCCCAATACCTGCTCCTTCCCCGCGCCTCATCCTCAGCAACAATGGTGGCTGATTGTAACTGTTGCCCAGAGAGTGAAGCCACCTTGGGTGGAGGGCAGGGATGGAAAGACCTGCATTCTGTGAAGCCATCTGCATTTCTGGTCCTAGCCTTAAAGAGCCAGGCTCCAAGCATTCCTGACCACATATTTTTTGGTCACAGACACTGTCCTGTTTTTCATCGATTTGCTCGAGCGGGCCCAGTAACATCTCCATTGTGAGACTTGTTGTTACTGTGTTTGGCATATTGAACACGCCGCAGGTAGCTTGCCAGTCTTTGCTGCGCGGGAGAGGTACTCTCCGTGGCTTGCTGAGCTAGGACTGTAATTTATTTTCTGTTACTTCAGTCAGGTGACCAGGACATCTGGGGTTCACCAGGCCCAGGACAAATGGAGAGCGAGGGACTGAACAGATGGCACATGCAGCACAAAGTCTTTGTTTTCATGAAAACAATAAAATTCACTCAGATTCCATGCAAACAACCTCCAGTAGCAAGCCTCAGCATGATCTTATCCTGCCTGTTATTCCCAAGGATCAGCAGTAGACTCCAAAACAAAGACCTGGGATAGTAGTCATAGCTGTGAGCAGAGAGAGGATGAACCTCTAGCCCTGACCTGGAAAGCTCCTGCCTTGGACCGGGAAATGTCCTGCTGACAGGGACTCTGGGGTACCAGGGCAAGCTGGGAGACACTGTCAGATGCTACTTACTCTCCAGGGGATACAGAGCAGGTTGGGATTTGGGCTGTCTGTCAGGATAGGAGTGATGGGCTCACTGTACAGGGGAGGATATTGCAGCCCTGAGATTCGGGACTCCTTCCTGGATCCCAAGGAAGGTCCTTATGGGCCCAGCCAAGGGCTGCCTCCTAGGCCAGGAACCCCTCTGATCAAGCACCCCTGCGCTTCAGGGATGCCCACAGCAGCCACGGCCCCCAAAGTGGCTCTGTCAGGGAGTAGCCACAGGGAATAAGCATGAACAAACCTTTAGCCTCTTTCTGCTCACAAAATTACGAGTGTGTATCTGTGTGTGTGCGCGCTTTGATTTTTGGGTCAAAACAGGCAGTACTCAGGGCTTATATTAACTTGGCACTCAAGGATCATGCTTGGTGTGGCTTAGGGGACCGTTGGAATTACAGAAACTGAACCTGGGTTAGTCTTGTGCATGGTAAGAGCCCCCTACCTGCTGTAGTACCACTCTGGCTCTTTCTAAATAAATTTCTTTCTAATGCAGCAGGAGTGATCCCTAAACAAATATCTCTTCCTCCTCAAAAAGCCCAATTAGCTGGGATTTGTGCTTCAATATGAAATGTAATCAAATATAGTGAACTACCTTATAAAATAGAAAAAATAGAACATAAATCCTTGTTTAAGAAAACACCTTTACACACAACATTCACTCCAACAGCCAGGGTCACATGGTCAGGGTCAGGGAGGTGATGAAGAATTGAAAGATGTTTTCCAACCTAACTTACACTGTACTCCCGTTGTTCATCAATTTGCTCGAGCAGGCACCAATAACATCTCACAACAAATTGTGAGACTTCTTGTTACTGTTTTTGGTATATCAAATACATCACAGGAAGCCTGCTAGGCTGTGCCTTGGGGGCTAGATTCTCTTGGTAGCTTGCTGGGCTCTCTGAGAGGGGTGAAGGAATCAAACTAGGATCGGATGTGTGTAAGAAAATGCCCTACCTGCTGCAGAAATTCTTTATAAAAAAAAAGGCACCAAAATGCGGCTGGAGAGACACTTAAGAGAATATAGTGAATCCCTCTGTGAGACTGAACAAACCTCGGCCCCCCATATGAAACAGTGATCATTGATGGAAACAATTTCTGATGGTAGAGCATGGAATAATCTCTGGGGAACTACAAGTATGCCCACCCCACCAAAAAAAAATTAAAATAGTCAGAAAAGTGAATATTCATTTACAACTCCCAGCCACATGCTACGACCAGACCCCCAGGATTCCTTCTGAAGGTTGCCAATGAACACAATGAACTTCAACAGTGTCTCTCGCCATTGTGGGGCATGGAGCTGCCCCTGAAACTGACTGGATATGGATGGGGGAAGTGAAAAACAACCAAAATAGTGCCCCCAAAGCTGGAACAGCCCCATCAGTCACAGTACAGGAATTGGAGATGAGAGGTCCTCACATCTTGCCACTAATTGGCCTTCAGTGTCCCCCCTCCACAGTGAAGTATCTTTTTGTCTTTTAAACATGTGCCTGTAGGAGGACTGATCCACTTGACATCATGAAGAAGTAAAAGTGCACATGGAAGATTCCCTTCTGTGACATCATACATTATCAAGGAGACTTAAAGTGCCAGGTCTCAAGTGTAGACAGACCATTATGCCAGCCCAGGTGAATCGGTGCTGATGGGATGGGCTCGGATAACGGAGAGGAGAGGCGAATGCTTGAGGGGTCGAACACTGAATTCAGGGCAGAGAGTTAAGGCAGAGTCCCTTGAATACAAGGGTGGCATAAATCACATGGGGTAAGGAGCTGGTCACACACGGTAGACCTGGATTCCAACCACAATACCCCATAATGATCCTGAGTCTCCCAGGTTTGGATGCCTGAGTAGGGATCAGCTGGGTGTAGCTTTGTGGCTGTTTCTCTTTTCTAATCCCCCAAAACACAGGGCTATCCAAGCCAAGCCACAGGGGCTGGAGCGATAGTCCAAAGGGGAGGGTAATTTCCTTGCACGGCGCCGAACCCGGCTCAATCCCTGCCATCCCATATGTTCCTCAAGCACCACCAGGAGTATTTCCTTACAGTAGAAGCAGGAGTAAGCCATGAGCACTGCTGGGTGTGAAACAAAAAGAAAAAATAAGTCAGGCCAGAGTCAGAGCAAAGAATGCGACAGTGGTGAGCTGTGTGTTTTCAAAAGGCCGGCACCACTCTTACCTCTATTGCTCGATTAGGGACTGGGCCTCTTCCACCCAGATCCCCCATCTTCCAGTGGCTAGACAGTTACACCCACCAACTGCCATGTAAGCCCATCACCGGCCAAAATCCAGAGACTATAAAACTAAGCTCCCGGAAGCATGGGGCCACGCAACCTCTTATTGTCAAGTTCTGGCTCTCAGAGAACCCGGTGGCAGGCGATCGAGAGTATCCTGTCCACGTATATACCTGACTGGGAACAGCTATAGATGTGATCAGAGGTTTCCCCAAAAGCCTCTATCCCTCTTGGAGAGCCCGGGAAGCTACCGAGAGTATCCTGCCCTCACGGGAGAGCCTGGCAAACTACCACGTACTCAATATGCCAAAAACAGTAACAAAGACGATCGCCATTTCCCTGACCGTGAAAGATCCCCCAATATGTCACCAGCCTACACTAGCACGTGACAGGGACGAATGGAGATGTTACAGGTGTCCGCTCGAGCAAACCCATGAACAATGGAATGATAGTGATAGTGATGTACATATAAAAACCTAGAGTATATTCCAACACTAAGAATGGAGGATAATGGGCAGTAAACCTTGGAGCCTTTTTTGGTCTTTAATCAAATCCGAATCCTTTTCATCATTCTGATGACTACTACATTGATGGGATATTGCTAATTCCAAATAAATACTTTATTTTTCTGATATTATTGAACTGATAGGTGGGATCCAGGAACGTGCACAACCTTCTGAGTAATCCTAGGTAAACGGAACAGCCTGATGGGATGGGGGAACCTGGGGAGTGCTGAGATCTGGGAAGCTTTGGGAACTGACCCATATTCCCAACATTTCTTAGATATTTGATTCCAGGGGCCCCTTCCAACCTTTCAAACGTCTTTCTATGAACAGTAAAGTTCATTTAAACTATGTACAGAAGGGACCAAACAGACAGGACAGCAGGTAGGAAATTTCTCTTGCATTACCTTTAACAGGGTCCCAGAGCAACACCAGGAGTAATCGCTGAGTATTTCTGGGTGTGACCCAAAAAGACGGTGATGCCCAGAACTTCAAACAGAGCAGCAAGTGAATGTGGGACCATGTGACAGAGCAGGCAAGGCTCTCCAGAGCAGAAAGGAGAAAGTAGGGAAAACACATGTCCTGGGACCTGAGTCACTATAGCGGTCAGGGCGAAAATGGGGCCAGCGCCCTCGGGGCACCTCTGATGTGAATCAGCTGGGAATCCAGAACAAAGAGCCAAGAAGGCCTGGGCACCTCCACTGTGGTACAAAAATAAACATGAAAGAAAACAAAGCAGCAGGATGGAGTAACAGAAGATAATGGCGGGATGGTGAACCCAAACTTCCCATATGGTCCCCCAACCACTGCCAGTTTCAATGCCAGAGTGCAGGGCCAAGAGTAATCCCAAGAATCACTGGATGTAGTCCTCCAAACAAAGCAAAGTATCCAGATGCCAGCTTTGACCCCAGCACCCGATATGCTCCCTGAGATCTGTCAGGAGTGATCCTTGAGAACTAAGGTATGAGTGCTCTTTAAGCTGGGCATGGTTCAAAAAGAAACACAACAAAACTGAAACAAACATGGCATCATACAGAGTCAGGCCCTCCAACAAGGAGGCACAATGCAGGATCCTTCCTGAAACAACTCAGAGACATTTGGCACAAGAAGACTAAGCGCTCCTTGATAAGTGAGAAGGTCACTGCATCACCTTATCTGGTCACTCTTCTCCTACCTATGGATGGTGTTTCTATTCACATGTCACTATCTTCTCCTACCTCTGTTTTTCCTGAGGATCAGAGACCTGGAGGAGAAGTCAGAGTGGTGAGCATTGGAGAGGAGCACAATCCCCAGCTCTGAGAAGCCACAGACTTGGGCAATGGCTCACAGACCCTCCTTGGGGATTACACCAGATGCTTCTGTCTCCCCAAGAGAAGCAAAATGGGTTGATATCTGTGCTGTCTTTCATGACACAAGCTCTGGGCTTGGCTACAAGGGAGAAAATTCAGCCCTACCTTGACCTGGGGCCTCGTCCCTGCGTCCCACAGAAGGTTCTCACAGCCACAGCCAGGGGCTGAATCAGAGGCCAGATCCCGTGCATTAGCTCCCCCTGCGCTGGCAAAAGGGCTGCCCCCCACAACCATAGCCGAGAATGGGGCAGCCCCTTTCCTCTAAAAAAAACACACTTTCTACACACACACACACACACATGCACTTACCAACAAACTCACACACCCTTTACCCCCAGTACTCACCTCTATAAACAGGGGTCAAGGACAGGGATTTGCAGCGTGATGTGAAGAAGCAGAAGTTCCTGTTCTGACAGACAGTAAAGCTAGTAGGGTGCGTTGTTTGCTGATAGCAGTCAATCCTCTGCATCCCCATGCATCCCTATGGCCCCCAGAGTACTCCAGGAAAAATATCTGAGCCCTGAGCCAGGAGTCAGAGTAAGATGTCATTGTATCTTCGCGCAAGAAGAGCCCCCCATCCCCCACACCAAATATAGCCCCCAAAGGAAACTAAAACAACAATCACCAATGGATCTACTGCTCGGGAAGGCCTCGTCCCACCAGGGAAGCCAATGAGAAAAGACGGGCAGGAACAGCGTCTCTTGGCTTTGGGCGAGCTGCGGCTCTGCCCCTCAAAGTGTATCTGGAGACTTTACAGCAGCAAGACTAGGGCCAAGGTTTCAACATACGTCAGCTGGGGGTCAGCACTGTGAAGACCGGCCCTCAGTAGTTCCCTCTTCCCAAAGGTCCACAGCCCTGCGTTCAGCCCCACACCTAACGACCGCTGTCCTATCGCAGACCTGGAGGCATAGTGGTACCAGAAGCCTCCCAGGATCAGTCATTCACACCCTCCTCCCCTGCACCCTGGAACAGTCCCAATGTACCCCCTGAAATATCTGCCCCACATCAGTAACTGTCTGGATATGAGGAAAGAAGTCAAAAACAAGCATGAAAGCGCACCCCCCCCCACCCCCCGCCCAACCTGGTGGAGAGCCGCAGCTCAGTATGGAGATGGGAATCGCCAGGCACTCACAGGAGATCAGACCCGTTCTGCCACAAAATTGGCCTTCCGAATCCCGCTTCCTCACAGGGGCCCTAACTGTCCTTTACTCACGTGAACAATGACATTGACCCAATTTTCAGGAATAGAAGCACCAGGAAGGCCCCATTGTGATATCACTTCCATCCCCACAAGCAGCCTTTAAGAGCCCGGATCCAGAAGTGCAGAGAACCACTATGCCCACCCAGGTGAATCTGTGAGCAACAGGGATGGGCTCGCATAGAGGGGTGGAGAGGCAGCTGCCGGAGTGGCCGGTCACACAGTGGAGGGCTAGAAGGCAGTACGGAGAAGTCCCCTGGTTTTGTACTGGGCAAACAATGAGCCAATGCTCTCACACACAGTCCATCAGAATAAATGAACAGCGGGTTCATTCAAAGTCAAACAGGCAGATAGGGAGCAGGTGTGGCATGGAACAATGAGTTTCTCAGGGAAGTCATTAATCAAGACCGGGTGAAAGCAGTGACTCCCAAGCCAGCCCTGGAGATGCAGAGAGGAACTGGCCTAGCAGCAAGCCCAGAGAGTTGAAGAGACACTGCAACAGGAGCAAAGGCAGGTAAGAACATCAGAGAGCACTTTCAAGTCAATGTTCTATGCTTGACAACAGGCGAGCAGTGAACACTCATCTACAAGGAAAACCAAGGAGGCCGTTTCAGAAACGCAATTTCAACCCAGAGCATGAACCAGGAGGGAGAGTGCAGAAGCTTGACACTTGCATTGAAACTGGTCATCTGGAGTCCATCCCTGTACGCCAAATCATGGCCCAAGGAGCAACAGGAGTAACTGACAGGTATGTCCCTCCCCCCAGAAGTATAGTTCAATAAACAAATCCCATGATATCCAACATTCCTAAGAATAGAGGCATATATTTAACCAAAGGAACCAAAGCATACTGGTAAATTTGTAGCCCTACTAGGCTTTTCAGACAATCTCTAGCACCGGCCTCCCGTTGTTCATCTCCTGAATGGGCCCAGTAATATCTCCATTGTGAGACTTGTTGTGGCAGATCGATTATATCATGGGTAGCTTGCCAGGTTTTGCCCTGTGGGCGAGATACTCTCAGTAGCTCGCCGGGCTCTCCGACAATCGAAATCATTATCATCAGCCAGGTGAAAACATGATGGTTGGGATTTAACTCCTTCCAAAGGCAAGTTTTGTTTTGTCCTAACACTACTGAAATGAGGTGGGTGGGATCCTGGAATGTGACCCCCTTTATTAGTCAGTCATCAAAGCTGAATGCATGTTGAGATGGGGAAGCAGGGGGCTCTCCCATGTTCCTACCACCTGGAAAACAATTGAGTCAAGGCGCCCCTTCCACAATTTCAAAGTCCATTTCAATGGTCTCCAATCCTCACTATAAAGATCCTTGTCAGGATATTTTCACAAGTTAAAACTTTTTGTGAATATTAATCTTTAATGTAATGTAAAATTTAAAAAAATATAAATACAAGGAGTGTAGAAATGATACCGAAGACAAAGTACTTGCTTGCACATGGCTGACCTGGATTCTGAGCCCCATAAGTATATAAGTGACCCCCAGTCTGGATTCCTGAGCTAAGAACCAACAGTACAGCCTGAGTCCAGGGGGTGTGGCACCCCAAAACCTAGCACAGAAAGACTGGAAGAATAAAGGATTTCCTGATCTTCCACTTTGCAGTTTTCACTGCAGCTTTGTGATTCATCTCTGTCATAATTCTCTAAAACCAGGGCCTCTGGGCCAAGTTGGAGTGAGAGTAAACAATGACACAGTGATGAGCTGTGACAGTTCCACAGAGGGCCTATTTTTGTACCTGTTTTTATTTAGTCACCTTCCTCATGGCCTCCATCACAAAGACCCACTATGTACAAGCTAAACATACATGTGATGGAAAAATTCCAGGGCACTGGCATAGCTGTGGTGTGGGAGATACTCAGCAAGAAACTATCCTTACAGAAGTGACATCATAGGTAGCTCATCCTATGATACGAGGATTATTTCCTTCTTGGCTGTAGTTTTGTACCACCTATGACCACCCCCTGTCCAAAGGAATCTGGCTAAACCGATAGGGCCTGTTCTGACCTTATAGATGGTTAATAACGGATCAACTCATCCAGTATAAATTTTACAAAGTTTCCTAAAGCTTGAAGGTCCATGAAGCCCTGTTCACATTCATTACACACATAAAATTTTCTCTCCACTATTCATTCTCATATGCCTAGTAAGGCCTGAGGATTCAATAAAGACGTTCCCACATTATTTACTTATATAAGGCTTCTTTCCTGTATGAATTCTGCAATGAATACAAAGACTTGAGAAATCATAAGTGCGGGATGCTTTGCTACTGGAGATTAGGAAGCAAAAATTCTTGATGTAGAAAAAAACCAAAAAAGTTGCAATCAGTGACAGTGAAGCAGGCAGGGAACTTGTCTTGCATGCAGCCAACCCAGATCATTCCTCACATCCCATAAGGTCACTGAGTACCACCATCAGGAATTCCTGAGTTCAGAGGCAAAAGTAAACCCCAAGCATCTCCGGATGTGGTACACAAGGCAAACCAAAACAATAATGATGAAAAAGTTTCATTTAAAACCC
Source organism: Sorex fumeus (assembly GCF_029834395.1). Lineage (NCBI taxonomy): Eukaryota > Metazoa > Chordata > Mammalia > Eulipotyphla > Soricidae > Sorex > Sorex fumeus. Next base: position 16,284 of record NW_026606326.1, read on the forward strand.
CACCCTCCGGCAGGGAACAAACCACCATGTGGCCCCACCACATCATGGCAATCAATCAAAAGAGAGACTACAACTGGATCTGCTAGGGCAGGGGTCTTAGGCCCTGCCCCTTGAAGTGAATCTGAAGGTTTTACACATGTGATGCCTGAGCCAAAGGCACCGGATCAGGGAAGAGCGAAGTCCCATGCAGGGAGGGTCGGGACAGCCAGGTCCTGCTCTCTGCAAGTCCCGCAGGCCCTGCACTCAGGCCACCCCTCAGCCCCAAGCCCACCCGCCGCTGACAGATCGTGGAGCAAGAGGCAATGTTGGGCAAAGGGGAGCCTCACGATCACCCACTCACACTCAAACCCTGCACCCCCTAAAGCCTCTGGGTTCCCCTAAAGCATTCACCTTGCCTCAAGAATCAGCTGCTATCAGAAACAAGAGAAAAACAAGCATGAAAGGGCCCCCAAACTGGAACAGCCCACACCGCTCACAGTGTGGAGGCACCGGGAGCTCATGGACCACCACTCCCATCCTGACTAAAAAATCGGCCTTCGTAGTCCGCCTTCCACCCAGGGCCTCCATTTCCTTCCCTGTCCACGACACCAATGGTGGCCTAAAGCAGGCAACCACAACTGGAATAGAAAGGACATCTGAAGGTTGCCGGCCTGTGACGTCACTTCCACTTCTGCCAGGACCTGGAGCCTTAACGTGTCATGAACCAGAGGCAGAGACCCTTTTTGCCCATCCAGGTGAATCTGGCTGAAGGGCGGATAGACTGGAAAAAAGTGTCGAGAGGCAGATTCTGGGGTCACACATTGGGGGGCTGTAGATAAGGAGAAGAACCTTGATCTTCTACTGGTCAGTCAAACAATGACCCAATGCTTTCACACACAGTCCAACAAGGAAAAACGCAGCTGGGTTGATTCAAGGTAAAACAGGAAGGTTGGTACAAGTCACCGGATGTTGAGTTTCTTGAGGAACGAATCAAGATGGGGTGAAACCAGTGACGGCCAAGCCAGCCCAGGAGATGCAGAGGAACTGGACAAGCAGCAGCCCAGAGAGCTGGACAGACACTGGAACAGGAGTAGAGGCTGGTAAGAACATCGGGAAACACTGTCCAGTCAATGCACTACCCCTTGGAAACACCAAACCAGTGGACCCTTGACTACAAGGAAAACTGCAGGAAGCAGTTTCAGAAGCACAATTTCAAAACCAGAGTAGGGGGCAAGAGGCTTGGGTGCTTGCCTTAAATGTGGTCAATCTGGGCTCAACCCTCAGAATTCCAAACGGTTCCCTGAACACCATCAAATTGTAAAGCCAGGAGTAGGCCCTGAGCACTGCCAGTTGTGCACCACCACCAATATCATATATTCCTACCCTGAGAATGGAGGTTAATGGGCAGTAAACCATATTGGTCACTTTGGAGCCTCGTATGACCAATAAGCAGATCAGAATCCTTTTGATCATTCTGGTGACTACTAGATTGATGGGACTTTGCTAATTCCAAATTCAACAATTACTTTTTTCTGAAGTATTATTGAACTGATTGGGGGGTATTCAGGAACATGACCATCCTTGTGAGTAATCACAGGTAAACAGAACGGCCTGCTGGAATATGGGGAGCTGGTCCATATTCCCAGCATTTGTAAGACATTTGATTCAAGGGCCCCTTCTACCCTTTCAAACGTCTTTCTACACTCAGTAACATTCATTTAAACTGTTTCCAATAGGGGTCAATGAGATAGGATGGCAGGTAGGACTTTTGTCTTGCACCATATTTAATAGGGTCCCAGAGCACCACCCCGAGTAATCCCTAAATTTTCTGGGTAAGAACCAAAAAGATAGGAAAAACAAAGTTTGAAACATTAAAAACAAACTGTCTTCATTGCACTCCATTAAAAAACCTTGCTGGGGCCATTTGCCTAAGATGACACTTTCAAAAATATCAATTCTTTATTCTTACACAATGCTAACCAGTACCTGAATACAAGGGAGGCAGAGATGACATGGAGGAAGGAGCTGGTCACACATGGTAGACCTGGAGTCCAACCACAGCAGCCCATAAGAATCCTGAGTCCCCCAGGTATGGATGCCTGAGCTGAGAGGCAGGAGTAGGGCTCAGCTGGGTGAAGTTCCAAAGAACATGAATCAGGAGTAGTTGAAGAACCACAGTATGGCTGTTTCTCTGTCTTAATACCCCAAACCCAGAGCCTCCAATTTAAGCCACAGCAGTTGGAGCAATAGTCCAGAGGGAGGGCATTTACCTTGCACTGGGCCGACACTGGTTCAATCCCCGCCAACCCATATGCACCAAGAGGAGTAATTCCTGACTGGAGAAGCAGGAGTAACCCCTGAGCATCGCTGTATGTGAACCAAAACAAAAAAATAAGTCAGAACCAGAGCAAAGATTCAGAAAGTGGTGAGCCTTCACAGCCCTGAGCCTAGGGGATTTTTTTGCCTTTTTTATTCACATTCCTACTGACTTTCACAAGATACGAAAATCTGACATCACAGAAAGTTTGTTACACACCACCAGGATCATTTCTTTCCTGGCTGCACTTTTGTAGCACCTTATATCATGGTCCAAACAAAACAGGCTTTATCGAAGGGGCCGGTTTTGATATTTAAAACTGTTATTAGGGGACTGAATTATCAAATGTGAATTTTATGTTTCCTAAGACTACAAAGAAACACAAAGGCCTTCCCACATTCTTGACATACATGAGATTTCACTCCAGTGTGAACTGCTCTATGTGTAGTAAGGCCTGAGGGCAGACGGAAGGACTTCCCACAGTCCTTACAAACATGTCTCTCACCAGTGTGAATTCTAATATGACCAGTAAGGTTTGAGGCAAAAACATAGGCCTTCCCACATTCCTTACGAACATAAGGTTTCTCTCCAGTGTGATTTCTCATATGACTAGGAAGGCTTGAGGAATAACCAAAGGCCTTCCCACATACCTTACATACATAAGATTTCTCTCCATTGTGAGATTTCATATTCCGAGTAAGGGCTGAGGATAGAATGAAGGACTTTCCACATGCCTTACAAACATAAGGTTTCTCTCCAGTGTGAATTCTCATATGAACAGTTAGGTTTGAAGAAATAGCAAAGGCCTTCCCACATTTCTTACATAAGGATTCTGTTCAAAGTGAATTCTCGTATGATCAGTAAGGCATGAGGACACAGTGCAAGCCTTCCCAAATTCCTTACAAACATAAGGTTTCTCTCCAGTGTGAATTCTCACATGACGAGTAAGGCTGGAGGAATACCAAAGGCATTCCCACATTCCTTACACATATAAGGCTTTTCTTCAGTTTGAGTTTGCATATGCCCAGTGGGGGTCGAGGATCGAGTGAAGGCCTTTTCACATGCCTTATATTTATGAGGTTTCTCTCCACTGTGAATTTTCCTGTGTCTAAAAACGTGTGAGGAGTAAGCAGAGACCTTCCCACATTGCTCACACACATATGGTTCCTCTCCCGTATGAATTCTCCAAAGTTTTAATGGGTTAGAGGGTCGAGTGAAGGCATTTGCACAGTCCTTATGTGTATGGGGTTTCCTTCCTGTGTGGATGTTCATGTCAGCACATTTGGATGACGCTGGACTCAAGCCACGCCCTTGCTGCCGACACTCCTGGGGATTCTGTCCACTGTGGATTTCTAAGGGAACAAACATCACAGTCCTGGGAACACGAGGAAGCTCCCCCACATTGCTTACTCTTAGACAGGGTCAGTCCATGGTGACTTTGCTTATGGGCTTTCCGGTGTGAGGAACTCACTACAAATAGTGCTCCTCTCCCACATTCTAGGAACTGCTCCAGTATTGGAGTTTGTGTCTGTGGTCTGAGAACAACAGACTGTATGGACCTTTTCCCAGGGGAGGGCTTCTTCAGAGTGAGGTCGCTCTCTCCATTTGGATCACCCTCAGGGGCCATCCTACCTGTTTTGGCATCCCCATGGGGCTGAGGGCACAAATGCTCACTCGAGACATTTTCACTGCGCAGGATCAGAGACATTCCACTCAGGCTGGCTGCTTCCCTGTCAAAGAGCAGAGGATTCCAATTATCACCCTATGACTTTAGAGTCTCCATGGAAAAAGACATTCAGAACTGCAGGTTGGTTCCTAACATTTGCACCACACAAACGCAATTCCCGAAATGTGAATTGCATTACCAGGGAATAAACTAATGTTTCTGTAAGATGCACATGCAAAATTGATGAACGAGGGGGAATTAATTTGTTTAAATTTTTTTTTCAACTCAATGAACAAATAACTCCCTCTGCGGAAAACTGATACACCAGTTTCAAGAGAAAATAAAAGACACCAAACCGTGGGTTCGGTTCTAGCTCAGCGAGGTGCCTGCGATGCATTTGTGAAGGCAACGATGCATCCCACACTGCTGAGACTGACCACAGGGGCCATTGAAAACATCTCACCACAGGTGGATTCCGTGCAGGATAAATGGCTTTTTCTGTTTTTGAGTTTGTTTTCATTTCTGGGCATGGGCACACCATACACTACCCAGGGATTACTCCCGGTGGGTCTCTGGGAACCATATGGAGCTCTGGGGATAGAGCAGTTTAAAGATCAGCTCTTTTCAATTATTACCATTTGCAGATACTTTCGATCAAATGAAAAAATCATGGCATTCCCGTGAAACATATTACAAATGTCTTCAGGTTTTGAGCAGTGCTGTCATCATTCAGTGAAGGTAAGGACTACCCCAAGCATTAGACTCTGGATTTTTCCTGGCCATGCCCAGCACCTTGAAAATAACGTGCTGGTCCACTGACCTTCTTCATTGGCATAATAATATTGACTCAAAATTTGCAAATATTACCAGCTCATTCATACTTGGTGACTGAGTTTCGAAATGAAATAGCTGAAAGGCCGAAGAAAACTATCATTGGCAAACCCCAGCCACCTGCAGATCTACCAGCCTGGGCTGATCCACGGAGGCAGCCAATGAAAAAGCCGGACGGCAACAGGGTCTCTAGGCTATGAATGGGCTTGAGGCTCTGCCCCTCGAAGTGAATCTGGAGATTCTACAGCAGGGAAACTGTGTCAGGTCCCAACCTGGGTCAGCTGGGAGGGTCCAGAGGGCCAAGGCCGAGCCCTCAGCAGAACCCAGACCTCAAAGCCCACAGCCACCGCACTCAGCCCTACACCCACTTGCGGCTGCCCCAACATGGACTTAAAGGGACAGTGGCCGAAGCGCCCCCATCATAACCCAGGAACGATCTGGATATTGGGGAATACAGGAAAATCAAGAACAAAAGCGCCCCACCCGAGGTGGTAGGGACTGCATCTCACAGTGCGGAGACTGGGAGGAGCCGGTACTCAAGGGAGGTCAGCCCTCCAGTAACAAGACAAAATCTGCCTTCACAGTCCTGCCCCCACACAGGTCCCTACTTTATCATTTACCCACGTGAACAAAGACTACCAGGAATAATTCCTGAGTTCTGAGCCAGATATTTCGTGTCTGTGTGTATGAGTGTGTGTGTGTGTCTCAGCCAGAACCAACAGTGTCAGGACTACTCTTGCTCTGCATTCAGGGATCTGTCCTGGAATGTCTGAGGCTTACAGGGATGCAGCTGATCAAATCTGTGTCAGCTGCATGCAAGGCAAACACCCTACTTGTTGTACCTTACCACTGGCACTTGCAAAGAAAATTTCTTCCCAGCAAGCCAGGAGTGACCCCCCTTGACTCCTTTTCAATCCGACTAGACACGAAAGTCGGCCTGGAACGTGGGGGATGTAGGTAGGCAGCCGGGGGCCATTCTCGAGATGTCCCCACGCCCCACCCCTGGTGAGGCCCCCGGGCTCCCAGGGTCCCTGGCGCAGAGCCAAAGCTGTAGTGGTCCAGCAAGGGCCATGAGACTTGCGGGCAAGCTGGGGCTCCCTCGGGCTCCGGCACGTTCCTCTCCGGTTGGCAGCCAGAGCGATGGGTTGGGGGGGAGGGCGAGGGTCTCGTGCCCCCGACCCCATGGGGCCGCCCTGGCCAGGGCCACCAGGACGCACAATGAGAAACAAACCTGAGAAGGAAACTCTTGCTCTTCTGGTGGTCCTGATTTCCGTTGTTCCTGACACTTTCCGAACGAACGACTTTCTCTCTCCAACCTTCCACCTTACTTGGCAGCCCACCTGCCCGGGACCGACGCCCCCTCCTCACGCGCCTCCAAAATAAAAAAAACTCCCCCCCCTCGATGCGATGCGCTAAAATAGAAATGAGTAGACAGACAAACCTTTCGAAAAGGCGGGCGCTGGGGGCGACCCTCGGTGGGGAAAGGGCAGAGGCTCAGGGCTGCTCCCAGAACGACCACTCACTCTCAGTCCGAGGCCAGCGAGGAAACTGGCCCTATCCGACGCCCCTGCGCCCTGGCCGCCCCCTTCCCGCCCCACCCCTGCTCCTCACCAGGCAACAAACAGGGTGGAGATTGCTCCGCCCACAAAGACCCCAGGGAAAGGCGGGGCTCTGTGACCTCACCAACACTTCTGGTCAGAGTCTTAAAGGGCCAGACACCACATAGGGTCGGGAAAGTTCATTGTTTCCCCATTTCTGATAATGATCCCAGGAGTCCCTCACAGGGAGCCAGATCTGCTACAACAGCATTATTCTAGAAAGTTCCTGCAGGTTCTGGTCGGGTTCGAGACAGGTTCTTGACTTGCATGCAGCCATTCCAGGGATAAATCCAATGAGCACGGCACAGGGTTACACCTGAGCAGAAACCCAACAGGACCACAAAAAGCAACACTGGGTTGGAACAAAACTCCAGACGCCCCTCTCCGCCAATGCCATATCCCACATTCCCTGTTCTATGTTCTAGGGATGAGACGGAGACTGACAATGTCAGCGAGTGACTGACTCAGAGCTATGTGAGGGCGTAAGTGCCTGTACTACTGAAATGAGGTGGGTGGGATCCTGGAATGTGACCCCCTTTATTAGTCATCAAAGCTGAATGCATGTTGAGATGGGGAAGCAGGGGGCTCTCCCATGTTCCTACCACCTGGAAAACATTTGATTCAAGGGGCCCATTCCACAATTTCAAAGTCCATTTCAATGGTCTCCAAACCTCACTATGAAGATCCTTGTCAGGATATTTTCACAAGTTAAAACTTTTTGTGAATATTAATCTTTCACTTCACTTAATCACTTAACTTCCCGTTAGTCGTCGATTTGCTCGAGCGGGCGCCAGTAACGTCTCCATTTGTCCCTGTCGCGTGCTAGTGTAGCCCAATGGCATCTCTTCGCTCCGGGAACATGGAGGGCCTCAAACCGATCGTTCATGACCTTGACAAAGAAGTCTGACCATCTGGTAGGTGGGCGGCCACGCGGTCTCTTGACATCCCGTGGAATCCAATCAGTAACAGCTCTAGTCCAACGGTCGTCTTTAAATCTCATTACGTGACCAGCCCATCTGATTTTCGACACCTTGGCAAATGAGACAGCGTCCCTGATCCTTGATTGTCGACGGATGTCAGAACTCCGGATTCGTTCTCTCATTTGAGTGAAACGTGATATTCCAAGCATAGCTCTTTCTATTATTCTTTGGGAGACCTGAATGGCGTTCTCATCTTGTTTGCGTAGGGCCCAGGTCTCTGAGGCATATGTTAATGCAGGAAGAACAGTGGAATCAAAGAGATGTGCCCGGAGCCGGAGGTTCTTCGTCCTCTTAGCTATTTCTTCGACGTTCTTGAAGGCGTTCCAAGCCGCTCTCTTCCTCCTGCGCAGCTCGGGTGCCAGGTCATTTGTCATGTTGACCTCTCGACCTAGGTACACATAGCTGTTGCATTCGGAGATGGTCGTTCCATTGAGAGCGAATGGGGCGTCAGGAACAAGGCTATTTCTCATAAACATTGTCTTCGTAAGATTCAGCTGTAGTCCTACCTTTCCACACTCACGGTCAAAGTCGGCCAGCATTTGTGCCGCTTGGCTGATGTTTGGTGTTATTAAAACAATGTCATCAGCAAAGCGGAGGTGGTGTAGTTGCCGACCATCTATCTTCACTCCCATTCCTTCCCATTCCAGTCGTCGCATGATGTTCTCGAGGGTGGCACTGAAGAGTTTTGGTGAAATGGTATCACCCTGCCGCACCCCTCTCTTGACATCAACGATCACTTCTTTGTAGAATGGTGAGATCCTGGTAGTGAATCCGCAATACAGCTCACGGAGGATCCTGATGTATTGGGCTTGTATGCCCTGATTGGCTAGGGCTTCAATGACCGCTTCCGTCTCAACAGAATCAAAGGCCTTCTTTAAATCAATGAACGTTAAGCAGAGCGGCATCTTGAACTCCCGAGAAACCTCAATGAGTTTGGTTATCGTGTGGATATGGTCGATGGTGCTGAATCCTTTGCGGAACCCTGCTTGCTCACATGGTTGTCCTTCATCTAGTGTTCTGCCAATCCTATTCAGGATGACTCGAGTGAACAACTTGTAGATGACAGACAATAGGCAGATCGGGCGATAGTTGCCAATGTCATGGATGTCTCCCTTCTTGAACAGTAGTACGGTCCTGCTGGTTTTCCACTGAGATGGAACCTTGCATTCAGACAGGTAGCGAGTGAAGAGCCGAGCCAGTGTATTGATGAGTACTGACGGCAGGTTCTTCAGGTGTTCAGGTCTGACCTTGTCTGGGCCGGGTGCTGTTTGCTTCTTTACTGACGAAATGGCGTGTCGGATTTCGGAAGGGAGAACGTTGGGAACGACATACCCATCCTGTGGAATTTGGTATGTCGGCAAGTGGACATGGCTATCGAAGAGATTTGAGTAGAAGTCATGGATAATCTTCTCCATTGCCGTTCTGGAGGATGTGATGGATCCATCAGGACGTCGGAGGGCAGTCATCTTGGTCTTATAGTTGGCGAAGGACAGGCGGGCGTTACGAATACTTTTCCCGGCTTCTGCCGCATCTACCAGTACTTCTGCTCTTCTCTCTTTGAGGTCTTCCTTGATCGCATCTCTGCACTGCTTTGCAAGCTCGGACGTTAGCTTGCGGTTGCCTGAGGCATGCGCCAAACCACGCTGGCGAATTAGCTCAAGAGTTTTCGAAGATAGGCGACTTTTTGTGGCTATCTCTCTCTTGGCGTTCCTCGCACATTCATGGAGGTGCTGAACCAGTCGATCGTATTCCTCGTCAATGTTGTCAACAATGGCATCTTCCCATGTTGCCGCAATAGTACCAAATAGTACTACTTCCACTACCCAGCCGTCGCCACACTCCAGGACGCTTTCCGGAACCGCGCGGCAGCTCCGGCCGAGACCCACGCACAACTGAAGACCCACAGAACAAGGTAAGCGGAACTCTCTGAGACCTTGGACTCCAGGCTCGGCGGACCCAGGGACAGAGCTTCTCTGCTTGCTCCCACCACCACAGGTGACAAAGGGATTCTAATCAGGAGCCCCACCCTACCCTGCCCTGTCTGCTTCCATCAACCACCCAGGGATCGAATTGTGCACAGGAGACCCACCCTACCCAGATAAATACCCCACTGGCAGACTTCCACTCTCGACACTACTTCCACTATCCAGCCGTCCCCACACTCCAGGACGCTTTCCGGAACCGCGCGGCCGCTTGCGGCCGCGCGACACATCATAAGACACTAAATACCCGTCTTCTGGAATTGTCGTACCATATTTGATAGGGTTCAAATATGGTAACACCTACAAGGGTGATTAGAGGTCACCCCAAAAGCCTCTATACCTCTCGGAAAGACTGGCAAGCTACCGAGAGTATTCCGCCCACACGGAAGAGCCTGGCAAGCTATCCGCTGTGTATTCGATATGCCAAAACCAGTAACTACAACTGGTCTCATTCACCTGACCCTGAAGGCTTCACCGACATGGCAGCACTGAGAAGGATGAGAAAGGAGAGGCCGACAAAATCTCAAGGCCGACCTAGGCTGCCACAACGAAGGAAGACAAAAATGATCGTCTGTACTTTCAATGCACGTACGCTAGCATCAGATGCATCCATCGAGGACCTGATGGTACAAGCGCGAATGATCAAGTACGACATCATTGGTCTGACCGAGACAAGAAGACACGAATCTCACCATGCCGTTTTCGACACTGGAGAAGAATTGTTCCTCGGAACATGCGATAAAAGAGGTGTTGGAGGCGTCGGTGTCCTTATCAACACAAACTTGGCCAAGAGCATTGATTCATTCGAATGCCTAACAACCCGAATCGGACGTTTACATTTGAATAGATGTGGCTCACTGCCTGCAGTTTCTATCTTCGTTGTCTACGCACCAACATCTCATTATGATGAAAGAGAAATCGAGAAGTTCTACATGGAGCTAGAGAAGTTCTATAAAGAAGACCACACCTTCTACAAGATCATTGTGGGTGATTTTAATGCCAAGATAGGACCGAGAAGATCAGCTGAAGAACTTCACATCGGAACCCATGGCCTAGAATGGAACGAACAGGGTGAGAGACTGTCTGAGTTCATCATGTCGACCAAGACCATTCATGGTAACTCACAGTTCCAGAAGGCAGAATCTAAACGATGGACATGGGAGTCTCCCGGTGGACGATTCCACAATGAAATAGACCACATCATATTCAATCGACGGTTTTGCCTGACTGATGTCGCTGTTGTCCCAAAATTTCGAACGGGATCGGGCCACCGTCTCCTTCATGCAAAATTCTACTTCACAGAGCGGGGAGAAAGGGCTGCAAAGTTCAAAAAGAGAACTCCCAGAACGACCACCAAGTGGGAATCTTTAATGTAATGTAAAATTTTAAAAAATATGAATACAAGGAGTGTAGAAATGATACGGAAGACAAAGTACTTGCTTGCACATGGCTGACCTGGATTCTGAGCCCCATAAGGATATATGTGACCCCCAGTCTGGAATCCTGAGCTAAGAACCAACAGTAAAGCCTGAGTCCAGGGGGTGTGGCACCCCAAAATCTAGCACAGAAAGACTGGAAGAATAAAGGATTTCCTGGTCTTCTACTTTGCAGTTTTCACTGCAGCATTGTGATTCATCTCTGTCATAATTCTCTAAAACCAGGGCCTCTGGGCCAAGTTGCAGTGAGAGTAAACAATGACACAGTGATGAGCTGTGACAGTTCCACAGAGCGCCTATTTTTGTACCTGTTTTTATTTAGTCACCTTCCTCATGGCCTCCATCACAAAGAACCACTATGTACAAGTTAAACATACATGTGATGGAAAAATTCCAGGGCACTGGCATGGCTGCGGTGTGGGAGATACTCAGCAAGAAACTTTCCTTACAGAAGTGACATCATAGGTAGCTCTTCATATGATACGAGGATGATTTCCTTCTTGGCTGTAGTTTTGTACCACCTATGACCACCCCCTGTCCAAAGGAATCTGGCTAAAATGATAGGGCCTGTTCTGACCTTATAGATGGTTAATACGGGATCAACTCATCCAATACAAATTTTCAAAGTTTACTAAAGCTTGAAGGTCCATGAAGCCCTGTTCACATTCATTACATACATAAAATTTTCTCTCCACTATTCATTCTCATATGCCTAGTAAGGCCTGAGGATTCAATAAAGATGTCCCCACATTATTTACTTATATAATAAGGCTTCTTTCCTGTATGAATTCTGCAATGAATACAAAGACTTGAGAAATCATAAGTGCGGGGTGCTTTGCAACTGGACCTTAGGAAGCAAAAATTCTTGATGTAGACAAAAACCAAAAAAGTTGCAATCAGAGACAGTGAAGCAGGCAGGGAACTTGTCTTGCATGCAGCCAACCCAGATCATTCCTCACATCCCATATGGTCACTGAGTACCACCATCAGGAATTCCTGAGTTCAGAGCCAAAAGTAAACCCTAAGCATCTCCGGATGTGGTACACAAGGAAAACCAAAACAATAATAATGAAAAAGTTTCATTTAAAACCCCACCCTCCGGCAGGGAACAAACCACCATGTGGCCCCACCACATCACGGCAATCAATCAAAAGAGAGACTACAACTGGATCTGCTAGGCAGGGGTCTTAGGCCCTGCCCCTTGATGTGAATCTGAAGGTTTTACACATGTGATGCCAACGCCAAAGGCTCCGGATCAGGGCAGAGAGAAGTCCCGTGCAGGGAGGGTCGGGACAGCCAGGTCCTGCTCTCTGCAAGTCCCGCAGGCCCCGCACTCAGGCCACCCCTCAGCCCCAAGCCCACCCGCCGCTGACAGATCGTGGAGCAAGAGGCAATGGTGGGCAAAGGGGTGCCTCACGATCACCCACTCATGCTCGAACCCTGCACCCCCTAAAGCCTCTGGGTTCCCCTAAAGTATTCACCTTGCCTCAAGAACCAGCTGCTATCAGAAACAAGAGTAAAACAAGCATGAAAGGGCCCCCAAACTGGAACAGCCCACACCGCTCACAGTGTGGAGGCACAGGGAGCTCATGGACCACCACTCCCATCCTGATAAAAAAATCGGCCTTCGTAGTCCGCCTTCCACCCAGGGCCTCCATTTTCTTCCCTGCCCACGACACCAATGGTGGCCTAATGCAGGCAACCACAACTGGAATAGAAAGGACATCTGAAGGTTGCCAGCCTGTGACATCACTTCCACTTCTGCCAGGATCTATAGCCTTAAAGTGTCATGAACCAGAGGTAGAGACCCTTTTTGCCCACCCAGGTGAATCTGGCTGAAGGGCGGATAGACTGGAAAAAAGTGCCGAGAGGCAGATTCTGGGGTCACACAGTGGGGGTGCTGTAGATAAGGAGAAGAACTTTGATCTTCTACTGACCAGTCAAACAATGACCTAATGCTTTCACACACAGTCCAACAAGGAAATATGCAGCTGGGTAGATTCAAGGTAAAACAGGAAGGTTGGTACAACTCATCGGATATTGAGTTTCCTGAGGAACGAATCAAGATGGGGTGAAACCAGTGACGGCCAAGCCAGCCCAGGAGATGCTGAGGAACTGGCCAAGCAGCATCCCAGAGAGCTGGACAGACACTGGAATAGGAGTAGAGGCTGGTAAGAACATCGGGGAGCACTGTCCAGTCAATGCACTGCCCCTTGAAAACACCAAACCAGTGGACCACTGACTACAAGGAAAACTGCAGGAGGCAGTTTCGGAAGCACAATTTCAGAGTTCGATTCTTCCGCCCCTCTCAGAGAGCCCGGCAAGCTCCCGAGAGTATCTTGACCGCACGGCATAGCCTGGCAAACTCCCCGTGATGTATTCTATACGCCATACACAGTAACAACAAAGTCACCAACGCAGACGTTACTGGGCCCGCTCGAGCAAATCCATGAACAATGATGAGGACAGTGACAGTGATAGCAGAAAGCTGACACGCCATTCAAAGAGAAAAGAAAATAAGATTCCAGTCAGGGTTCAGTTCAAGCTCAGTGTGGAGCTCAGTGTGGAGCGCCTGATGCATGTTTTATTTTTTTGTAAACTCAATAAACAGACACGAGTGGAAATATCTCCCTTTGCAGAAAGCGTTAGAGAGAGAGCACCGCGGTAGGGCGTTTGCCTTGCACGCAGCCAACATGGCCGACCTGAGTTCGATTCCTCCACCCCTCTCGGAGAGCCCGGCAAGCTACGGAGAGTATCTCGCCCGCACGGCGAAGCCTGGCAAGCTCCCCGTGATATATTCGACATGCCACACACAATAACAACCAAGTCTCCAACGGGGGACCTTACTAGGCCAGCTCGAGCAAATCGATGAACCATGGGAGGACAGCGACAGTGATAGCAGAAAGCTGACACACCATTCCAAGAGAAAAGAAAATAGATTCCAGCCAGGGTTCAGTTCAAGCTCAGTGTGGAGCTCAGTGTGGAGCGCCTGATGCATGGAGTGAAGGCAACCCTGCATCCCTGCAGACACGACGAGCCACGGGGGCCATTGAAAACATCTCACCAAAATGGATGGCTCTCAGGATCGATCCTTTTTTTGGTCCTTTTATTTTGAAGTTTGTCTTCTTTAGAGACACACCAGGCAGTGCTCAGGGATCACTCCTGGAGGGTCTGTAGGGGAGCAAATGGATGCAAACCTTTCTCCTTCTCACTGCGCTGACACTAGTGCCCTCAAACTGGTTTTCTTTTTCAGTTTTGGCTTTTTGGGTCACACCTGGTGAAGCACAGGGGTTACTGCTGTCTCTGCACTGAGGAATTCCTCATGGTGGTCCTCAGGGGACCAAAAGGGACGCCAGGAATAAAACCCGGGCCGGTCGCGTAAAAACCAAGTCTACACCCACTGATCTATCGCTCCCCCCCCAAAGCCCAAACTAGTTGTTTTCAAACAATTACCAGTTTCGATCAAATGGAAGAAATAGAAATAAACATTTTGTTCAAAGGAAAAAATAGAAATTTCTTTCGGTTTTGAGCAGTGATTTCACCACCCAGTGAAGCTCAGGAAGGGCCTCTACGCCAAGCATTAGGCTCTCGATTTCCTCTCTGCAGTGCCCTGTCATCCACCATCAAAATCACATCCTTGATCCCCTGCCAGCAGAATATCTGTCCCCAACGTGCAAATTTTACCAGCCGACTCACACCCAGTGACTCCACTCTCAAATCAAATGGCTGCAATGCCAAAACCTGAATCTGCAGTTTGAGTTATGCAATGAAACGCAACAGATGACTACGAATTTGTGGAAAGGAAGGAATGAGGCAGTGTGTTCAGACTTGCGGGCAAGCTGGGGCTCCCTCGGGCTCCGACACGTTCCTCTCCGGTTGGGGGCCGGAGCGATGGCTTGGAGGGGAGGGCGAGGGTCTCGTGCCCCCGACCCCATGGGGCCGCCCCGGCCAGGGCTACCAGGACGCACAATGAAAAACAAACCTGAAAAGAAAACTCTCTCTCTTCTGGTCGTCCTGATTTCCGTTGTTCCTGACCCTTTCCGAACGACTTTTGCTCCCGAACCTTCCACTTCACTTGTCAGCCCACCTGCCAGGCACCACCGACCCCCCCATTCCCTCACCCCCCCCCTAAATAAAAACCTCCCTGGATGCGATGCGCTAAGATAGACGGAAGGGAGAGACAAACCTCTCGAAAAGGCGGGCGCTGGGGGCATCCCGGGCTGGGCAGGCGGCGGAGGCTCAGAGCTCCCAGATGGACCACTCAGCGGCCAGGCCAGCGAGGAATCTGGCCCTATGGGACGCCCCCACGCCCTGGCCCCCACGCCCTGGCCTCCCCCTTCCCGCCCCACCCCCGCTCCTCACCAGGCAACAAACAGGGTGGAGATTGCTCCGCCCACAAAGACCCCAGGGAAAGGCGGGGCTCTGTGACCTCACCTACATTTCCGGTCAGGGTTTTAAAGGGCCAGACACCACATAGTCCCCACACAGCAACCTATAGGGCTTTTTACTACCTCTGGGCTGAGGAAACACTCCTGGCTGTGCCTACCTTTTACCTATAATAAATATCCTATCTTGGAGGACTGTGTGATGACACAGCAGGTATGAGCAGCTTGCAATTGCCTGACCAAGTCCTCTAGCCAGGCACCCGATTGTCGAGGGACCCCGACAGCTGTGATCCCTGAGGTCAGAGCAGGAGTAAGGCCTGAGTACTGTAGTGTGTGACCCCAAAATACAGCAATGACAAACAGTAAACTCTATCCAAATAGAGGGAAATAAATCCACGTACCCTGACAAATTGTAGCATAAAATAGTTCAAGAGTCAAACAGTGGGTCCTTAAAACCTATGCTGCAGGAGCACACTTCTATCTCTGCTGTCAGATATTCCGTGTGTGTGTGTCTGAGCCAGAACCAACAGTGTCAGGAGTACTCCTAGCTCTGCATTCAGGGATCTGTCCTGGAATGTCTGAGGTTTGCTGGGATGCAGCTGATCAAATCTCTGTTAGCTGCATGCAAGGCAAGCACCCTACTTGCTGCACCATACCTCTGGCCCTTTCAAAGTAAATTTCTTGCCAGCAAGCCAGGAGTGACCCCTGAGCAAAGTTCCCCCCCCCCCCAATGCGACAATAAGAACATCTTCCTTCAAGAGCAAGGAAAATTAAATCCTTGACCTGCTATACTCACCCCAAGAGCCAGTATCCAGGGATCGCCCAGTCAGGAAGAGATGAAGCATAGAGGATTTTTCATAACTGAAGATGAGTCTAAATTCCTCATCTGGAAAAAAACATCAGCGTTGGAATTAGACAGACAGTAAAGCAGGCAAGATGCTTGCCCTCCTCGCCCCAATCAAGCTTCAGCATCCCAGATCCCAGAGCACCGCCAGGAATGATTCCTGAGCACTGAGCCAGGAGTGAGCATCTTAGGGTATGTCCTCTCTCACTCCCCCCACAAAACATAAAAAAACAACTAAAACAAACCCCCAAATTAAAATTTCATTGGCCTAAACCTCCCACCTGCGTGAACCACGCTTCCAAAAAGGCCCCTCCCCATCACAACCGCCAATGAATAGGACGGTCTGCAACAGAGTCTCTTGCCTTTAGGGGGCTGCAGCCCCGACCCTGAACGTGAATCTGCAGATTCTATAGCATCTACGTCAAGGCTAAAGGCTTCAGGATTTGTACCGACAAGTCCCATGTTGGGAGTGTTGGCCACTCAAGCCCCTAGCCCTTGGGTGGGTTCCGCAACCCCAAGGCCTGTAGCCCCAGTGCTCAGCCCCATGCCAAAATGCAACAAGGGCACACTCAATCCCACAACCCCTGTACTGTGTACAGACCCCACTGCACCGCCCTAAGCTCCGCATCACTCTGAAGCCACTACTGCACCCCAGGAACTGCCTGGATGTCAGGAATTCAGTGAGAAAGAAAGCACGAAAGCACCTCCCAGGTCCGAATGGTCCCGCTACTAACAATGTGGAGACTGAGAGTTCTGGGATGCTAACGGGAGGATGCTTGTGTCCTGCCACAAAACTGGCCTTCAGAGTACCCCTTCTACCAGGGGCCGCCACTTTTTACTGATCTTGTCCCTCATAAATAATGCACTAGGAAAGCCCCATATGTTCGGTGTTTTATTTTTTTGTAAACTCAATAAACAGACACGAGTGGAAATATCTCCCTTTGCAGAAAGCGTTAGAGAGAGAGCACCGCGGTAGGGCGTTTGCCTTGCACGCAGCCAACATGGCCGACCTGAGTTCGATTCCTCCACCCCTCTCGGAGAGCCCGGCAAGCTACGGAGAGTATCTCGCCCGCACGGCGAAGCCTGGCAAGCTCCCCGTGATGTATTCGACATGCCACACACAATAACAACCAAGTCTCCAACGGGGGACCTTACTAGGCCAGCTCGAGCAAATCGATGAACCATGGGAGGACAGCGACAGTGATAGCAGAAAGCTGACACACCATTCCAAGAGAAAAGAAAATAGATTCCAGTCAGGGTTCAGTTCAAGCTCAGTGTGGAGCTCAGTGTGGAGCGCACGATGCATGGAGTGAAGGCAACCCTGCATCCCTGCAGACACGACGAGCCACGGGGGCCATTGAAAACATCTCACCAAAATGGATGGCTCTCAGGATCGATCCTTTTTTTGGTCCTTTTATTTTGAAGTTTGTCTTCTTTAGAGACACACCAGGCAGTGCTCAGGGATCACTCCTGGAGGGTCTGTAGGGGAGCAAATGGATGCAAACCTTTCTCCTTCTCACTGCGCTGACACTAGTGCCCTCAAACTGGTTTTCTTTTTCAGTTTTGGCTTTTTGGGTCACACCTGGTGAAGCACAGGGGTTACTGCTGTCTCTGCACTGAGGAATTCCTCATGGTGGTCCTCAGGGGACCAAAAGGGACGCCAGGAATAAAACCCGGGCCGGTCGCGTAAAAACCAAGTCTACACCCACTGATCTATCGCTCCCCCCCCAAAGCCCAAACTAGTTGTTTTCAAACAATTACCAGTTTCGATCAAATGGAAGAAATAGAAATAAACATTTTGTTCAAAGGAAAAAATAGAAATTTCTTTCGGTTTTGAGCAGGGATTTCACCACCCAGTGAAGCTCAGGAAGGGCCTCTACGCCAAGCATTAGGCTCTCGATTTCCTCTCTGCAGTGCCCTGTCATCCACCATCAAAATCACATCCTTGATCCCCTGCCAGCAGAATATCTGTCCCCAACGTGCAAATTTTACCAGCCGACTCACACCCAGTGACTCCACTCTCAAATCAAATGGCTGCAATGCCAAAACCTGAATCTGCAGTTTGAGTTATGCAATGAAACGCAACAGATGACTACGAATTTGTGGAAAGAAAGGAATGAGGCAGTGTGTTCAGACTTGCGGGCAAGCTGGGGCTCCCTCGGGCTCCGACACGTTCCTCTCCGGTTGGGGGCCGGAGCGATGGCTTGGAGGGGAGGGCGAGGGTCTCGTGCCCCCGACCCCATGGGGCCGCCCCGGCCAGGGCTACCAGGACGCACAATGAAAAACAAACCTGAAAAGAAAACTCTCTCTCTTCTGGTCGTCCTGATTTCCGTTGTTCCTGACCCTTTCCGAACGACTTTTGCTCCCGAACCTTCCACTTCACTTGTCAGCCCACCTGCCAGGCACCACCGACCCCCCCCATTCCCTCACCGCCCCCCTCCCCGCACGGCGCCTCCTAAATAAAAACCTCCCTGGATGCGATGCGCTAAGATAGACGGAAGGGAGAGACAAACCTCTCGAAAAGGCGGGCGCTGGGGGCATCCCGGGCTGGGCAGGCGGCGGAGGCTCAGAGCTCCCAGATGGACCACTCAGCGGCCAGGCCAGCGAGGAAACTGGCCCTATGGGACGCCCCCACGCCCTGGCCGCCCCCTTCCCGCCCCACCCCCGCTCCTCACCAGGCAACAAACAGGGTGGAGATTGCTCCGCCCACAAAGACCCCAGGGAAAGGCGGGGCTCTGTGACCTCACCTACACTTCCGGTCAGGGTTTTAAAGGGCCAGACACCACATAGTCCCCACACAGCAACCTATAGGGCTTTTTACTACCTGTGGGCTGAGGAAACACTCCTGGCTGTGCCTACCTTTTACCTATAATAAATATCCTATCTTGGAGGACTGTGTGATGACACAGCAGGTATGAGCAGCTTGCAATTGCCTGACCAAGTCCTCTAGCCAGGCACCCGATTGTCGAGGGACCCCGACAGCTGTGATCCCTGAGGTCAGAGCAGGAGTAAGGCCTGAGTACTGTAGTGTGTGACCCCAAAATACAGCAATGACAAACAGTAAACTCTATCCAAATAGAGGGAAATAAATCCACGTACCCTGACAAATTGTAGCATAAAATAGTTCAAGAGTCAAACAGTGGGTCCTTAAAACCTATGCTGCAGGAGCACACTTCTATCTCTGCTGTCAGATATTCCGTGTGTGTGTGTCTGAGCCAGAACCAACAGTGTCAGGAGTACTCCTAGCTCTGCATTCAGGGATCTGTCCTGGAATGTCTGAGGTTTGCTGGGATGCAGCTGATCAAATCTGTGTTAGCTGCATGCAAGGCAAGCACCCTACTTGCTGCACCATACCTCTGGCCCTTTCAAAGTAAATTTCTTGCCAGCAAGCCAGGAGTGACCCCTGAGCAAAGTTTCCCCCCCCCCCAATGCGACAATAAGAACACCTTCCTTCCTGAGCAAGGAAAATTAAATCCTTGACCTGCTATACTCACCCCAAGAGCCAGTATCCAGGGATCGCCCAGTCAGGAAGAGATGAAGCATAGAGGATTTTTCATAACTGAAGATGAGTCTAAATTCCTCATCTGGAAAAAAACATCAGCGTTGGAATTAGACAGACAGTAAAGCAGGCAAGATGCTTGCCCTCCTCGCCCCAATCAAGCTTCAGCATCCCAGATCCCAGAGCACCGCCAGGAATGATTCCTGAGCACTGAGCCAGGAGTGAGCATCTTAGGGTATGTCCTCTCTCACTCCCCCCACAAAACATAAAAAAACCAACTAAAACAAACCCCCAAATTAAAATTTCATTGGCCTAAACCTCCCACCTGCGTGAACCACGCTTCCAAAAAGGCCCCTCCCCATCACAACCGCCAATGAATAGGACGGTCTGCAACAGAGTCTCTTGCCTTTAGGGGGCTGCAGCCCCGACCCTGAACATGAATCTGCAGATTCTATAGCATCTACGTCAAGGCTAAAGGCTTCAGGATTTGTACCGACAAGTCCCATGTTGGGAGTGTTGGCCACTCAAGCCCCTAGCCCTTGGGTGGGTTCCGCAACCCCAAGGCCTGTAGCCCCAGTGCTCAGCCCCATGCCAAAATGCAACAAGGGCACACTCAATCCCACAACCCCTGTACTGTGTACAGACCCCACTGCACCGCCCTAAGCTCCGCATCACTCTGAAGCCTCTACTGCACCCCAGGAACTGCCTGGATGTCAGGAATTCAGTGAGAAAGAAAGCACGAAAGCACCTCCCAGGTCCGAATGGTCCCGCTACTAACAATGTGGAGACTGAGAGTTCTGGGATGCTAACGGGAGGATGCTTGTGTCCTGCCACAAAACTGGCCTTCAGAGTACCCCTTCTACCAGGGGCCGCCACTTTTTACTGATCTTGTCCCTCATAAATAATGCACTAGGAAAGCCCCATATGTTCGGTGTTTTATTTTTTTGTAAACTCAATAAACAGACACGAGTGGAAATATCTCCCTTTGCAGAAAGCGTTAGAGAGAGAGCACCGCGGTAGGGCGTTTGCCTTGCACGCAGCCAACATGGCCGACCTGAGTTCGATTCCTCCACCCCTCTCGGAGAGCCCGGCAAGCTACGGAGAGTATCTCGCCCGCACGGCGAAGCCTGGCAAGCTCCCCGTGATGTATTCGACATGCCACACACAATAACAACCAAGTCTCCAACGGGGGACCTTACTAGGCCAGCTCGAGCAAATCGATGAACCATGGGAGGACAGCGACAGTGATAGCAGAAAGCTGACACACCATTCCAAGAGAAAAGAAAATAGATTCCAGTCAGGGTTCAGTTCAAGCTCAGTGTGGAGCTCAGTGTGGAGCGCCCGATGCATGGAGTGAAGGCAACCCTGCATCCCTGCAGACACGACGAGCCACGGGGGCCATTGAAAACATCTCACCAAAATGGATGGCTCTCAGGATCGATCCTTTTTTTGGTCCTTTTATTTTGAAGTTTGTCTTCTTTAGAGACACACCAGGCAGTGCTCAGGGATCACTCCTGGAGGGTCTGTAGGGGAGCAAATGGATGCAAACCTTTCTCCTTCTCACTGCGCTGACACTAGTGCCCTCAAACTGGTTTTCTTTTTCAGTTTTGGCTTTTTGGGTCACACCTGGTGAAGCACAGGGGTTACTGCTGTCTCTGCACTGAGGAATTCCTCATGGTGGTCCTCAGGGGACCAAAAGGGACGCCAGGAATAAAACCCGGGCCGGTCGCGTAAAAACCAAGTCTACACCCACTGATCTATCGCTCCCCCCCCCAAAGCCCAAACTAGTTGTTTTCAAACAATTACCAGTTTCGATCAAATGGAAGAAATAGAAATAAACATTTTGTTCAAAGGAAAAAATAGAAATTTCTTTCGGTTTTGAGCAGGGATTTCACCACCCAGTGAAGCTCAGGAAGGGCCTCTACGCCAAGCATTAGGCTCTCGATTTCCTCTCTGCAGTGCCCTGTCATCCACCATCAAAATCACATCCTTGATCCCCTGCCAGCAGAATATCTGTCCCCAACGTGCAAATTTTACCAGCCGACTCACACCCAGTGACTCCACTCTCAAATCAAATGGCTGCAATGCCAAAACCTGAATCTGCAGTTTGAGTTATGCAATGAAACGCAACAGATGACTACGAATTTGTGGAAAGAAAGGAATGAGGCAGTGTGTTCAGACTTGCGGGCAAGCTGGGGCTCCCTCGGGCTCCGACACGTTCCTCTCCGGTTGGGGGCCGAAGCGATGGCTTGGAGGGGAGGGCGAGGGTCTCGTGCCCCCGACCCCAAGGGGCCGCCCCGGCCAGGGCTACCAGGACGCACAATGAAAAACAAACCTGAAAAGAAAACTCTCTCTCTTCTGGTCGTCCTGATTTCCGTTGTTCCTGACCCTTTCCGAACGACTTTTGCTCCCGAACCTTCCACTTCACTTGTCAGCCCACCTGCCAGGCACCACCGACCCCCCCATTCCCTCACCCCCCCTCCCCGCACGCGCCTCCTAAATAAAAACCTCCCTGGATGCGATGCGCTAAGATAGACGGAAGGGAGAGACAAACCTCTCGAAAAGGCGGGCGCTGGGGGCATCCCGGGCTGGGCAGGCGGCGGAGGCTCAGAGCTCCCAGATGGACCACTCAGCGGCCAGGCCAGCGAGGAAACTGGCCCTATGGGACGCCCCCACGCCCTGGCCGCCCCCTTCCCGCCCCACCCCCACTCCTCACCAGGCAACAAACAGGGTGGAGATTGCTCCGCCCACAAAGACCCCAGGGAAAGGCGGGGCTCTGTGACCTCACCTACACTTCCGGTCAGGGTTTTAAAGGGCCAGACACCACATAGTCCCCACACAGCAACCTATAGGGCTTTTTACTACCTCTGGGCTGAGGAAACACTCCTGGCTGTGCCTACCTTTTACCTATAATAAATATCCTATCTTGGAGGACTGTGTGATGACACAGCAGGTATGAGCAGCTTGCAATTGCCTGACCAAGTCCTCTAGCCAGGCACCCGATTGTCGAGGGACCCCGACAGCTGTGATCCCTGAGGTCAGAGCAGGAGTAAGGCCTGAGTACTGTAGTGTGTGACCCCAAAATACAGCAATGACAAACAGTAAACTCTATCCAAATAGAGGGAAATAAATCCACGTACCCTGACAAATTGTAGCATAAAATAGTTCAAGAGTCAAACAGTGGGTCCTTAAAACCTATGCTGCAGGAGCACACTTCTATCTCTGCTGTCAGATATTCCGTGTGTGTGTGTCTGAGCCAGAACCAACAGTGTCAGGAGTACTCCTAGCTCTGCATTCAGGGATCTGTCCTGGAATGTCTGAGGTTTGCTGGGATGCAGCTGATCAAATCTGTGTTAGCTGCATGCAAGGCAAGCACCCTACTTGCTGCACCATACCTCTGGCCCTTTCAAAGTAAATTTCTTGCCAGCAAGCCAGGAGTGACCCCTGAGCAAAGTTCCCCCCCCCCCAATGCGACAATAAGAACATCTTCCTTCCTGAGCAAGGAAAATTAAATCCTTGACCTGCTATACTCACCCCAAGAGCCAGTATCCAGGGATCGCCCAGTCAGGAAGAGATGAAGCATAGAGGATTTTTCATAACTGAAGATGAGTCTAAATTCCTCATCTGGAAAAAAACATCAGCGTTGGAATTAGACAGACAGTAAAGCAGGCAAGATGCTTGCCCTCCTCGCCCCAATCAAGCTTCAGCATCCCAGATCCCAGAGCACCGCCAGGAATGATTCCTGAGCACTGAGCCAGGAGTGAGCATCTTAGGGTATGTCCTCTCTCACTCCCCCCACAAAACATAAAAAAACCAACTAAAACAAACCCCCAAATTAAAATTTCATTGGCCTAAACCTCCCACCTGCGTGAACCACGCTTCCAAAAAGGCCCCTCCCCATCACAACCGCCAATGAATAGGACGGTCTGCAACAGAGTCTCTTGCCTTTAGGGGGCTGCAGCCCCGACCCTGAACATGAATCTGCAGATTCTATAGCATCTACGTCAAGGCTAAAGGCTTCAGGATTTGTACCGACAAGTCCCATGTTGGGAGTGTTGGCCACTCAAGCCCCTAGCCCTTGGGTGGGTTCCGCAACCCCAAGGCCTGTAGCCCCAGTGCTCAGCCCCATGCCAAAATGCAACAAGGGCACACTCAATCCCACAACCCCTGTACTGTGTACAGACCCCACTGCACCGCCCTAAGCTCCGCATCACTCTGAAGCCTCTACTGCACCCCAGGAACTGCCTGGATGTCAGGAATTCAGTGAGAAAGAAAGCACGAAAGCACCTCCCAGGTCCGAATGGTCCCGCTACTAACAATGTGGAGACTGAGAGTTCTGGGATGCTAACGGGAGGATGCTTGTGTCCTGCCACAAAACTGGCCTTCAGAGTACCCCTTCTACCAGGGGCCGCCACTTTTTACTGATCTTGTCCCTCATAAATAATGCACTAGGAAAGCCCCATATGTTCGGTGTTTTATTTTTTTGTAAACTCAATAAACAGACACGAGTGGAAATATCTCCCTTTGCAGAAAGCGTTAGAGAGAGAGCACCGCGGTAGGGCGTTTACCTTGCACACAGCCAACATGGCCGACCTGAGTTCGATTCCTCCACCCCTCTCGGAGAGCCCGGCAAGCTACGGAGAGTATCTCGCCCGCACGGCGAAGCCTGGCAAGCTCCCCGTGATGTATTCGACATGCCACACACAATAACAACCAAGTCTCCAACGGGGGACCTTACTAGGCCAGCTCGAGCAAATCGATGAACCATGGGAGGACAGCGACAGTGATAGCAGAAAGCTGACACACCATTCCAAGAGAAAAGAAAATAGATTCCAGTCAGGGTTCAGTTCAAGCTCAGTGTGGAGCTCAGTGTGGAGCGCCCGATGCATGGAGTGAAGGCAACCCTGCATCCCTGCAGACACGACGAGCCACGGGGGCCATTGAAAACATCTCACCAAAATGGATGGCTCTCAGGATCGATCCTTTTTTTGGTCCTTTTATTTTGAAGTTTGTCTTCTTTAGAGACACACCAGGCAGTGCTCAGGGATCACTCCTGGAGGGTCTGTAGGGGAGCAAATGGATGCAAACCTTTCTCCTTCTCACTGCGCTGACACTAGTGCCCTCAAACTGGTTTTCTTTTTCAGTTTTGGCTTTTTGGGTCACACCTGGTGAAGCACAGGGGTTACTGCTGTCTCTGCACTGAGGAATTCCTCATGGTGGTCCTCAGGGGACCAAAAGGGACGCCAGGAATAAAACCCGGGCCGGTCGCGTAAAAACCAAGTCTACACCCACTGATCTATCGCTCCCCCCCCAAAGCCCAAACTAGTTGTTTTCAAACAATTACCAGTTTCGATCAAATGGAAGAAATAGAAATAAACATTTTGTTCAAAGGAAAAAATAGAAATTTCTTTCGGTTTTGAGCAGTGATTTCACCACCCAGTGAAGCTCAGGAAGGGCCTCTACGCCAAGCATTAGGCTCTAGATTTCCTCTCTGCAGTGCCCTGTCATCCACCATCAAAATCACATCCTTGATCCCCTGCCAGCAGAATATCTGTCCCCAACGTGCAAATTTTACCAGCCGACTCACACCCAGTGACTCCACTCTCAAATCAAATGGCTGCAATGCCAAAACCTGAATCTGCAGTTTGAGTTATGCAATGAAACGCAACAGATGACTACGAATTTGTGGAAAGAAAGGAATGAGGCAGTGTGTTCAGACTTGCGGGCAAGCTGGGGCTCCCTCGGGCTCCGACACGTTCCTCTCCGGTTGGGGTCCGGAGCGATGGCTTGGAGGGGAGGGCGAGGGTCTCGTGCCCCCGACCCCAAGGGGCCGCCCCGGCCAGGGCTACCAGGACGCACAATGAAAAACAAACCTGAAAAGAAAACTCTCTCTCTTCTGGTCGTCCTGATTTCCGTTGTTCCTGACCCTTTCCGAACGACTTTTGCTCCCGAACCTTCCACTTCACTTGTCAGCCCACCTGCCAGGCACCACCGACCCCCCCATTCCCTCACCCCCCCCTCCCCGCACGCGCCTCCTAAATAAAAACCTCCCTGGATGCGATGCGCTAAGATAGACGGAAGGGAGAGACAAACCTCTCGAAAAGGCGGGCGCTGGGGGCATCCCGGGCTGGGCAGGCGGCGGAGGCTCAGAGCTCCCAGATGGACCACTCAGCGGCCAGGCCAGCGAGGAAACTGGCCCTATGGGACGCCCCCACGCCCTGGCCGCCCCCTTCCCGCCCCACCCCCGCTCCTCACCAGGCAACAAACAGGGTGGAGATTGCTCCGCCCACAAAGACCCCAGGGAAAGGCGGGGCTCTGTGACCTCACCTACACTTCCGGTCAGGGTTTTAAAGGGCCAGACACCACATAGTCCCCACACAGCAACCTATAGGGCTTTTTACTACCTCTGGGCTGAGGAAACACTCCTGGCTGTGCCTACCTTTTACCTATAATAAATATCCTATCTTGGAGGACTGTGTGATGACACAGCAGGTATGAGCAGCTTGCAATTGCCTGACCAAGTCCTCTAGCCAGGCACCCGATTGTCGAGGGACCCCGACAGCTGTGATCCCTGAGGTCAGAGCAGGAGTAAGGCCTGAGTACTGTAGTGTGTGACCCCAAAATACAGCAATGACAAACAGTAAACTCTATCCAAATAGAGGGAAATAAATCCACGTACCCTGACAAATTGTAGCATAAAATAGTTCAAGAGTCAAACAGTGGGTCCTTAAAACCTATGCTGCAGGAGCACACTTCTATCTCTGCTGTCAGATATTCCGTGTGTGTGTGTCTGAGCCAGAACCAACAGTGTCAGGAGTACTCCTAGCTCTGCATTCAGGGATCTGTCCTGGAATGTCTGAGGTTTGCTGGGATGCAGCTGATCAAATCTGCGTTAGCTGCATGCAAGGCAAGCACCCTACTTGCTGCACCATACCTCTGGCCCTTTCAAAGTAAATTTCTTGCCAGCAAGCCAGGAGTGACCCCTGAGCAAAGTTCCCCCCCCCCAATGCGACAATAAGAACATCTTCCTTCCTGAGCAAGGAAAATTAAATCCTTGACCTGCTATACTCACCCCAAGAGCCAGTATCCAGGGATCGCCCAGTCAGGAAGAGATGAAGCATAGAGGATTTTTCATAACTGAAGATGAGTCTAAATTCCTCATCTGGAAAAAAACATCAGCGTTGGAATTAGACAGACAGTAAAGCAGGCAAGATGCTTGCCCTCCTCGCCCCAATCAAGCTTCAGCATCCCAGATCCCAGAGCACCGCCAGGAATGATTCCTGAGCACTGAGCCAGGAGTGAGCATCTTAGGGTATGTCCTCTCTCACTCCCCCCACAAAACATAAAAAAACCAACTAAAACAAACCCCCAAATTAAAATTTCATTGGCCTAAACCTCCCACCTGCGTGAACCACGCTTCCAAAAAGGCCCCTCCCCATCACAACCGCCAATGAATAGGACGGTCTGCAACAGAGTCTCTTGCCTTTAGGGGGCTGCAGCCCCCACCCTGAACATGAATCTGCAGATTCTATAGCATCTACGTCAAGGCTAAAGGCTTCAGGATTTGTACCGACAAGTCCCATGTTGGGAGTGTTGGCCACTCAAGCCCCTAGCCCTTGGGTGGGTTCCGCAACCCCAAGGCCTGTAGCCCCAGTGCTCAGCCCCATGCCAAAATGCAACAAGGGCACACTCAATCCCACAACCCCTGTACTGTGTACAGACCCCACTGCACCGCCCTAAGCTCCGCATCACTCTGAAGCCTCTACTGCACCCCAGGAACTGCCTGGATGTCAGGAATTCAGTGAGAAAGAAAGCACGAAAGCACCTCCCAGGTCCGAATGGTCCCGCTACTAACAATGTGGAGACTGAGAGTTCTGGGATGCTAACGGGAGGATGCTTGTGTCCTGCCACAAAACTGGCCTTCAGAGTACCCCTTCTACCAGGGGCCGCCACTTTTTACTGATCTTGTCCCTCATAAATAATGCACTAGGAAAGCCCCATATGTTCGGTGTTTTATTTTTTTGTAAACTCAATAAACAGACACGAGTGGAAATATCTCCCTTTGCAGAAAGCGTTAGAGAGAGAGCACCGCGGTAGGGCGTTTACCTTGCACACAGCCAACATGGCCGACCTGAGTTCGATTCCTCCACCCCTCTCGGAGAGCCCGGCAAGCTACGGAGAGTATCTCGCCCGCACGGCGAAGCCTGGCAAGCTCCCCGTGATGTATTCGACATGCCACACACAATAACAACCAAGTCTCCAACGGGGGACCTTACTAGGCCAGCTCGAGCAAATCGATGAACCATGGGAGGACAGCGACAGTGATAGCAGAAAGCTGACACACCATTCCAAGAGAAAAGAAAATAGATTCCAGTCAGGGTTCAGTTCAAGCTCAGTGTGGAGCTCAGTGTGGAGCGCCCGATGCATGGAGTGAAGGCAACCCTGCATCCCTGCAGACACGACGAGCCACGGGGGCCATTGAAAACATCTCACCAAAATGGATGGCTCTCAGGATCGATCCTTTTTTTGGTCCTTTTATTTTGAAGTTTGTCTTCTTTAGAGACACACCAGGCAGTGCTCAGGGATCACTCCTGGAGGGTCTGTAGGGGAGCAAATGGATGCAAACCTTTCTCCTTCTCACTGCGCTGACACTAGTGCCCTCAAACTGGTTTTCTTTTTCAGTTTTGGCTTTTTGGGTCACACCTGGTGAAGCACAGGGGTTACTGCTGTCTCTGCACTGAGGAATTCCTCATGGTCGTCCTCAGGGGACCAAAAGGGACGCCAGGAATAAAACCCGGGCCGGTCGCGTAAAAACCAAGTCTACACCCACTGATCTATCGCTCCCCCCCCAAAGCCCAAACTAGTTGTTTTCAAACAATTACCAGTTTCGATCAAATGGAAGAAATAGAAATAAACATTTTGTTCAAAGGAAAAAATAGAAATTTCTTTCGGTTTTGAGCAGTGATTTCACCACCCAGTGAAGCTCAGGAAGGGCCTCTACGCCAAGCATTAGGCTCTCGATTTCCTCTCTGCAGTGCCCTGTCATCCACCATCAAAATCACATCCTTGATCCCCTGCCAGCAGAATATCTGTCCCCAACGTGCAAATTTTACCAGCCGACTCACACCCAGTGACTCCACTCTCAAATCAAATGGCTGCAATGCCAAAACCTGAATCTGCAGTTTGAGTTATGCAATGAAACGCAACAGATGACTACGAATTTGTGGAAAGAAAGGAATGAGGCAGTGTGTTCAGACTTGCGGGCAAGCTGGGGCTCCCTCGGGCTCCGACACGTTCCTCTCCGGTTGGGGGCCGGAGCGATGGCTTGGAGGGGAGGGCGAGGGTCTCGTGCCCCCGACCCCATGGGGCCGCCCCGGCCAGGGCTACCAGGACGCACAATGAAAAACAAACCTGAAAAGAAAACTCTCTCTCTTCTGGTCGTCCTGATTTCCGTTGTTCCTGACCCTTTCCGAACGACTTTTGCTCCCGAACCTTCCACTTCACTTGTCAGCCCACCTGCCAGGCACCACCGACCCCCCCCATTCCCTCACCGCCCCCCTCCCCGCACGGCGCCTCCTAAATAAAAACCTCCCTGGATGCGATGCGCTAAGATAGACGAAAGGGAGAGACAAACCTCTCGAAAAGGCGGGCGCTGGGGGCATCCCGGGCTGGGCAGGCGGCGGAGGCTCAGAGCTCCCAGATGGACCACTCAGCGGCCAGGCCAGCGAGGAAACTGGCCCTATGGGACGCCCCCACGCCCTGGCCGCCCCCTTCCCGCCCCACCCCCGCTCCTCACCAGGCAACAAACAGGGTGGAGATTGCTCCGCCCACAAAGACCCCAGGGAAAGGCGGGGCTCTGTGACCTCACCTACACTTCCGGTCAGGGTTTTAAAGGGCCAGACACCACATAGTCCCCACACAGCAACCTATAGGGCTTTTTACTACCTCTGGGCTGAGGAAACACTCCTGGCTGTGCCTACCTTTTACCTATAATAAATATCCTATCTTGGAGGACTGTGTGATGACACAGCAGGTATGAGCAGCTTGCAATTGCCTGACCAAGTCCTCTAGCCAGGCACCCGATTGTCGAGGGACCCCGACAGCTGTGATCCCTGAGGTCAGAGCAGGAGTAAGGCCTGAGTACTGTAGTGTGTGACCCCAAAATACAGCAATGACAAACAGTAAACTCTATCCAAATAGAGGGAAATAAATCCACGTACCCTGACAAATTGTAGCATAAAATAGTTCAAGAGTCAAACAGTGGGTCCTTAAAACCTATGCTGCAGGAGCACACTTCTATCTCTGCTGTCAGATATTCCGTGTGTGTGTGTCTGAGCCAGAACCAACAGTGTCAGGAGTACTCCTAGCTCTGCATTCAGGGATCTGTCCTGGAATGTCTGAGGTTTGCTGGGATGCAGCTGATCAAATCTCTGTTAGCTGCATGCAAGGCAAGCACCCTACTTGCTGCACCATACCTCTGGCCCTTTCAAAGTAAATTTCTTGCCAGCAAGCCAGGAGTGACCCCTGAGCAAAGTTCCCCCCCCCCCAATGCGACAATAAGAACATCTTCCTTCAAGAGCAAGGAAAATTAAATCCTTGACCTGCTATACTCACCCCAAGAGCCAGTATCCAGGGATCGCCCAGTCAGGAAGAGATGAAGCATAGAGGATTTTTCATAACTGAAGATGAGTCTAAATTCCTCATCTGGAAAAAAACATCAGCGTTGGAATTAGACAGACAGTAAAGCAGGCAAGATGCTTGCCCTCCTCGCCCCAATCAAGCTTCAGCATCCCAGATCCCAGAGCACCGCCAGGAATGATTCCTGAGCACTGAGCCAGGAGTGAGCATCTTAGGGTATGTCCTCTCTCACTCCCCCCACAAAACATAAAAAAACAACTAAAACAAACCCCCAAATTAAAATTTCATTGGCCTAAACCTCCCACCTGCGTGAACCACGCTTCCAAAAAGGCCCCTCCCCATCACAACCGCCAATGAATAGGACGGTCTGCAACAGAGTCTCTTGCCTTTAGGGGGCTGCAGCCCCGACCCTGAACATGAATCTGCAGATTCTATAGCATCTACGTCAAGGCTAAAGGCTTCAGGATTTGTACCGACAAGTCCCATGTTGGGAGTGTTGGCCACTCAAGCCCCTAGCCCTTGGGTGGGTTCCGCAACCTCAAGGCCTGTAGCCCCAGTGCTCAGCCCCATGCCAAAATGCAACAAGGGCACACTCAATCCCACAACCCCTGTACTGTGTACAGACCCCACTGCACCGCCCTAAGCTCCGCATCACTCTGAAGCCTCTACTGCACCCCAGGAACTGCCTAGATGTCAGGAATTCAGTGAGAAAGAAAGCACGAAAGCACCTCCCAGGTCCGAATGGTCCCGCTACTAACAATGTGGAGACTGAGAGTTCTGGGATGCTAACGGGAGGATGCTTGTGTCCTGCCACAAAACTGGCCTTCAGAGTACCCCTTCTACCAGGGGCCGCCACTTTTTACTGATCTTGTCCCTCATAAATAATGCACTAGGAAAGCCCCATATGTTCGGTGTTTTATTTTTTTGTAAACTCAATAAACAGACACGAGTGGAAATATCTCCCTTTGCAGAAAGCGTTAGAGAGAGAGCACCGCGGTAGGGCGTTTACCTTGCACACAGCCAACATGGCCGACCTGAGTTCGATTCCTCCACCCCTCTCGGAGAGCCCGGCAAGCTACGGAGAGTATCTCGCCCGCACGGCGAAGCCTGGCAAGCTCCCCGTGATGTATTCGACATGCCACACACAATAACAACCAAGTCTCCAACGGGGGACCTTACTAGGCCAGCTCGAGCAAATCGATGAACCATGGGAGGACAGCGACAGTGATAGCAGAAAGCTGACACACCATTCCAAGAGAAAAGAAAATAGATTCCAGTCAGGGTTCAGTTCAAGCTCAGTGTGGAGCTCAGTGTGGAGCGCCCGATGCATGGAGTGAAGGCAACCCTGCATCCCTGCAGACACGACGAGCCACGGGGGCCATTGAAAACATCTCACCAAAATGGATGGCTCTCAGGATCGATCCTTTTTTTGGTCCTTTTATTTTGAAGTTTGTCTTCTTTAGAGACACACCAGGCAGTGCTCAGGGATCACTCCTGGAGGGTCTGTAGGGGAGCAAATGGATGCAAACCTTTCTCCTTCTCACTGCGCTGACACTAGTGCCCTCAAACTGGTTTTCTTTTTCAGTTTTGGCTTTTTGGGTCACACCTGGTGAAGCACAGGGGTTACTGCTGTCTCTGCACTGAGGAATTCCTCATGGTGGTCCTCAGGGGACCAAAAGGGACGCCAGGAATAAAACCCGGGCCGGTCGCGTAAAAACCAAGTCTACACCAACTGATCTATCGCTCCCCCCCCCAAAGCCCAAACTAGTTGTTTTCAAACAATTACCAGTTTCGATCAAATGGAAGAAATAGAAATAAACATTTTGTTCAAAGGAAAAAATAGAAATTTCTTTCGGTTTTGAGCAGGGATTTCACCACCCAGTGAAGCTCAGGAAGGGCCTCTACGCCAAGCATTAGGCTCTCGATTTCCTCTCTGCAGTGCCCTGTCATCCACCATCAAAATCACATCCTTGATCCCCTGCCAGCAGAATATCTGTCCCCAACGTGCAAATTTTACCAGCCGACTCACACCCAGTGACTCCACTCTCAAATCAAATGGCTGCAATGCCAAAACCTGAATCTGCAGTTTGAGTTATGCAATGAAACGCAACAGATGACTACGAATTTGTGGAAAGAAAGGAATGAGGCAGTGTGTTCAGACTTGCGGGCAAGCTGGGGCTCCCTCGGGCTCCGACACGTTCCTCTCCGGTTGGGGGCCGGAGCGATGGCTTGGAGGGGAGGGCGAGGGTCTCGTGCCCCCGACCCCATGGGGCCGCCCCGGCCAGGGCTACCAGGACGCACAATGAAAAACAAACCTGAAAAGAAAACTCTCTCTCTTCTGGTCGTCCTGATTTCCGTTGTTCCTGACCCTTTCCGAACGACTTTTGCTCCCGAACCTTCCACTTCACTTGTCAGCCCACCTGCCAGGCACCACCGACCCCCCCCATTCCCTCACCGCCCCCCTCCCCGCACGGCGCCTCCTAAATAAAAACCTCCCTGGATGCGATGCGCTAAGATAGACGAAAGGGAGAGACAAACCTCTCGAAAAGGCGGGCGCTGGGGGCATCCCGGGCTGGGCAGGCGGCGGAGGCTCAGAGCTCCCAGATGGACCACTCAGCGGCCAGGCCAGCGAGGAAACTGGCCCTATGGGACGCCCCCACGCCCTGGCCGCCCCCTTCCCGCCCCACCCCCGCTCCTCACCAGGCAACAAACAGGGTGGAGATTGCTCCGCCCACAAAGACCCCAGGGAAAGGCGGGGCTCTGTGACCTCACCTACACTTCCGGTCAGGGTTTTAAAGGGCCAGACACCACATAGTCCCCACACAGCAACCTATAGGGCTTTTTACTACCTCTGGGCTGAGGAAACACTCCTGGCTGTGCCTACCTTTTACCTATAATAAATATCCTATCTTGGAGGACTGTGTGATGACACAGCAGGTATGAGCAGCTTGCAATTGCCTGACCAAGTCCTCTAGCCAGGCACCCGATTGTCGAGGGACCCCGACAGCTGTGATCCCTGAGGTCAGAGCAGGAGTAAGGCCTGAGTACTGTAGTGTGTGACCCCAAAATACAGCAATGACAAACAGTAAACTCTATCCAAATAGAGGGAAATAAATCCACGTACCCTGACAAATTGTAGCATAAAATAGTTCAAGAGTCAAACAGTGGGTCCTTAAAACCTATGCTGCAGGAGCACACTTCTATCTCTGCTGTCAGATATTCCGTGTGTGTGTGTCTGAGCCAGAACCAACAGTGTCAGGAGTACTCCTAGCTCTGCATTCAGGGATCTGTCCTGGAATGTCTGAGGTTTGCTGGGATGCAGCTGATCAAATCTCTGTTAGCTGCATGCAAGGCAAGCACCCTACTTGCTGCAC
This sequence comes from Sorex fumeus, assembly GCF_029834395.1. Classification (NCBI taxonomy): domain Eukaryota; kingdom Metazoa; phylum Chordata; class Mammalia; order Eulipotyphla; family Soricidae; genus Sorex; species Sorex fumeus. Next base: position 49,813 of record NW_026606326.1, read on the forward strand.
CATACCTCTGGCCCTTTCAAAGTAAATTTCTTGCCAGCAAGCCAGGAGTGACCCCTGAGCAAAGTTTCCCCCCCCCCCAATGCGACAATAAGAACACCTTCCTTCAAGAGCAAGGAAAATTAAATCCTTGACCTGCTATACTCACCCCAAGAGCCAGTATCCAGGGATCGCCCAGTCAGGAAGAGATGAAGCATAGAGGATTTTTCATAACTGAAGATGAGTCTAAATTCCTCATCTGGAAAAAAACATCAGCGTTGGAATTAGACAGACAGTAAAGCAGGCAAGATGCTTGCCCTCCTCGCCCCAATCAAGCTTCAGCATCCCAGATCCCAGAGCACCGCCAGGAATGATTCCTGAGCACTGAGCCAGGAGTGAGCATCTTAGGGTATGTCCTCTCTCACTCCCCCCACAAAACATAAAAAAACCAACTAAAACAAACCCCCAAATTAAAATTTCATTGGCCTAAACCTCCCACCTGCGTGAACCACGCTTCCAAAAAGGCCCCTCCCCATCACAACCGCCAATGAATAGGACGGTCTGCAACAGAGTCTCTTGCCTTTAGGGGGCTGCAGCCCCGACCCTGAACATGAATCTGCAGATTCTATAGCATCTACGTCAAGGCTAAAGGCTTCAGGATTTGTACCGACAAGTCCCATGTTGGGAGTGTTGGCCACTCAAGCCCCTAGCCCTTGGGTGGGTTCCGCAACCCCAAGGCCTGTAGCCCCAGTGCTCAGCCCCATGCCAAAATGCAACAAGGGCACATTCAATCCCACAACCCCTGTACTGTGTACAGACCCCACTGCACCGCCCTAAGCTCCGCATCACTCTGAAGCCTCTACTGCACCCCAGGAACTGCCTGGATGTCAGGAATTCAGTGAGAAAGAAAGCACGAAAGCACCTCCCAGGTCCGAATGGTCCCGCTACTAACAATGTGGAGACTGAGAGTTCTGGGATGCTAACGGGAGGATGCTTGTGTCCTGCCACAAAACTGGCCTTCAGAGTACCCCTTCTACCAGGGGCCGCCACTTTTTACTGATCTTGTCCCTCATAAATAATGCACTAGGAAAGCCCCATATGTTCGGTGTTTTATTTTTTTGTAAACTCAATAAACAGACACGAGTGGAAATATCTCCCTTTGCAGAAAGCGTTAGAGAGAGAGCACCGCGGTAGGGCGTTTGCCTTGCACGCAGCCAACATGGCCGACCTGAGTTCGATTCCTCCACCCCTCTCGGAGAGCCCGGCAAGCTACGGAGATTATCTCGCCCGCACGGCGAAGCCTGGCAAGCTCCCCGTGATGTATTCGACATGCCACACACAATAACAACCAAGTCTCCAACGGGGGACCTTACTAGGCCAGCTCGAGCAAATCGATGAACCATGGGAGGACAGCGACAGTGATAGCAGAAAGCTGACACACCATTCCAAGAGAAAAGAAAATAGATTCCAGTCAGGGTTCAGTTCAAGCTCAGTGTGGAGCTCAGTGTGGAGCGCCCGATGCATGGAGTGAAGGCAACCCTGCATCCCTGCAGACACGACGAGCCACGGGGGCCATTGAAAACATCTCACCAAAATGGATGGCTCTCAGGATCGATCCTTTTTTTGGTCCTTTTATTTTGAAGTTTGTCTTCTTTAGAGACACACCAGGCAGTGCTCAGGGATCACTCCTGGAGGGTCTGTAGGGGAGCAAATGGATGCAAACCTTTCTCCTTGTCACTGCGCTGACACTAGTGCCCTCAAACTGGTTTTCTTTTTCAGTTTTGGCTTTTTGGGTCACACCTGGTGAAGCACAGGGGTTACTGCTGTCTCTGCACTGAGGAATTCCTCATGGTGGTCCTCAGGGGACCAAAAGGGACGCCAGGAATAAAACCCGGGCCGGTCGCGTAAAAACCAAGTCTACACCAACTGATCTATCGCTCCCCCCCCCAAAGCCCAAACTAGTTGTTTTCAAACAATTACCAGTTTCGATCAAATGGAAGAAATAGAAATAAACATTTTGTTCAAAGGAAAAAATAGAAATTTCTTTCGGTTTTGAGCAGGGATTTCACCACCCAGTGAAGCTCAGGAAGGGCCTCTACGCCAAGCATTAGGCTCTCGATTTCCTCTCTGCAGTGCCCTGTCATCCACCATCAAAATCACATCCTTGATCCCCTGCCAGCAGAATATCTGTCCCCAACGTGCAAATTTTACCAGCCGACTCACACCCAGTGACTCCACTCTCAAATCAAATGGCTGCAATGCCAAAACCTGAATCTGCAGTTTGAGTTATGCAATGAAACGCAACAGATGACTACGAATTTGTGGAAAGAAAGGAATGAGGCAGTGTGTTCAGACTTGCGGGCAAGCTGGGGCTCCCTCGGGCTCCGACACGTTCCTCTCCGGTTGGGGGCCGGAGCGATGGCTTGGAGGGGAGGGCGAGGGTCTCGTGCCCCCGACCCCATGGGGCCGCCCCGGCCAGGGCTACCAGGACGCACAATGAAAAACAAACCTGAAAAGAAAACTCTCTCTCTTCTGGTCGTCCTGATTTCCGTTGTTCCTGACCCTTTCCGAACGACTTTTGCTCCCGAACCTTCCACTTCACTTGTCAGCCCACCTGCCAGGCACCACCGACCCCCCCCATTCCCTCACCGCCCCCCTCCCCGCACGGCGCCTCCTAAATAAAAACCTCCCTGGATGCGATGCGCTAAGATAGACGAAAGGGAGAGACAAACCTCTCGAAAAGGCGGGCGCTGGGGGCATCCCGGGCTGGGCAGGCGGCGGAGGCTCAGAGCTCCCAGATGGACCACTCAGCGGCCAGGCCAGCGAGGAAACTGGCCCTATGGGACGCCCCCACGCCCTGGCCGCCCCCTTCCCGCCCCACCCCCGCTCCTCACCAGGCAACAAACAGGGTGGAGATTGCTCCGCCCACAAAGACCCCAGGGAAAGGCGGGGCTCTGTGACCTCACCTACACTTCCGGTCAGGGTTTTAAAGGGCCAGACACCACATAGTCCCCACACAGCAACCTATAGGGCTTTTTACTACCTCTGGGCTGAGGAAACACTCCTGGCTGTGCCTACCTTTTACCTATAATAAATATCCTATCTTGGAGGACTGTGTGATGACACAGCAGGTATGAGCAGCTTGCAATTGCCTGACCAAGTCCTCTAGCCAGGCACCCGATTGTCGAGGGACCCCGACAGCTGTGATCCCTGAGGTCAGAGCAGGAGTAAGGCCTGAGTACTGTAGTGTGTGACCCCAAAATACAGCAATGACAAACAGTAAACTCTATCCAAATAGAGGGAAATAAATCCACGTACCCTGACAAATTGTAGCATAAAATAGTTCAAGAGTCAAACAGTGGGTCCTTAAAACCTATGCTGCAGGAGCACACTTCTATCTCTGCTGTCAGATATTCCGTGTGTGTGTGTCTGAGCCAGAACCAACAGTGTCAGGAGTACTCCTAGCTCTGCATTCAGGGATCTGTCCTGGAATGTCTGAGGTTTGCTGGGATGCAGCTGATCAAATCTCTGTTAGCTGCATGCAAGGCAAGCACCCTACTTGCTGCACCATACCTCTGGCCCTTTCAAAGTAAATTTCTTGCCAGCAAGCCAGGAGTGACCCCTGAGCAAAGTTCCCCCCCCCCCCAATGCGACAATAAGAACATCTTCCTTCAAGAGCAAGGAAAATTAAATCCTTGACCTGCTATACTCACCCCAAGAGCCAGTATCCAGGATCGCCCAGTCAGGAAGAGATGAAGCATAGAGGATTTTTCATAACTGAAGATGAGTCTAAATTCCTCATCTGGAAAAAAACATCAGCGTTGGAATTAGACAGACAGTAAAGCAGGCAAGATGCTTGCCCTCCTCGCCCCAATCAAGCTTCAGCATCCCAGATCCCAGAGCACCGCCAGGAATGATTCCTGAGCACTGAGCCAGGAGTGAGCATCTTAGGGTATGTCCTCTCTCACTCCCCCCACAAAACATAAAAAAACAACTAAAACAAACCCCCAAATTAAAATTTCATTGGCCTAAACCTCCCACCTGCGTGAACCACGCTTCCAAAAAGGCCCCTCCCCATCACAACCGCCAATGAATAGGACGGTCTGCAACAGAGTCTCTTGCCTTTAGGGGGCTGCAGCCCCGACCCTGAACATGAATCTGCAGATTCTATAGCATCTACGTCAAGGCTAAAGGCTTCAGGATTTGTACCGACAAGTCCCATGTTGGGAGTGTTGGCCACTCAAGCCCCTAGCCCTTGGGTGGGTTCCGCAACCCCAAGGCCTGTAGCCCCAGTGCTCAGCCCCATGCCAAAATGCAACAAGGGCACACTCAATCCCACAACCCCTGTACTGTGTACAGACCCCACTGCACCGCCCTAAGCTCCGCATCACTCTGAAGCCTCTACTGCACCCCAGGAACTGCCTAGATGTCAGGAATTCAGTGAGAAAGAAAGCACGAAAGCACCTCCCAGGTCCGAATGGTCCCGCTACTAACAATGTGGAGACTGAGAGTTCTGGGATGCTAACGGGAGGATGCTTGTGTCCTGCCACAAAACTGGCCTTCAGAGTACCCCTTCTACCAGGGGCCGCCACTTTTTACTGATCTTGTCCCTCATAAATAATGCACTAGGAAAGCCCCATATGTTCGGTGTTTTATTTTTTTGTAAACTCAATAAACAGACACGAGTGGAAATATCTCCCTTTGCAGAAAGCGTTAGAGAGAGAGCACCGCGGTAGGGCGTTTGCCTTGCACACAGCCAACATGGCCGACCTGAGTTCGATTCCTCCACCCCTCTCGGAGAGCCCGGCAAGCTACGGAGAGTATCTCGCCCGCACGGCGAAGCCTGGCAAGCTCCCCGTGATGTATTCGACATGCCACACACAATAACAACCAAGTCTCCAACGGGGGACCTTACTAGGCCAGCTCGAGCAAATCGATGAACCATGGGAGGACAGCGACAGTGATAGCAGAAAGCTGACACACCATTCCAAGAGAAAAGAAAATAGATTCCAGTCAGGGTTCAGTTCAAGCTCAGTGTGGAGCTCAGTGTGGAGCGCCCGATGCATGGAGTGAAGGCAACCCTGCATCCCTGCAGACACGACGAGCCACGGGGGCCATTGAAAACATCTCACCAAAATGGATGGCTCTCAGGATCGATCCTTTTTTTGGTCCTTTTATTTTGAAGTTTGTCTTCTTTAGAGACACACCAGGCAGTGCTCAGGGATCACTCCTGGAGGGTCTGTAGGGGAGCAAATGGATGCAAACCTTTCTCCTTCTCACTGCGCTGACACTAGTGCCCTCAAACTGGTTTTCTTTTTCAGTTTTGGCTTTTTGGGTCACACCTGGTGAAGCACAGGGGTTACTGCTGTCTCTGCACTGAGGAATTCCTCATGGTGGTCCTCAGGGGACCAAAAGGGACGCCAGGAATAAAACCCGGGCCGGTCGCGTAAAAACCAAGTCTACACCAACTGATCTATCGCTCCCCCCCCCAAAGCCCAAACTAGTTGTTTTCAAACAATTACCAGTTTCGATCAAATGGAAGAAATAGAAATAAACATTTTGTTCAAAGGAAAAAATAGAAATTTCTTTCGGTTTTGAGCAGGGATTTCACCACCCAGTGAAGCTCAGGAAGGGCCTCTACGCCAAGCATTAGGCTCTCGATTTCCTCTCTGCAGTGCCCTGTCATCCACCATCAAAATCACATCCTTGATCCCCTGCCAGCAGAATATCTGTCCCCAACGTGCAAATTTTACCAGCCGACTCACACCCAGTGACTCCACTCTCAAATCAAATGGCTGCAATGCCAAAACCTGAATCTGCAGTTTGAGTTATGCAATGAAACGCAACAGATGACTACGAATTTGTGGAAAGAAAGGAATGAGGCAGTGTGTTCAGACTTGCGGGCAAGCTGGGGCTCCCTCGGGCTCCGACACGTTCCTCTCCGGTTGGGGGCCGGAGCGATGGCTTGGAGGGGAGGGCGAGGGTCTCGTGCCCCCGACCCCATGGGGCCGCCCCGGCCAGGGCTACCAGGACGCACAATGAAAAACAAACCTGAAAAGAAAACTCTCTCTCTTCTGGTCGTCCTGATTTCCGTTGTTCCTGACCCTTTCCGAACGACTTTTGCTCCCGAACCTTCCACTTCACTTGTCAGCCCACCTGCCAGGCACCACCGACCCCCCCCATTCCCTCACCGCCCCCCTCCCCGCACGGCGCCTCCTAAATAAAAACCTCCCTGGATGCGATGCGCTAAGATAGACGAAAGGGAGAGACAAACCTCTCGAAAAGGCGGGCGCTGGGGGCATCCCGGGCTGGGCAGGCGGCGGAGGCTCAGAGCTCCCAGATGGACCACTCAGCGGCCAGGCCAGCGAGGAAACTGGCCCTATGGGACGCCCCCACGCCCTGGCCGCCCCCTTCCCGCCCCACCCCCGCTCCTCACCAGGCAACAAACAGGGTGGAGATTGCTCCGCCCACAAAGACCCCAGGGAAAGGCGGGGCTCTGTGACCTCACCTACACTTCCGGTCAGGGTTTTAAAGGGCCAGACACCACATAGTCCCCACACAGCAACCTATAGGGCTTTTTACTACCTCTGGGCTGAGGAAACACTCCTGGCTGTGCCTACCTTTTACCTATAATAAATATCCTATCTTGGAGGACTGTGTGATGACACAGCAGGTATGAGCAGCTTGCAATTGCCTGACCAAGTCCTCTAGCCAGGCACCCGATTGTCGAGGGACCCCGACAGCTGTGATCCCTGAGGTCAGAGCAGGAGTAAGGCCTGAGTACTGTAGTGTGTGACCCCAAAATACAGCAATGACAAACAGTAAACTCTATCCAAATAGAGGGAAATAAATCCACGTACCCTGACAAATTGTAGCATAAAATAGTTCAAGAGTCAAACAGTGGGTCCTTAAAACCTATGCTGCAGGAGCACACTTCTATCTCTGCTGTCAGATATTCCGTGTGTGTGTGTCTGAGCCAGAACCAACAGTGTCAGGAGTACTCCTAGCTCTGCATTCAGGGATCTGTCCTGGAATGTCTGAGGTTTGCTGGGATGCAGCTGATCAAATCTCTGTTAGCTGCATGCAAGGCAAGCACCCTACTTGCTGCACCATACCTCTGGCCCTTTCAAAGTAAATTTCTTGCCAGCAAGCCAGGAGTGACCCCTGAGCAAAGTTTCCCCCCCCCCCCAATGCGACAATAAGAACACCTTCCTTCAAGAGCAAGGAAAATTAAATCCTTGACCTGCTATACTCACCCCAAGAGCCAGTATCCAGGGATCGCCCAGTCAGGAAGAGATGAAGCATAGAGGATTTTTCATAACTGAAGATGAGTCTAAATTCCTCATCTGGAAAAAAACATCAGCGTTGGAATTAGACAGACAGTAAAGCAGGCAAGATGCTTGCCCTCCTCGCCCCAATCAAGCTTCAGCATCCCAGATCCCAGAGCACCGCCAGGAATGATTCCTGAGCACTGAGCCAGGAGTGAGCATCTTAGGGTATGTCCTCTCTCACTCCCCCCACAAAACATAAAAAAACAACTAAAACAAACCCCCAAATTAAAATTTCATTGGCCTAAACCTCCCACCTGCGTGAACCACGCTTCCAAAAAGGCCCCTCCCCATCACAACCGCCAATGAATAGGACGGTCTGCAACAGAGTCTCTTGCCTTTAGGGGGCTGCAGCCCCGACCCTGAACATGAATCTGCAGATTCTATAGCATCTACGTCAAGGCTAAAGGCTTCAGGATTTGTACCGACAAGTCCCATGTTGGGAGTGTTGGCCACTCAAGCCCCTAGCCCTTGGGTGGGTTCCGCAACCCCAAGGCCTGTAGCCCCAGTGCTCAGCCCCATGCCAAAATGCAACAAGGGCACACTCAATCCCACAACCCCTGTACTGTGTACAGACCCCACTGCACCGCCCTAAGCTCCGCATCACTCTGAAGCCTCTACTGCACCCCAGGAACTGCCTAGATGTCAGGAATTCAGTGAGAAAGAAAGCACGAAAGCACCTCCCAGGTCCGAATGGTCCCGCTACTAACAATGTGGAGACTGAGAGTTCTGGGATGCTAACGGGAGGATGCTTGTGTCCTGCCACAAAACTGGCCTTCAGAGTACCCCTTCTACCAGGGGCCGCCACTTTTTACTGATCTTGTCCCTCATAAATAATGCACTAGGAAAGCCCCATATGTTCGGTGTTTTATTTTTTTGTAAACTCAATAAACAGACACGAGTGGAAATATCTCCCTTTGCAGAAAGCGTTAGAGAGAGAGCACCGCGGTAGGGCGTTTACCTTGCACACAGCCAACATGGCCGACCTGAGTTCGATTCCTCCACCCCTCTCGGAGAGCCCGGCAAGCTACGGAGAGTATCTCGCCCGCACGGCGAAGCCTGGCAAGCTCCCCGTGATGTATTCGACATGCCACACACAATAACAACCAAGTCTCCAACGGGGGACCTTACTAGGCCAGCTCGAGCAAATCGATGAACCATGGGAGGACAGCGACAGTGATAGCAGAAAGCTGACACACCATTCCAAGAGAAAAGAAAATAGATTCCAGTCAGGGTTCAGTTCAAGCTCAGTGTGGAGCTCAGTGTGGAGCGCCCGATGCATGGAGTGAAGGCAACCCTGCATCCCTGCAGACACGACGAGCCACGGGGGCCATTGAAAACATCTCACCAAAATGGATGGCTCTCAGGATCGATCCTTTTTTTGGTCCTTTTATTTTGAAGTTTGTCTTCTTTAGAGACACACCAGGCAGTGCTCAGGGATCACTCCTGGAGGGTCTGTAGGGGAGCAAATGGATGCAAACCTTTCTCCTTCTCACTGCGCTGACACTAGTGCCCTCAAACTGGTTTTCTTTTTCAGTTTTGGCTTTTTGGGTCACACCTGGTGAAGCACAGGGGTTACTGCTGTCTCTGCACTGAGGAATTCCTCATGGTGGTCCTCAGGGGACCAAAAGGGACGCCAGGAATAAAACCCGGGCCGGTCGCGTAAAAACCAAGTCTACACCAACTGATCTATCGCTCCCCCCCCCAAAGCCCAAACTAGTTGTTTTCAAACAATTACCAGTTTCGATCAAATGGAAGAAATAGAAATAAACATTTTGTTCAAAGGAAAAAATAGAAATTTCTTTCGGTTTTGAGCAGGGATTTCACCACCCAGTGAAGCTCAGGAAGGGCCTCTACGCCAAGCATTAGGCTCTCGATTTCCTCTCTGCAGTGCCCTGTCATCCACCATCAAAATCACATCCTTGATCCCCTGCCAGCAGAATATCTGTCCCCAACGTGCAAATTTTACCAGCCGACTCACACCCAGTGACTCCACTCTCAAATCAAATGGCTGCAATGCCAAAACCTGAATCTGCAGTTTGAGTTATGCAATGAAACGCAACAGATGACTACGAATTTGTGGAAAGAAAGGAATGAGGCAGTGTGTTCAGACTTGCGGGCAAGCTGGGGCTCCCTCGGGCTCCGACACGTTCCTCTCCGGTTGGGGGCCGGAGCGATGGCTTGGAGGGGAGGGCGAGGGTCTCGTGCCCCCGACCCCATGGGGCCGCCCCGGCCAGGGCTACCAGGACGCACAATGAAAAACAAACCTGAAAAGAAAACTCTCTCTCTTCTGGTCGTCCTGATTTCCGTTGTTCCTGACCCTTTCCGAACGACTTTTGCTCCCGAACCTTCCACTTCACTTGTCAGCCCACCTGCCAGGCACCACCGACCCCCCCCATTCCCTCACCGCCCCCCTCCCCGCACGGCGCCTCCTAAATAAAAACCTCCCTGGATGCGATGCGCTAAGATAGACGAAAGGGAGAGACAAACCTCTCGAAAAGGCGGGCGCTGGGGGCATCCCGGGCTGGGCAGGCGGCGGAGGCTCAGAGCTCCCAGATGGACCACTCAGCGGCCAGGCCAGCGAGGAAACTGGCCCTATGGGACGCCCCCACGCCCTGGCCGCCCCCTTCCCGCCCCACCCCCGCTCCTCACCAGGCAACAAACAGGGTGGAGATTGCTCCGCCCACAAAGACCCCAGGGAAAGGCGGGGCTCTGTGACCTCACCTACACTTCCGGTCAGGGTTTTAAAGGGCCAGACACCACATAGTCCCCACACAGCAACCTATAGGGCTTTTTACTACCTCTGGGCTGAGGAAACACTCCTGGCTGTGCCTACCTTTTACCTATAATAAATATCCTATCTTGGAGGACTGTGTGATGACACAGCAGGTATGAGCAGCTTGCAATTGCCTGACCAAGTCCTCTAGCCAGGCACCCGATTGTCGAGGGACCCCGACAGCTGTGATCCCTGAGGTCAGAGCAGGAGTAAGGCCTGAGTACTGTAGTGTGTGACCCCAAAATACAGCAATGACAAACAGTAAACTCTATCCAAATAGAGGGAAATAAATCCACGTACCCTGACAAATTGTAGCATAAAATAGTTCAAGAGTCAAACAGTGGGTCCTTAAAACCTATGCTGCAGGAGCACACTTCTATCTCTGCTGTCAGATATTCCGTGTGTGTGTGTCTGAGCCAGAACCAACAGTGTCAGGAGTACTCCTAGCTCTGCATTCAGGGATCTGTCCTGGAATGTCTGAGGTTTGCTGGGATGCAGCTGATCAAATCTCTGTTAGCTGCATGCAAGGCAAGCACCCTACTTGCTGCACCATACCTCTGGCCCTTTCAAAGTAAATTTCTTGCCAGCAAGCCAGGAGTGACCCCTGAGCAAAGTTTCCCCCCCCCCCCAATGCGACAATAAGAACACCTTCCTTCAAGAGCAAGGAAAATTAAATCCTTGACCTGCTATACTCACCCCAAGAGCCAGTATCCAGGGATCGCCCAGTCAGGAAGAGATGAAGCATAGAGGATTTTTCATAACTGAAGATGAGTCTAAATTCCTCATCTGGAAAAAAACATCAGCGTTGGAATTAGACAGACAGTAAAGCAGGCAAGATGCTTGCCCTCCTCGCCCCAATCAAGCTTCAGCATCCCAGATCCCAGAGCACCGCCAGGAATGATTCCTGAGCACTGAGCCAGGAGTGAGCATCTTAGGGTATGTCCTCTCTCACTCCCCCCACAAAACATAAAAAAACCAACTAAAACAAACCCCCAAATTAAAATTTCATTGGCCTAAACCTCCCACCTGCGTGAACCACGCTTCCAAAAAGGCCCCTCCCCATCACAACCGCCAATGAATAGGACGGTCTGCAACAGAGTCTCTTGCCTTTAGGGGGCTGCAGCCCCGACCCTGAACATGAATCTGCAGATTCTATAGCATCTACGTCAAGGCTAAAGGCTTCAGGATTTGTACCGACAAGTCCCATGTTGGGAGTGTTGGCCACTCAAGCCCCTAGCCCTTGGGTGGGTTCCGCAACCCCAAGGCCTGTAGCCCCAGTGCTCAGCCCCATGCCAAAATGCAACAAGGGCACATTCAATCCCACAACCCCTGTACTGTGTACAGACCCCACTGCACCGCCCTAAGCTCCGCATCACTCTGAAGCCTCTACTGCACCCCAGGAACTGCCTGGATGTCAGGAATTCAGTGAGAAAGAAAGCACGAAAGCACCTCCCAGGTCCGAATGGTCCCGCTACTAACAATGTGGAGACTGAGAGTTCTGGGATGCTAACGGGAGGATGCTTGTGTCCTGCCACAAAACTGGCCTTCAGAGTACCCCTTCTACCAGGGGCCGCCACTTTTTACTGATCTTGTCCCTCATAAATAATGCACTAGGAAAGCCCCATATGTTCGGTGTTTTATTTTTTTGTAAACTCAATAAACAGACACGAGTGGAAATATCTCCCTTTGCAGAAAGCGTTAGAGAGAGCACCGCGGTAGGGCGTTTGCCTTGCACGCAGCCAACATGGCCGACCTGAGTTCGATTCCTCCACCCCTCTCGGAGAGCCCGGCAAGCTACGGAGATTATCTCGCCCGCACGGCGAAGCCTGGCAAGCTCCCCGTGATGTATTCGACATGCCACACACAATAACAACCAAGTCTCCAACGGGGGACCTTACTAGGCCAGCTCGAGCAAATCGATGAACCATGGGAGGACAGCGACAGTGATAGCAGAAAGCTGACACACCATTCCAAGAGAAAAGAAAATAGATTCCAGTCAGGGTTCAGTTCAAGCTCAGTGTGGAGCTCAGTGTGGAGCGCCCGATGCATGGAGTGAAGGCAACCCTGCATCCCTGCAGACACGACGAGCCACGGGGGCCATTGAAAACATCTCACCAAAATGGATGGCTCTCAGGATCGATCCTTTTTTTGGTCCTTTTATTTTGAAGTTTGTCTTCTTTAGAGACACACCAGGCAGTGCTCAGGGATCACTCCTGGAGGGTCTGTAGGGGAGCAAATGGATGCAAACCTTTCTCCTTGTCACTGCGCTGACACTAGTGCCCTCAAACTGGTTTTCTTTTTCAGTTTTGGCTTTTTGGGTCACACCTGGTGAAGCACAGGGGTTACTGCTGTCTCTGCACTGAGGAATTCCTCATGGTGGTCCTCAGGGGACCAAAAGGGACGCCAGGAATAAAACCCGGGCCGGTCGCGTAAAAACCAAGTCTACACCAACTGATCTATCGCTCCCCCCCCCAAAGCCCAAACTAGTTGTTTTCAAACAATTACCAGTTTCGATCAAATGGAAGAAATAGAAATAAACATTTTGTTCAAAGGAAAAAATAGAAATTTCTTTCGGTTTTGAGCAGGGATTTCACCACCCAGTGAAGCTCAGGAAGGGCCTCTACGCCAAGCATTAGGCTCTCGATTTCCTCTCTGCAGTGCCCTGTCATCCACCATCAAAATCACATCCTTGATCCCCTGCCAGCAGAATATCTGTCCCCAACGTGCAAATTTTACCAGCCGACTCACACCCAGTGACTCCACTCTCAAATCAAATGGCTGCAATGCCAAAACCTGAATCTGCAGTTTGAGTTATGCAATGAAACGCAACAGATGACTACGAATTTGTGGAAAGAAAGGAATGAGGCAGTGTGTTCAGACTTGCGGGCAAGCTGGGGCTCCCTCGGGCTCCGACACGTTCCTCTCCGGTTGGGGGCCGGAGCGATGGCTTGGAGGGGAGGGCGAGGGTCTCGTGCCCCCGACCCCATGGGGCCGCCCCGGCCAGGGCTACCAGGACGCACAATGAAAAACAAACCTGAAAAGAAAACTCTCTCTCTTCTGGTCGTCCTGATTTCCGTTGTTCCTGACCCTTTCCGAACGACTTTTGCTCCCGAACCTTCCACTTCACTTGTCAGCCCACCTGCCAGGCACCACCGACCCCCCCCATTCCCTCACCGCCCCCCTCCCCGCACGGCGCCTCCTAAATAAAAACCTCCCTGGATGCGATGCGCTAAGATAGACGAAAGGGAGAGACAAACCTCTCGAAAAGGCGGGCGCTGGGGGCATCCCGGGCTGGGCAGGCGGCGGAGGCTCAGAGCTCCCAGATGGACCACTCAGCGGCCAGGCCAGCGAGGAAACTGGCCCTATGGGACGCCCCCACGCCCTGGCCGCCCCCTTCCCGCCCCACCCCCGCTCCTCACCAGGCAACAAACAGGGTGGAGATTGCTCCGCCCACAAAGACCCCAGGGAAAGGCGGGGCTCTGTGACCTCACCTACACTTCCGGTCAGGGTTTTAAAGGGCCAGACACCACATAGTCCCCACACAGCAACCTATAGGGCTTTTTACTACCTCTGGGCTGAGGAAACACTCCTGGCTGTGCCTACCTTTTACCTATAATAAATATCCTATCTTGGAGGACTGTGTGATGACACAGCAGGTATGAGCAGCTTGCAATTGCCTGACCAAGTCCTCTAGCCAGGCACCCGATTGTCGAGGGACCCCGACAGCTGTGATCCCTGAGGTCAGAGCAGGAGTAAGGCCTGAGTACTGTAGTGTGTGACCCCAAAATACAGCAATGACAAACAGTAAACTCTATCCAAATAGAGGGAAATAAATCCACGTACCCTGACAAATTGTAGCATAAAATAGTTCAAGAGTCAAACAGTGGGTCCTTAAAACCTATGCTGCAGGAGCACACTTCTATCTCTGCTGTCAGATATTCCGTGTGTGTGTGTCTGAGCCAGAACCAACAGTGTCAGGAGTACTCCTAGCTCTGCATTCAGGGATCTGTCCTGGAATGTCTGAGGTTTGCTGGGATGCAGCTGATCAAATCTCTGTTAGCTGCATGCAAGGCAAGCACCCTACTTGCTGCACCATACCTCTGGCCCTTTCAAAGTAAATTTCTTGCCAGCAAGCCAGGAGTGACCCCTGAGCAAAGTTTCCCCCCCCCCCCCAATGCGACAATAAGAACACCTTCCTTCAAGAGCAAGGAAAATTAAATCCTTGACCTGCTATACTCACCCCAAGAGCCAGTATCCAGGGATCGCCCAGTCAGGAAGAGATGAAGCATAGAGGATTTTTCATAACTGAAGATGAGTCTAAATTCCTCATCTGGAAAAAAACATCAGCGTTGGAATTAGACAGACAGTAAAGCAGGCAAGATGCTTGCCCTCCTCGCCCCAATCAAGCTTCAGCATCCCAGATCCCAGAGCACCGCCAGGAATGATTCCTGAGCACTGAGCCAGGAGTGAGCATCTTAGGGTATGTCCTCTCTCACTCCCCCCACAAAACATAAAAAAACCAACTAAAACAAACCCCCAAATTAAAATTTCATTGGCCTAAACCTCCCACCTGCGTGAACCACGCTTCCAAAAAGGCCCCTCCCCATCACAACCGCCAATGAATAGGACGGTCTGCAACAGAGTCTCTTGCCTTTAGGGGGCTGCAGCCCCGACCCTGAACATGAATCTGCAGATTCTATAGCATCTACGTCAAGGCTAAAGGCTTCAGGATTTGTACCGACAAGTCCCATGTTGGGAGTGTTGGCCACTCAAGCCCCTAGCCCTTGGGTGGGTTCCGCAACCCCAAGGCCTGTAGCCCCAGTGCTCAGCCCCATGCCAAAATGCAACAAGGGCACATTCAATCCCACAACCCCTGTACTGTGTACAGACCCCACTGCACCGCCCTAAGCTCCGCATCACTCTGAAGCCTCTACTGCACCCCAGGAACTGCCTGGATGTCAGGAATTCAGTGAGAAAGAAAGCACGAAAGCACCTCCCAGGTCCGAATGGTCCCGCTACTAACAATGAGGAGACTGAGAGTTCTGGGATGCTAACGGGAGGATGCTTGTGTCCTGCCACAAAACTGGCCTTCAGAGTACCCCTTCTACCAGGGGCCGCCACTTTTTACTGATCTTGTCCCTCATAAATAATGCACTAGGAAAGCCCCATATGTTCGGTGTTTTATTTTTTTGTAAACTCAATAAACAGACACGAGTGGAAATATCTCCCTTTGCAGAAAGCGTTAGAGAGAGAGCACCGCGGTAGGGCGTTTGCCTTGCACGCAGCCAACATGGCCGACCTGAGTTCGATTCCTCCACCCCTCTCGGAGAGCCCGGCAAGCTACGGAGATTATCTCGCCCGCACGGCGAAGCCTGGCAAGCTCCCCGTGATGTATTCGACATGCCACACACAATAACAACCAAGTCTCCAACGGGGGACCTTACTAGGCCAGCTCGAGCAAATCGATGAACCATGGGAGGACAGCGACAGTGATAGCAGAAAGCTGACACACCATTCCAAGAGAAAAGAAAATAGATTCCAGTCAGGGTTCAGTTCAAGCTCAGTGTGGAGCTCAGTGTGGAGCGCCCGATGCATGGAGTGAAGGCAACCCTGCATCCCTGCAGACACGACGAGCCACGGGGGCCATTGAAAACATCTCACCAAAATGGATGGCTCTCAGGATCGATCCTTTTTTTGGTCCTTTTATTTTGAAGTTTGTCTTCTTTAGAGACACACCAGGCAGTGCTCAGGGATCACTCCTGGAGGGTCTGTAGGGGAGCAAATGGATGCAAACCTTTCTCCTTGTCACTGCGCTGACACTAGTGCCCTCAAACTGGTTTTCTTTTTCAGTTTTGGCTTTTTGGGTCACACCTGGTGAAGCACAGGGGTTACTGCTGTCTCTGCACTGAGGAATTCCTCATGGTGGTCCTCAGGGGACCAAAAGGGACGCCAGGAATAAAACCCGGGCCGGTCGCGTAAAAACCAAGTCTACACCCACTGATCTATCGCTCCCCCCCCCAAAGCCCAAACTAGTTGTTTTCAAACAATTACCAGTTTCGATCAAATGGAAGAAATAGAAATAAACATTTTGTTCAAAGGAAAAAATAGAAATTTCTTTCGGTTTTGAGCAGGGATTTCACCACCCAGTGAAGCTCAGGAAGGGCCTCTACGCCAAGCATTAGGCTCTCGATTTCCTCTCTGCAGTGCCCTGTCATCCACCATCAAAATCACATCCTTGATCCCCTGCCAGCAGAATATCTGTCCCCAACGTGCAAATTTTACCAGCCGACTCACACCCAGTGACTCCACTCTCAAATCAAATGGCTGCAATGCCAAAACCTGAATCTGCAGTTTGAGTTATGCAATGAAACGCAACAGATGACTACGAATTTGTGGAAAGGAAGGAATGAGGCAGTGTGTTCAGACTTGCGGGCAAGCTGGGGCTCCCTCGGGCTCCGACACGTTCCTCTCCGGTTGGGGGCCGGAGCGATGGCTTGGAGGGGAGGGCGAGGGTCTCGTGCCCCCGACCCCATGGGGCCGCCCCGGCCAGGGCTACCAGGACGCACAATGAAAAACAAACCTGAAAAGAAAACTCTCTCTCTTCTGGTCGTCCTGATTTCCGTTGTTCCTGACCCTTTCCGAACGACTTTTGCTCCCGAACCTTCCACTTCACTTGTCAGCCCACCTGCCAGGCACCACCGACCCCCCCCATTCCCTCACCGCCCCCCTCCCCGCACGCGCCTCCTAAATAAAAACCTCCCTGGATGCGATGCGCTAAGATAGACGGAAGGGAGAGACAAACCTCTCGAAAAGGCGGGCGCTGGGGGCATCCCGGGCTGGGCAGGCGGCGGAGGCTCAGAGCTCCCAGATGGACCACTCAGCGGCCAGGCCAGCGAGGAAACTGGCCCTATGGGACGCCCCCACGCCCTGGCCGCCCCCTTCCCGCCCCACCCCCGCTCCTCACCAGGCAACAAACAGGGTGGAGATTGCTCCGCCCACAAAGACCCCAGGGAAAGGCGGGGCTCTGTGACCTCACCTACACTTCCGGTCAGGGTTTTAAAGGGCCAGACACCACATAGTCCCCACACAGCAACCTATAGGGCTTTTTACTACCTCTGGGCTGAGGAAACACTCCTGGCTGTGCCTACCTTTTACCTATAATAAATATCCTATCTTGGAGGACTGTGTGATGACACAGCAGGTATGAGCAGCTTGCAATTGCCTGACCAAGTCCTCTAGCCAGGCACCCGATTGTCGAGGGACCCCGACAGCTGTGATCCCTGAGGTCAGAGCAGGAGTAAGGCCTGAGTACTGTAGTGTGTGACCCCAAAATACAGCAATGACAAACAGTAAACTCTATCCAAATAGAGGGAAATAAATCCACGTACCCTGACAAATTGTAGCATAAAATAGTTCAAGAGTCAAACAGTGGGTCCTTAAAACCTATGCTGCAGGAGCACACTTCTATCTCTGCTGTCAGATATTCCGTGTGTGTGTGTCTGAGCTAGAACCAACAGTGTCAGGAGTACTCCTAGCTCTGCATTCAGGGATCTGTCCTGGAATGTCTGAGGTTTGCTGGGATGCAGCTGATCAAATCTCTGTTAGCTGCATGCAAGGCAAGCACCCTACTTGCTGCACCATACCTCTGGCCCTTTCAAAGTAAATTTCTTGCCAGCAAGCCAGGAGTGACCCCTGAGCAAAGTTTCCCCCCCCCAATGCGACAATAAGAACACCTTCCTTCCTGAGCAAGGAAAATTAAATCCTTGACCTGCTATACTCACCCCAAGAGCCAGTATCCAGGGATCGCCCAGTCAGGAAGAGATGAAGCATAGAGGATTTTTCATAACTGAAGATGAGTCTAAATTCCTCATCTGGAAAAAAACATCAGCGTTGGAATTAGACAGACAGTAAAGCAGGCAAGATGCTTGCCCTCCTCGCCCCAATCAAGCTTCAGCATCCCAGATCCCAGAGCACCGCCAGGAATGATTCCTGAGCACTGAGCCAGGAGTGAGCATCTTAGGGTATGTCCTCTCTCACTCCCCCCACAAAACATAAAAAAACCAACTAAAACAAACCCCCAAATTAAAATTTCATTGGCCTAAACCTCCCACCTGCGTGAACCACGCTTCCAAAAAGGCCCCTCCCCATCACAACCGCCAATGAATAGGACGGTCTGCAACAGAGTCTCTTGCCTTTAGGGGGCTGCAGCCCCGACCCTGAACATGAATCTGCAGATTCTATAGCATCTACGTCAAGGCTAAAGGCTTCAGGATTTGTACCGACAAGTCCCATGTTGGGAGTGTTGGCCACTCAAGCCCCTAGCCCTTGGGTGGGTTCCGCAACCCCAAGGCCTGTAGCCCCAGTGCTCAGCCCCATGCCAAAATGCAACAAGGGCACACTCAATCCCACAACCCCTGTACTGTGTACAGACCCCACTGCACCGCCCTAAGCTCCGCATCACTCTGAAGCCTCTACTGCACCCCAGGAACTGCCTGGATGTCAGGAATTCAGTGAGAAAGAAAGCACGAAAGCACCTCCCAGGTCCGAATGGTCCCGCTACTAACAATGTGGAGACTGAGAGTTCTGGGATGCTAACGGGAGGATGCTTGTGTCCTGCCACAAAACTGGCCTTCAGAGTACCCCTTCTACCAGGGGCCGCCACTTTTTACTGATCTTGTCCCTCATAAATAATGCACTAGGAAAGCCCCATATGTTCGGTGTTTTATTTTTTTGTAAACTCAATAAACAGACACGAGTGGAAATATCTCCCTTTGCAGAAAGCGTTAGAGAGAGAGCACCGCGGTAGGGCGTTTGCCTTGCACGCAGCCAACATGGCCGACCTGAGTTCGATTCCTCCACCCCTCTCGGAGAGCCCGGCAAGCTACGGAGAGTATCTCGCCCGCACGGCGAAGCCTGGCAAGCTCCCCGTGATGTATTCGACATGCCACACACAATAACAACCAAGTCTCCAACGGGGGACCTTACTAGGCCAGCTCGAGCAAATCGATGAACCATGGGAGGACAGCGACAGTGATAGCAGAAAGCTGACACACCATTCCAAGAGAAAAGAAAATAGATTCCAGTCAGGGTTCAGTTCAAGCTCAGTGTGGAGCTCAGTGTGGAGCGCCCGATGCATGGAGTGAAGGCAACCCTGCATCCCTGCAGACACGACGAGCCACGGGGGCCATTGAAAACATCTCACCAAAATGGATGGCTCTCAGGATCGATCCTTTTTTTGGTCCTTTTATTTTGAAGTTTGTCTTCTTTAGAGACACACCAGGCAGTGCTCAGGGATCACTCCTGGAGGGTCTGTAGGGGAGCAAATGGATGCAAACCTTTCTCCTTCTCACTGCGCTGACACTAGTGCCCTCAAACTGGTTTTCTTTTTCAGTTTTGGCTTTTTGGGTCACACCTGGTGAAGCACAGGGGTTACTGCTGTCTCTGCACTGAGGAATTCCTCATGGTGGTCCTCAGGGGACCAAAACGGACGCCAGGAATAAAACCCGGGCCGGTCGCGTAAAAACCCAGTCTACACCCACTGATCTATCGCTCCCCCCCCAAAGCCCAAACTAGTTGTTTTCAAACAATTACCAGTTTCGATCAAATGGAAGAAATAGAAATAAACATTTTGTTCAAAGGAAAAAATAGAAATTTCTTTCGGTTTTGAGCAGTGATTTCACCACCCAGTGAAGCTCAGGAAGGGCCTCTACGCCAAGCATTAGGCTCTAGATTTCCTCTCTGCAGTGCCCTGTCATCCACCATCAAAATCACATCCTTGATCCCCTGCCAGCAGAATATCTGTCCCCAACGTGCAAATTTTACCAGCCGACTCACACCCAGTGACTCCACTCTCAAATCAAATGGCTGCAATGCCAAAACCTGAATCTGCAGTTTGAGTTATGCAATGAAACGCAACAGATGACTACGAATTTGTGGAAAGAAAGGAATGAGGCAGTGTGTTCAGACTTGCGGGCAAGCTGGGGCTCCCTCGGGCTCCGACACGTTCCTCTCCGGTTGGGGGCCGGAGCGATGGCTTGGAGGGGAGGGCGAGGGTCTCGTGCCCCCGACCCCATGGGGCCGCCCCGGCCAGGGCTACCAGGACGCACAATGAAAAACAAACCTGAAAAGAAAACTCTCTCTCTTCTGGTCGTCCTGATTTCCGTTGTTCCTGACCCTTTCCGAACGACTTTTGCTCCCGAACCTTCCACTTCACTTGTCAGCCCACCTGCCAGGCACCACCGACCCCCCCATTCCCTCACCCCCCCCCTCCCCGCACGCGCCTCCTAAATAAAAACCTCCCTGGATGCGATGCGCTAAGATAGACGGAAGGGAGAGACAAACCTCTCGAAAAGGCGGGCGCTGGGGGCATCCCGGGCTGGGCAGGTGGCGGAGGCTCAGAGCTCCCAGATGGACCACTCAGCGGCCAGGCCAGCGAGGAAACTGGCCCTATGGGACGCCCCCACGCCCTGGCCGCCCCCTTCCCGCCCCACCCCCGCTCCTCACCAGGCAACAAACAGGGTGGAGATTGCTCCGCCCACAAAGACCCCAGGGAAAGGCGGGGCTCTGTGACCTCACCTACACTTCCGGTCAGGGTTTTAAAGGGCCAGACACCACATAGTCCCCACACAGCAACCTATAGGGCTTTTTACTACCTCTGGGCTGAGGAAACACTCCTGGCTGTGCCTACCTTTTACCTATAATAAATATCCTATCTTGGAGGACTGTGTGATGACACAGCAGGTATGAGCAGCTTGCAATTGCCTGACCAAGTCCTCTAGCCAGGCACCCGATTGTCGAGGGACCCCGACAGCTGTGATCCCTGAGGTCAGAGCAGGAGTAAGGCCTGAGTACTGTAGTGTGTGACCCCAAAATACAGCAATGACAAACAGTAAACTCTATCCAAATAGAGGGAAATAAATCCACGTACCCTGACAAATTGTAGCATAAAATAGTTCAAGAGTCAAACAGTGGGTCCTTAAAACCTATGCTGCAGGAGCACACTTCTATCTCTGCTGTCAGATATTCCGTGTGTGTGTGTCTGAGCCAGAACCAACAGTGTCAGGAGTACTCCTAGCTCTGCATTCAGGGATCTGTCCTGGAATGTCTGAGGTTTGCTGGGATGCAGCTGATCAAATCTCTGTTAGCTGCATGCAAGGCAAGCACCCTACTTGCTGCACCATACCTCTGGCCCTTTCAAAGTAAATTTCTTGCCAGCAAGCCAGGAGTGACCCCTGAGCAAAGTTCCCCCCCCCCCCAATGCGACAATAAGAACATCTTCCTTCAAGAGCAAGGAAAATTAAATCCTTGACCTGCTATACTCACCCCAAGAGCCAGTATCCAGGGATCGCCCAGTCAGGAAGAGATGAAGCATAGAGGATTTTTCATAACTGAAGATGAGTCTAAATTCCTCATCTGGAAAAAAACATCAGCGTTGGAATTAGACAGACAGTAAAGCAGGCAAGATGCTTGCCCTCCTCGCCCCAATCAAGCTTCAGCATCCCAGATCCCAGAGCACCGCCAGGAATGATTCCTGAGCACTGAGCCAGGAGTGAGCATCTTAGGGTATGTCCTCTCTCACTCCCCCCACAAAACATAAAAAAACAACTAAAACAAACCCCCAAATTAAAATTTCATTGGCCTAAACCTCCCACCTGCGTGAACCACGCTTCCAAAAAGGCCCCTCCCCATCACAACCGCCAATGAATAGGACGGTCTGCAACAGAGTCTCTTGCCTTTAGGGGGCTGCAGCCCCGACCCTGAACATGAATCTGCAGATTCTATAGCATCTACGTCAAGGCTAAAGGCTTCAGGATTTGTACCGACAAGTCCCATGTTGGGAGTGTTGGCCACTCAAGCCCCTAGCCCTTGGGTGGGTTCCGCAACCCCAAGGCCTGTAGCCCCAGTGCTCAGCCCCATGCCAAAATGCAACAAGGGCACACTCAATCCCACAACCCCTGTACTGTGTACAGACCCCACTGCACCGCCCTAAGCTCCGCATCACTCTGAAGCCTCTACTGCACCCCAGGAACTGCCTAGATGTCAGGAATTCAGTGAGAAAGAAAGCACGAAAGCACCTCCCAGGTCCGAATGGTCCCGCTACTAACAATGTGGAGACTGAGAGTTCTGGGATGCTAACGGGAGGATGCTTGTGTCCTGCCACAAAACTGGCCTTCAGAGTACCCCTTCTACCAGGGGCCGCCACTTTTTACTTATCTTGTCCCTCATAAATAATGCACTAGGAAAGCCCCATATGTTTGGTGTTTTATTTTTTTGTAAAGTCAATAAACAGACACGAGTGGAAATATCTCCCTTTGCAGAAAGCGTTAGAGAGAGAGCACCGCGGTAGGGCGTTTACCTTGCACGCAGCCAACATGGCCGACCTGAGTTCGATTCCTCCACCCCTCTCGGAGAGCCCGGCAAGCTACGGAGAGTATCTCGCCCGCACGGCGAAGCCTGGCAAGCTCCCCGTGATGTATTCGACATGCCACACACAATAACAACCAAGTCTCCAACGGGGGACCTTACTAGGCCAGCTCGAGCAAATCGATGAACCATGGGAGGACAGCGACAGTGATAGCAGAAAGCTGACACACCATTCCAAGAGAAAAGAAAATAGATTCCAGTCAGGGTTCAGTTCAAGCTCAGTGTGGAGCTCAGTGTGGAGCGCCCGATGCATGGAGTGAAGGCAACCCTGCATCCCTGCAGACACGACGAGCCACGGGGGCCATTGAAAACATCTCACCAAAATGGATGGCTCTCAGGATCGATCCTTTTTTTGGTCCTTTTATTTTGAAGTTTGTCTTCTTTAGAGACACACCAGGCAGTGCTCAGGGATCACTCCTGGAGGGTCTGTAGGGGAGCAAATGGATGCAAACCTTTCTCCTTCTCACTGCGCTGACACTAGTGCCCTCAAACTGGTTTTCTTTTTCAGTTTTGGCTTTTTGGGTCACACCTGGTGAAGCACAGGGGTTACTGCTGTCTCTGCACTGAGGAATTCCTCATGGTGGTCCTCAGGGGACCAAAACGGACGCCAGGAATAAAACCCGGGCCGGTCGCGTAAAAACCCAGTCTACACCCACTGATCTATCGCTCCCCCCCCAAAGCCCAAACTAGTTGTTTTCAAACAATTACCAGTTTCGATCAAATAGAAGAAATAGAAATAAACATTTTGTTCAAAGGAAAAAATAGAAATTTCTTTCGGTTTTGAGCAGGGATTTCACCACCCAGTGAAGCTCAGGAAGGGCCTCTACGCCAAGCATTAGGCTCTCGATTTCCTCTCTGCAGTGCCCTGTCATCCACCATCAAAATCACATCCTTGATCCCCTGCCAGCAGAATATCTGTCCCCAACGTGCAAATTTTACCAGCCGACTCACACCCAGTGACTCCACTCTCAAATCAAATGGCTGCAATGCCAAAACCTGAATCTGCAGTTTGAGTTATGCAATGAAACGCAACAGATGACTACGAATTTGTGGAAAGAAAGGAATGAGGCAGTGTGTTCAGACTTGCGGGCAAGCTGGGGCTCCCTCGGGCTCCGACACGTTCCTCTCCGGTTGGGGGCCGGAGCGATGGCTTGGAGGGGAGGGCGAGGGTCTCGTGCCCCCGACCCCATGGGGCCGCCCCGGCCAGGGCTACCAGGACGCACAATGAAAAACAAACCTGAAAAGAAAACTCTCTCTCTTCTGGTCGTCCTGATTTCCGTTGTTTCTGACCCTTTCCGAACGACTTTTGCTCCCGAACCTTCCACTTCACTTGTCAGCCCACCTGCCAGGCACCACCGACCCCCCCATTCCCTCACCCCCCCCTCCCCGCACGCGCCTCCTAAATAAAAACCTCCCTGGATGCGATGCGCTAAGATAGACGGAAGGGAGAGACAAACCTCTCGAAAAGGCGGGCGCTGGGGGCATCCCGGGCTGGGCAGGCGGCGGAGGCTCAGAGCTCCCAGATGGACCACTCAGCGGCCAGGCCAGCGAGGAAACTGGCCCTATGGGACGCCCCCACGCCCTGGCCGCCCCTTTCCTGCCCCACCCCCGCTCCTCACCAGGCAACAAACAGGGTGGAGATTGCTCCGCCCACAAAGACCCCAGGGAAAGGCGGGGCTCTGTGACCTCACCTACACTTCCGGTCAGGGTTTTAAAGGGCCAGACACCACATAGTCCCCACACAGCAACCTATAGGGCTTTTTACTACCTCTGGGCTGAGGAAACACTCCTGGCTGTGCCTACCTTTTACCTATAATAAATATCCTATCTTGGAGGACTGTGTGATGACACAGCAGGTATGAGCAGCTTGCAATTGCCTGACCAAGTCCTCTAGCCAGGCACCCGATTGTCGAGGGACCCCGACAGCTGTGATCCCTGAGGTCAGAGCAGGAGTAAGGCCTGAGTACTGTAGTGTGTGACCCCAAAATACAGCAATGACAAACAGTAAACTCTATCCAAATAGAGGGAAATAAATCCACGTACCCTGACAAATTGTAGCATAAAATAGTTCAAGAGTCAAACAGTGGGTCCTTAAAACCTATGCTGCAGGAGCACACTTCTATCTCTGCTGTCAGATATTCCGTGTGTGTGTGTCTGAGCCAGAACCAACAGTGTCAGGAGTACTCCTAGCTCTGCATTCAGGGATCTGTCCTGGAATGTCTGAGGTTTGCTGGGATGCAGCTGATCAAATCTCTGTTAGCTGCATGCAAGGCAAGCACCCTACTTGCTGCACCATACCTCTGGCCCTTTCAAAGTAAATTTCTTGCCAGCAAGCCAGGAGTGACCCCTGAGCAAAGTTCCCCTCCCCCCAATGCGACAATAAGAACATCTTCCTTCAAGAGCAAGGAAAATTAAATCCTTGACCTGCTATACTCACCCCAAGAGCCAGTATCCAGGGATCGCCCAGTCAGGAAGAGATGAAGCATAGAGGATTTTTCATAACTGAAGATGAGTCTAAATTCCTCATCTGGAAAAAAACATCAGCGTTGGAATTAGACAGACAGTAAAGCAGGCAAGATGCTTGCGCTCCTCGCCCCAATCAAGCTTCAGCATCCCAGATCCCAGAGCACCGCCAGGAATGATTCCTGAGCACTGAGCCAGGAGTGAGCATCTTAGGGTATGTCCTCTCTCACTCCCCCCACAAAACATAAAAAAACAACTAAAACAAACCCCCAAATTAAAATTTCATTGGCCTAAACCTCCCACCTGCGTGAACCACGCTTCCAAAAAGGCCCCTCCCCATCACAACCGCCAATGAATAGGACGGTCTGCAACAGAGTCTCTTGCCTTTAGGGGGCTGCAGCCCCGACCCTGAACATGAATCTGCAGATTCTATAGCATCTAAGTCAAGGCTAAAGGCTTCAGGATTTGTACCGACAAGTCCCATGTTGGGAGTGTTGGCCACTCAAGCCCCTAGCCCTTGGGTGGGTTCCGCAACCCCAAGGCCTGTAGCCCCAGTGCTCAGCCCCATGCCAAAATGCAACAAGGGCACACTCAATCCCACAACCCCTGTACTGTGTACAGACCCCACTGCACCGCCCTAAGCTCCGCATCACTCTGAAGCCTCTACTGCACCCCAGGAACTGCCTGGATGTCAGGAATTCAGTGAGAAAGAAAGCACGAAAGCACCTCCCAGGTCCGAATGGTCCCGCTACTAACAATGTGGAGACTGAGAGTTCTGGGATGCTAACGGGAGGATGCTTGTGTCCTGCCACAAAACTGGCCTTCAGAGTACCCCTTCTACCAGGGGCCGCCACTTTTTACTGATCTTGTCCCTCATAAATAATGCACTAGGAAAGCCCCATATGTTCGGTGTTTTATTTTTTTGTAAACTCAATAAACAGACACGAGTGGAAATATCTCCCTTTGCAGAAAGCGTTAGAGAGAGAGCACCTCGGTAGGGCGTTTGCCTTGCACGCAGCCAACATGGCCGACCTGAGTTCGATTCCTCCACCCCTCTCGGAGAGCCCGGCAAGCTACGGAGAGTATCTCGCCCGCACGGCGAAGCCTGGCAAGCTCCCCGTGATGTATTCGACATGCCACACACAATAACAACCAAGTCTCCAACGGGGGACCTTACTAGGCCAGCTCGAGCAAATCGATGAACCATGGGAGGACAGCGACAGTGATAGCAGAAAGCTGACACACCATTCCAAGAGAAAAGAAAATAGATTCCAGTCAGGGTTCAGTTCAAGCTCAGTGTGGAGCTCAGTGTGGAGCGCCCGATGCATGGAGTGAAGGCAACCCTGCATCCCTGCAGACACGACGAGCCACGGGGGCCATTGAAAACATCTCACCAAAATGGATGGCTCTCAGGATCGATCCTTTTTTTGGTCCTTTTATTTTGAAGTTTGTCTTCTTTAGAGACACACCAGGCAGTGCTCAGGGATCACTCCTGGAGGGTCTGTAGGGGAGCAAATGGATGCAAACCTTTCTCCTTCTCACTGCGCTGACACTAGTGCCCTCAAACTGGTTTTCTTTTTCAGTTTTGGCTTTTTGGGTCACACCTGGTGAAGCACAGGGGTTACTGCTGTCTGTGCACTGAGGAATTCCTCATGGTGGTCCTCAGGGGACCAAAACGGACGCCAGGAATAAAACCCGGGCCGGTCGCGTAAAAACCCAGTCTACACCCACTGATCTATCGCTCCCCCCCAAAGCCCAAACTAGTTGTTTTCAAACAATTACCAGTTTCGATCAAATAGAAGAAATAGAAATAAACATTTTGTTCAAAGGAAAAAATAGAAATTTCTTTCGGTTTTGAGCAGGGATTTCACCACCCAGTGAAGCTCAGGAAGGGCCTCTACGCCAAGCATTAGGCTCTCGATTTCCTCTCTGCAGTGCCCTGTCATCCACCATCAAAATCACATCCTTGATCCCCTGTCAGCAGAATATCTGTCCCCAACGTGCAAATTTTACCAGCCGACTCACACCCAGTGACTCCACTCTCAAATCAAATGGCTGCAATGCCAAAACCTGAATCTGCAGTTTGAGTTATGCAATGAAACGCAACAGATGACTACGAATTTGTGGAAAGAAAGGAATGAGGCAGTGTGTTCAGACTTGCGGGCAAGCTGGGGCTCCCTCGGGCTCCGACACGTTCCTCTCCGGTTGGGGGCCGGAGCGATGGCTTGGAGGGGAGGGCGAGGGTCTCGTGCCCCCGACACCATGGGGCCGCCCCGGCCAGGGCTACCAGGACGCACAATGAAAAACAAACCTGAAAAGAAAACTCTCTCTCTTCTGGTCGTCCTGATTTCCGTTGTTCCTGACCCTTTCCGAACGACTTTTGCTCCCGAACCTTCCACTTCACTTGTCAGCCCACCTGCCAGGCACCACCGACCCCCCCATTCCCTCACCCGCCCCCTCCCCGCACGCGCCTCCTAAATAAAAACCTCCCTGGATGCGATGCGCTAAGATAGACGGAAGGGAGAGACAAACCTCTCGAAAAGGCGGGCGCTGGGGGCATCCCGGGCTGGGCAGGCGGCGGAGGCTCAGAGCTCCCAGATGGACCACTCAGCGGCCAGGCCAGCGAGGAAACTGGCCCTATGGGACGCCCCCACGCCCTGGCCGCCCCCTTCCCGCCCCACCCCCGCTCCTCACCAGGCAACAAACAGGGTGGAGATTGCTCCGCCCACAAAGACCCCAGGGAAAGGCGGGGCTCTGTGACCTCACCTACACTTCCGGTCAGGGTTTTAAAGGGCCAGACACCACATAGTCCCCACACAGCAACCTATAGGGCTTTTTACTACCTCTGGGCTGAGGAAACACTCCTGGCTGTGCCTACCTTTTACCTATAATAAATATCCTATCTTGGAGGACTGTGTGATGACACAGCAGGTATGAGCAGCTTGCAATTGCCTGACCAAGTCCTCTAGCCAGGCACCCGATTGTCGAGGGACCCCGACAGCTGTGATCCCTGAGGTCAGAGCAGGAGTAAGGCCTGAGTACTGTAGTGTGTGACCCCAAAATACAGCAATGACAAACAGTAAACTCTATCCAAATAGAGGGAAATAAATCCACGTACCCTGACAAATTGTAGCATAAAATAGTTCAAGAGTCAAACAGTGGGTCCTTAAAACCTATGCTGCAGGAGCACACTTCTATCTCTGCTGTCAGATATTCCGTGTGTGTGTGTCTGAGCCAGAACCAACAGTGTCAGGAGTACTCCTAGCTCTGCATTCAGGGATCTGTCCTGGAATGTCTGAGGTTTGCTGGGATGCAGCTGATCAAATCTCTGTTAGCTGCATGCAATGCAAGCACCCTACTTGCTGCACCATACCTCTGGCCCTTTCAAAGTAAATTTCTTGCCAGCAAGCCAGGAGTGACCCCTGAGCAAAGTTCCCCTCCCCCCAATGCGACAATAAGAACATCTTCCTTCAAGAGCAAGGAAAATTAAATCCTTGACCTGCTATACTCACCCCAAGAGCCAGTATCCAGGGATCGCCCAGTCAGGAAGAGATGAAGCATAGAGGATTTTTCATAACTGAAGATGAGTCTAAATTCCTCATCTGGAAAAAAACATCAGCGTTGGAATTAGACAGACAGTAAAGCAGGCAAGATGCTTGCGCTCCTCGCCCCAATCAAGCTTCAGCATCCCAGATCCCAGAGCACCGCCAGGAATGATTCCTGAGCACTGAGCCAGGAGTGAGCATCTTAGGGTATGTCCTCTCTCACTCCCCCCACAAAACATAAAAAAACAACTAAAACAAACCCCCAAATTAAAATTTCATTGGCCTAAACCTCCCACCTGCGTGAACCACGCTTCCAAAAAGGCCCCTCCCCATCACAACCGCCAATGAATAGGACGGTCTGCAACAGAGTCTCTTGCCTTTAGGGGGCTGCAGCCCCGACCCTGAACATGAATCTGCAGATTCTATAGCATCTACGTCAAGGCTAAAGGCTTCAGGATTTGTACCGACAAGTCCCATGTTGGGAGTGTTGGCCACTCAAGCCCCTAGCCCTTGGGTGGGTTCCGCAACCCCAAGGCCTGTAGCCCCAGTGCTCAGCCCCATGCCAAAATGCAACAAGGGCACACTCAATCCCACAACCCCTGTACTGTGTACAGACCCCACTGCACCGCCCTAAGCTCCGCATCACTCTGAAGCCTCTACTGCACCCCAGGAACTGCCTAGATGTCAGGAATTCAGTGAGAAAGAAAGCACGAAAGCACCTCCCAGGTCCGAATGGTCCCGCTACTAACAATGTGGAGACTGAGAGTTCTGGGATGCTAACGGGAGGATGCTTGTGTCCTGCCACAAAACTGGCCTTCAGAGTACCCCTTCTACCAGGGGCCGCCACTTTTTACTGATCTTGTCCCTCATAAATAATGCACTAGGAAAGCCCCATATGTTCGGTGTTTTATTTTTTTGTAAACTCAATAAACAGACACGAGTGGAAATATCTCCCTTTGCAGAAAGCGTTAGAGAGAGAGCACCGCGGTAGGGCGTTTACCTTGCACACAGCCAACATGGCCGACCTGAGTTCGATTCCTCCACCCCTCTCGGAGAGCCCGGCAAGCTACGGAGAGTATCTCGCCCGCACGGCGAAGCCTGGCAAGCTCCCCGTGATGTATTCGACATGCCACACACAATAACAACCAAGTCTCCAACGGGGGACCTTACTAGGCCAGCTCGAGCAAATCGATGAACCATGGGAGGACAGCGACAGTGATAGCAGAAAGCTGACACACCATTCCAAGAGAAAAGAAAATAGATTCCAGTCAGGGTTCAGTTCAAGCTCAGTGTGGAGCTCAGTGTGGAGCGCCCGATGCATGGAGTGAAGGCAACCCTGCATCCCTGCAGACACGACGAGCCACGGGGGCCATTGAAAACATCTCACCAAAATGGATGGCTCTCAGGATCGATCCTTTTTTTGGTCCTTTTATTTTGAAGTTTGTCTTCTTTAGAGACACACCAGGCAGTGCTCAGGGATCACTCCTGGAGGGTCTGTAGGGGAGCAAATGGATGCAAACCTTTCTCCTTCTCACTGCGCTGACACTAGTGCCCTCAAACTGGTTTTCTTTTTCAGTTTTGGCTTTTTGGGTCACACCTGGTGAAGCACAGGGGTTACTGCTGTCTCTGCACTGAGGAATTCCTCATGGTGGTCCTCAGGGGACCAAAACGGACGCCAGGAATAAAACCCGGGCCGGTCGCGTAAAAACCCAGTCTACACCCACTGATCTATCGCTCCCCCCCCAAAGCCCAAACTAGTTGTTTTCAAACAATTACCAGTTTCGATCAAATAGAAGAAATAGAAATAAACATTTTGTTCAAAGGAAAAAATAGAAATTTCTTTCGGTTTTGAGCAGTGATTTCACCACCCAGTGAAGCTCAGGAAGGGCCTCTACGCCAAGCATTAGGCTCTAGATTTCCTCTCTGCAGTGCCCTGTCATCCACCATCAAAATCACATCCTTGATCCCCTGCCAGCAGAATATCTGTCCCCAACGTGCAAATTTTACCAGCCGACTCACACCCAGTGACTCCACTCTCAAATCAAATGGCTGCAATGCCAAAACCTGAATCTGCAGTTTGAGTTATGCAATGAAACGCAACAGATGACTACGAATTTGTGGAAAGAAAGGAATGAGGCAGTGTGTTCAGACTTGCGGGCAAGCTGGGGCTCCCTCGGGCTCCGACACGTTCCTCTCCGGTTGGGGGCCGGAGCGATGGCTTGGAGGGGAGGGCGAGGGTCTCGTGCCCCCGACCCCATGGGGCCGCCCCGGCCAGGGCTACCAGGACGCACAATGAAAAACAAACCTGAAAAGAAAACTCTCTCTCTTCTGGTCGTCCTGATTTCCGTTGTTCCTGACCCTTTCCGAACGACTTTTGCTCCCGAACCTTCCACTTCACTTGTCAGCCCACCTGCCAGGCACCACCGACCCCCCCATTCCCTCACCCCCCCCTAAATAAAAACCTCCCTGGATGCGATGCGCTAAGATAGACGGAAGGGAGAGACAAACCTCTCGAAAAGGCGGGCGCTGGGGGCATCCCGGGCTGGGCAGGTGGCGGAGGCTCAGAGCTCCCAGATGGACCACTCAGCGGCCAGGCCAGCGAGGAAACTGGCCCTATGGGACGCCCCCACGCCCTGGCCGCCCCCTTCCCGCCCCACCCCCGCTCCTCACCAGGCAACAAACAGGGTGGAGATTGCTCCGCCCACAAAGACCCCAGGGAAAGGCGGGGCTCTGTGACCTCACCTACACTTCCGGTCAGGGTTTTAAAGGGCCAGACACCACATAGTCCCCACACAGCAACCTATAGGGCTTTTTACTACCTCTGGGCTGAGGAAACACTCCTGGCTGTGCCTACCTTTTACCTATAATAAATATCCTATCTTGGAGGACTGTGTGATGACACAGCAGGTATGAGCAGCTTGCAATTGCCTGACCAAGTCCTCTAGCCAGGCACCCGATTGTCGAGGGACCCCGACAGCTGTGATCCCTGAGGTCAGAGCAGGAGTAAGGCCTGAGTACTGTAGTGTGTGACCCCAAAATACAGCAATGACAAACAGTAAACTCTATCCAAATAGAGGGAAATAAATCCACGTACCCTGACAAATTGTAGCATAAAATAGTTCAAGAGTCAAACAGTGGGTCCTTAAAACCTATGCTGCAGGAGCACACTTCTATCTCTGCTGTCAGATATTCTGTGTGTGTTTGTCTGAGCCAGAACCAACAGTGTCAGGAGTACTCCTAGCTCTGCATTCAGGGATCTGTCCTGGAATGTCTGAGGTTTGCTGGGATGCAGCTGATCAAATCTCTGTTAGCTGCATGCAAGGCAAGCACCCTACTTGCTGCACCATACCTCTGGCCCTTTCAAAGTAAATTTCTTGCCAGCAAGCCAGGAGTGACCCCTGAGCAAAGTTCCCCTCCCCCCAATGCGACAATAAGAACATCTTCCTTCAAGAGCAAGGAAAATTAAATCCTTGACCTGCTATACTCACCCCAAGAGCCAGTATCCAGGGATCGCCCAGTCAGGAAGAGATGAAGCATAGAGGATTTTTCATAACTGAAGATGAGTCTAAATTCCTCATCTGGAAAAAAACATCAGCGTTGGAATTAGACAGACAGTAAAGCAGGCAAGATGCTTGCGCTCCTCGCCCCAATCAAGCTTCAGCATCCCAGATCCCAGAGCACCGCCAGGAATGATTCCTGAGCACTGAGCCAGGAGTGAGCATCTTAGGGTATGTCCTCTCTCACTCCCCCCACAAAACATAAAAAAACAACTAAAACAAACCCCCAAATTAAAATTTCATTGGCCTAAACCTCCCACCTGCGTGAACCACGCTTCCAAAAAGGCCCCTCCCCATCACAACCGCCAATGAATAGGACGGTCTGCAACAGAGTCTCTTGCCTTTAGGGGGCTGCAGCCCCGACCCTGAACATGAATCTGCAGATTCTATAGCATCTACGTCAAGGCTAAAGGCTTCAGGATTTGTACCGACAAGTCCCATGTTGGGAGTGTTGGCCACTCAAGCCCCTAGCCCTTGGGTGGGTTCCGCAACCCCAAGGCCTGTAGCCCCAGTGCTCAGCCCCATGCCAAAATGCAACAAGGGCACACTCAATCCCACAACCCCTGTACTGTGTACAGACCCCACTGCACCGCCCTAAGCTCCGCATCACTCTGAAGCCTCTACTGCACCCCAGGAACTGCCTAGATGTCAGGAATTCAGTGAGAAAGAAAGCACGAAAGCACCTCCCAGGTCCGAATGGTCCCGCTACTAACAATGTGGAGACTGAGAGTTCTGGGATGCTAACGGGAGGATGCTTGTGTCCTGCCACAAAACTGGCCTTCAGAGTACCCCTTCTACCAGGGGCCGCCACTTTTTACTGATCTTGTCCCTCATAAATAATGCACTAGGAAAGCCCCATATGTTCGGTGTTTTATTTTTTTGTAAACTCAATAAACAGACACGAGTGGAAATATCTCCCTTTGCAGAAAGCGTTAGAGAGAGAGCACCGCGGTAGGGCGTTTACCTTGCACACAGCCAACATGGCCGACCTGAGTTCGATTCCTCCACCCCTCTCGGAGAGCCCGGCAAGCTACGGAGAGTATCTCGCCCGCACGGCGAAGCCTGGCAAGCTCCCCGTGATGTATTCGACATGCCACACACAATAACAACCAAGTCTCCAACGGGGGACCTTACTAGGCCAGCTCGAGCAAATCGATGAACCATGGGAGGACAGCGACAGTGATAGCAGAAAGCTGACACACCATTCCAAGAGAAAAGAAAATAGATTCCAGTCAGGGTTCAGTTCAAGCTCAGTGTGGAGCTCAGTGTGGAGCGCCCGATGCATGGAGTGAAGGCAACCCTGCATCCCTGCAGACACGACGAGCCACGGGGGCCATTGAAAACATCTCACCAAAATGGATGGCTCTCAGGATCGATCCTTTTTTTGGTCCTTTTATTTTGAAGTTTGTCTTCTTTAGAGACACACCAGGCAGTGCTCAGGGATCACTCCTGGAGGGTCTGTAGGGGAGCAAATGGATGCAAACCTTTCTCCTTCTCACTGCGCTGACACTAGTGCCCTCAAACTGGTTTTCTTTTTCAGTTTTGGCTTTTTGGGTCACACCTGGTGAAGCACAGGGGTTACTGCTGTCTCTGCACTGAGGAATTCCTCATGGTGGTCCTCAGGGGACCAAAACGGACGCCAGGAATAAAACCCGGGCCGGTCGCGTAAAAACCCAGTCTACACCCACTGATCTATCGCTCCCCCCCAAAGCCCAAACTAGTTGTTTTCAAACAATTACCAGTTTCGATCAAATAGAAGAAATAGAAATAAACATTTTGTTCAAAGGAAAAAATAGAAATTTCTTTCGGTTTTGAGCAGGGATTTCACCACCCAGTGAAGCTCAGGAAGGGCCTCTACGCCAAGCATTAGGCTCTCGATTTCCTCTCTGCAGTGCCCTGTCATCCACCATCAAAATCACATCCTTGATCCCCTGCCAGCAGAATATCTGTCCCCAACGTGCAAATTTTACCAGCCGACTCACACCCAGTGACTCCACTCTCAAATCAAATGGCTGCAATGCCAAAACCTGAATCTGCAGTTTGAGTTATGCAATGAAACGCAACAGATGACTACGAATTTGTGGAAAGAAAGGAATGAGGCAGTGTGTTCAGACTTGCGGGCAAGCTGGGGCTCCCTCGGGCTCCGACACGTTCCTCTCCGGTTGGGGGCCGGAGCGATGGGTTGTGGGGGAGGGCGAGGTTCTCGTGCCCCCGACCCCATGGGGCCTTCCGGGCCAGGGCTACCAGGACACACAATGAAAAACAAACCTGAGAAGGAAACTCTTGCTCTTCTGGTCGTCCTTATTTCCTTTCTTCCTGACCCTTTCCGAAAGACTTTCGCACTCGAACCTTCCACGACACTTATCAGCCCACCTGCCCGGGACCACCGCCCCCGACCACGCGCCTCCAAATTAAAAAACTCCACTCCCCTCATGCACTAAAATAGAAATGTGTAGACAGACAAACCTCTCGAAAATGCGGGCGCTGGCGGCATTCCCGGCTGGGGAGCCGGCGGAGGCTCAGGGCTCCCAGATGGACCACTCCGAGGCTGGCCAGGGAGAAAACTGTCCCTATGGAATGCCCCCACGCCCTGGGCGGGGCGTCCCCTTCCCGCCCCACCCCTGTTCCTCACAAGCCAACAAACAGTGTTGAGATTCCTCTGCCCACAAAGACCCCATGGAAAGGCGGGGCTCTGTGACCTCACCTACACTTCAGGTCAGAGTTTTAAAGGGCCAGACACCACAGAGTCCTGACCAGGTGCTCTCAACTAGGGAAGGCTAATTGTTTCCCTATTTCAGGTCTTGGATCAGATAGTAGGACGTGGAGGGGGGTGGTGTCACCAGGTACCAGATGGATGGAGTGAACACATGGTCTATGGAGCCAAAGATTTTCTGTTTTCACTAGGGCAATGAAAGTCACAAAGATTTCCTGGCAAACACCCACCAGTAAGCGCCCCGCACCTGATCCCTAAACTTCACCACCAAAATAAAAACAATGCTGAGAAATCACTGGACGTTACTATTCAGATCTCATAATTTTTGGTGTTGATTTATCCATTGTTGGGGGGCACATTCTGTAGTGCTCAGCACTTTTGCCTGACTGCTCAGGGATCATCCACAGTGGGCAAGGGGAACCCTCCAGGGATCTAATCAAGGAACCTGGCTCAGGTACTTCCGAGCTGGACTATCCGAACATCCTCAGCAGAACCCACAAACCCAAGGCCTTAAATACTTCAAAAAAAATAAATAAGAACACCTTTACCAACAGAACGCACCGTAAAATCCTGGGACACCTACTCAGGGAGAGATGAGAAGTCTGGGGGACTTTGCAACTTGATGTGAGAACAGAATTTCATGATGTACAAAAATCCCAACACTGGAATCTGACAGACAGTAAAGGGGTAGGGTGTTGCCTTGCTTCCACGGATCAACCCTTGATATCCGGAATGGAGCCAAGAGCACCGCCAGGAATAATTCCTGAGCCAGAGCCATGAGTAAACCCTGATGACCCAGATGCACGGATGGGCTACTCGCCCCCCCCCCAAATAAAAAACAACAAAAACTAGCCCAGAAAGTAAATTTTCATTTGTAAACCCAAACCACCTCTCATGACCACACTCTCAGGATGTCCCTGGACATCATGGTAACTGAGAAATACAGGACCGAAAGCAACAAGATCCCTTGTCCTTGGGGAGCTGCCTCCCTGCCTCTCAAAATAAATCTGCCTTCTATTTTTTGGTTGGAGGCCACACAGCTTAGGCGAATCGGTTATTCCTGCCACTGCACTTAGGAATCAGTCTTCGTGGTGCTCACAGGATGGAATCTGGGTTGCAACGTGGATAGACAAGGCTCAAAGTGCTTTGATATATATGTCCCTCACCCCAAGGCCAGCAGCCCCCTCGATCAGCTCTGCTCCCACCGGCTGGGGCCCATTTCGGACCTGGCGGTGATTGTGGCTGCAGAGCCCCCCACCAGGATCACACGGACCCCCAGGACCCATGCACCTCAGAACAACACCCACCATACTCCACAAAGTCCGGGTCCTCCTAAAGCCTCCGCTGCTCCTCAGGAACTGCCTGGATATTGGGGAACAAGTGAAAAACAAGCAGAAAAGTGGCCCTCAAGCTGGCGCGGCCCTACCACTCACAGTACTGAGATGGGGACGCGTGGGGCGCTCACGGGAGGCCTCATGTCCTCACAAAATTGGCCTTCACAGTCAGCTTTCCTCAAGAAAGCCTACTTTGTCCTTTACCCATGTGATCAATGACTGCTGGAACCCTTGTCGAGGATACCAGCAACTAGAGATCCTGAGTTCACTCTGAGTGCAGAGTTTGGAGTAAACCCAAGCTCTCAACCAAGGGCAAGGATGTCAAGCCCCACAAGTTTACATTGAGGTAAAAACAAAAGGGAAGATGGAGGGTTGCAGGCCGTACACAGGGTGGGGCTCTCTTCCTGCCCATGGTCAATCCAGGTTCGATCTCTGACAACCCCATATGCCCCCCATCAGCCAGGCATGATTCCGGAGTGCAGAGCCCAGGAAGAAACCCTGAGTACTGCTGGTTTGGCCCAAAACAAATTAAAAAAATAACTTTATAGAATCCAATGCAGGCTGGGCAATAATGCACAGGATTGGGGAACATGCGTAGCACGCAGAACCTCTGACCTGATGCTGGACACCACCTGGCCTCCCAAGATCACTTGCAGTGACCCAAGCACTGAGCACAACAGCGGCTGAGCTGTAAAACTCTAAGAAAGAAATGATCTTAGAGACTTGAATGACAGCACAGTGGACACGGCATTTGCCTTGCAGGCAAACCAATGGGGTCTGAATCCCAGCATTCAATATGGTCCTCGAGCACTGCCAGAAGTAATTCCTACGTGCAGAGCCAGGAGTAACCCCTGAACACCACTGAGTGTGACCCAAAAGCCAAAAACCTAAAGGAACACAATTTAAAAGCACTGTAGCACTGTCCTCCCATTGTTCATCGATTTTCTCGACCGGGCACTAGTAACATCTCCACTGTAAGACTTCTTATTACTGTTTTTGGCATACTGACTACATCACTGGTAGATTGCCAGGGGTTTACATGCGGGTGGTATACTCTTGGTGGCTTGCCGGGCTTTCCCAGATGGGCAGAGGAATCGAACCCAGGTCGGCTGCGTGCAAGGCAAACGCCCTAAACTCTATGCTATCACTCTGGCCCAAAATTTAAAAATTACAAATAAAAGGTAATGAAAATGCCGAGTGTAACCTTGAAACAATACCAAGAGAAGAAGCAAAACACTCAAGTGTACAAAGAGAAGTAAATTTATTTGATTTGTTTTGGGTCACACACAGCAATGTATAGGATGTTTTATTAGCTCTGAGCTGAGGAAACACTCCTGGCTGTGCCTGAGGACCATACTGTAAGCCAGGGACTGAATCAGAAGTGATTCCTGAGTCACCCATGACCATCACAAGCTGGGCCACAAAATGAAACAATCAGAGCAAAAAAAATTGAGTTGAACTCATAAGAAATAAAGCCAGGGACTCCAGAGATACTCGAACAGGTTGGGACTTGCCTGTACACGGCACACACTTAGCAGTATGACCTCTATCCATTCCTCCGGGTGAAGCTCAAAGCCACCTCAAGGAAGGTCACTGTGTCCTGAGCCAACATACACAAGGGACAGGAGCGAGGCCATCGTACAGCATACTATGGGGTGTTAGGATGAGACACTCGTCGCCCTCGAGGAGCTCAGAGCCTCTCGTTCTCCCCATTCCAGTCTGGAGGAACCAGCTTCCAACCACCTTGTGGCCTAACGATCCCAGGAATCCCTCACAGGGAGCCAGATCTGCTACAACAACATTATTCTAGAAAGTCCCTGCAGGTTCTGGACAGGTTCGAGGCAGGTTCTGGACTTGCATGTAGCCATTCCAGGGATAAATCCAATGAGCACTACAGAGGGGAAAACCTGAGCAGAAACACAACAGGACCACAAAAAGCAACACTGGGTTGGAACAAAACACCAGACGCCCCCTCTCCCCCAATGCCATATCCCACATTCCCTGTTCCATGTTCTAGGAATGAGACGGAGACAGACAATGTCAGCAAGTGACTGACTCAGAGCTATGTGAGGGCATAAGTGTCTGTTGTTCCTGTATTGAAGCCGCCCCCAATTATCTCTTGGCAGGAAAAGTGACCCCAATGACACTGACGGCCCCAGGCATCCTTGAGCAGTGAGCTGGGGGTACTCATGGAGCACCATCTGGGCATGGCGCCAAAGACAGAACAGAACAAATAGACACAAACGTGGCCTCAAACAGGAGAGTGTTGGGCACCCCTGTCAGCAGCCACATTGAGGGCTCCCTTCTGAAAATGTGCTCCTGTCACTACAGTATGTCATTGTGTCCTTCTCCCACACCTGCAGACGGTGCGTCACCATGTCTCCAGCATCTGTTAGCAGGAGGCTCATTACAAAGACCTGGGGGAAAAGTCAAAGCCGTCAGCACCAAAGAGGGTCCCAGCCCCCAGGGTTCTGACTGCAAATCCCTGCACTGGACCTGGATACACAACTACCAGCCCCCACCTGGGGAAAACACTGCCCGATGCTCCTTCCTCTCCTACTTAGGAAAAGCAGTTCGGGATCCGGGATGCCTGTGGAGAGAGGAGCCCTGGGCTCAGTGTCTGACTCAGCCCTAGGACTCCTCACTAGACCCCATAGGAAGGTCGCCACAGCCTCATCCAGGAGCTGACTCTGAGCCCAGTTCTGCAGGGCATCAGCACCCCGTGTAGGCCGATATCAAGGTGACCAAACGCCTGAAAGTGGCCTTGCCATGGGAGTAGCCACAGGCTCTCAGCATGGACAAAACTTCATTCTCTCTCCGGCAGGGCAGGACAGGGACATGCGACTGGGTGCTCTCTCCTGAGGACCAGGGTCATTCCTGGACCCTGCGCAGCTAAAATCAAGGCTCCGGCACATCCCGCAGGACCCTTGTTCATCTGGTGCTCAAATACAGCTACCCTGAATCAGCACACTGGCATGAACCTCATCAAGCACTCGCTCCTGATGTGCAGGAATATATTTGAAAACCACACACTCAGCATGTTTTACAGCAAAATCATCTTACTATGCAGGCCGTTGACTAAAGTACATGATGTGTGTCTACCGTGGAACTGTAATAAATATCCTATCTTGGAGGACTGGGTGATGACACAGCAGGTATGATCAGCTTGCAATGGGCTGACCAAGTCCAGATGCGTCCAGAGCCAGAAATAACCTGAGAATCACTGGGTATGGGCCCTCCCCTTCAACACCTTCAAAAAAATTCTAATCAGCATTGGACCCCTGGCACCTCATATGGTCCCCCAGTCCCGAGAGCAGTGATACTTCAACACCACTAATATGGCCCATTCAAATCAACAAAATAAACAAAACAGTGGCCTCAAACAGAGAGTCATTTAATCAGGCCAGGAGTCACATTCCCTTCTCCTTCCTGAAACAATCAGAAACTATCTGCCTGGGAAGCTTGTGCTTCCTGTCACTGCACTTGAGTCATTTTTCACTCTCCTGCCTGAGGATGGTGTGTGGCAGAGGTCATGTCACTATCTCCTGCTTTTGTTTTTCTTGAAGATCTGCAGGCGGCTCCATGCAAAGGCCTGAGCCATGAGCACTGGAGAGGAGTACAACCAGCCCTCACCCCACCTCGCCAGAAGTCCCTGTATTAGAGGGACTTCTAATACAATCCCAGCTGTGACCCACTGGACCTGGATACATCCTGGTCATGATTTACTGTAACCCCAAATCAGCACATGAGTCTCATCCAGCACTCTTTCCTGTTGTGCAGGAATAGCTCTGTAAACCATGGAAAGGGCTGGAGCAATAGCACAGTGGCTAAGGCATGTGCCTTGCATGTGGCTGACCAGGTTCGATCCTCCGGCATCCCATATGGTACCCTGAGCAATGCCAACAGTAGTTCCTGACTGCAAAGCCACGAGTAACTCCTGTGCATTGCGAGGTGTGACCCGAAAAGCCAAAAAACAAGAACAACAACACATGTAAACAATGTTGTATCACAAAATTATCCAAATATCCAGGGTGTTTACTATGAACCATATAATGTGTGTCTGACATCTGGAATTTCTAGAGTGAGTCTACTTTTAAACCATGGATAATGAATAATATTGAGTTGGTAGGTCCCATGGTACATTGCGTTTGGTGCTCTGTCTCTCCAGAGAAACAAAGACATAGCGAACACAACAATTAATGGCCAATGGACAGTGAACTGTGGACCTTTAATTCAGAACTGATTAGCAAAATTATAGAACATCTGAGGGGGTTTGAGGTCCAGGGCTGAATGTATTCTGATTTATCATTTACAGAGGTCAAGCATTTCAACAGAGGCATTTCTTTTGGGGAAATAATCTCAAGGAGACCGACTACCCAAGACTATACTGAGAAATTCTCTCAAGGTGAATTCGCACAAGCATCCGTGTGCTTTGCTATTTCCCTGCTTGCACATATAAAGAATAAAATTTACTTTTTAGTAATATTTGCAGTTATTTCGACATACACAGTAAGAAATAAACATTCCAAAACTTACTTCTCTCAGGTTCAGGAGCTAAGGTTAAAAGCTGGCTGGGATTTTATCAAAAATTCCACATGGAGTGCTCAGGCCAGTTTCGCTTCCCACACCCCACAGCGTCAGGTCATTTGGTCCTGATGGCTTGGAAAAAAGATAGTGCTTTATGACTTCTAGGCCGTCCCATCTTGAAACCAGGGTAGCTTTGCTTCTTGCCCCAGGTCCATCCAGAGATTCTCGATAGGATCCAGCTTTCTGGAGTTAGAAACTATGGCAACTGAAGCCTGAGTCAAGTAATTATGATGAATGCCCAGCAGTAAATATATTTCAGAGTCAAATAACTCACAAAAATTAAGAGTTTACCATTAACTTTTTTGTTGTTTTGAACCAAAGAACATTGCTCTATAATGATAGATTATAGATTATATAGGTTATAGGGGAAATAGAAATGGAAATAAATGACTACATAAAGTCCTGAATCACCAGAAGACTTGACTTTTTGAGTTAAATATAAACTCAAGGGATCGGAAGTGCTCATAAAACCACTTCTTGGGGCGGGAGGGGGGGAGGAAAATTCGCAATTCATTGATCAAGCCTAAAACACTTAAGGTAAATATCCAACACTCATGTAAAGACATATTCTAGAGCCAAATATTTAACGAGGATCCTTAAGTCCCCTTTTCCTGTTTTTTTCTTGTTTGTATGCTGCAGAAATCCGTGTTTTCTCCTGAATACAATGACTCTCTCATTGCCCTCACATCCTCTATGTGTGTTTATGTCCATGTGTGTGTGTCTGTGTGCATGTGTTTCAGTTTTGGACCACAACTGTCAGTGCTCAGTGAATATTGCAGCTCTGGTATCAGGGTTCAGTCCTAGGGGGGCTAAGAGACAATATGGAATAGCAGACGTAGATCAAACCTGGGTTGTCCGCTTGCAAGGCAAGCACTCGACTTGATCTAGTATTGACCTGACCCTTTCTAAGTCAATTATTTCCTCCACATCAGCAAAGCTTCCCCAACACCATCACCCATCCTGGAAACCAATTATTCTCTTCAAAATAAAAACCCCAAAACTTTAGCCCCAGTACTCACCACAACAGCTGACGGTCGTCTAGTGAGGGTGGGATTTCATGTGTGGGGTGCTTTGCAGCTAGTCCTTAGGAAGCAGAAATACTTGATCTAGGAAAAAACAGAAAATTTGGGGCTAGAGACAGCAAAACAGGTACGGAACTTTCCATGCATGCAGCCAACCCATATCAATCCCCGGCATCCCATTTGGCCCTCAACTACCACCAGCAGGAATTCCTGAGTGCAGGGCCAAAAGTAAACCCTGAGCATCTCCATACATGGTACACAGCCCAACCAAAACAATAATAATGAAAAAGTTTCATTTGTAAACCCCACCTACCCGCAGATCCCAAGCCAACGGTGGACCCGCTCCATCAAAGGACAGAGGACAACTAGGTCTCCTCTGTAGGGAGGCTGGGAACTACCCTTCGAAGTGAATCTGAAGGTCTACATAAGTGATGCCAGGGCCAAAGGCTCCCGGGTAGGGTGTAGTGACGTCTTTGCTGACAAGTTCTGGAGGGCTAAGCCCCACCTTCGGCAGGTCCTGCAGTGCTTCACAAACCAGCCTCTGACCCTTTCCACCTCTGACCCTTTCCAGAGTTGGACGCGATCTTGGCCAAGGTAACTCACTCACACCTGTGACCCCAGCACCACCGCACAGCCCCCACTGCACCGCCCAAAGTCTCTGGGTCCCCCGATGGTCTTTGCTGCACCTCAGAAACGGCCTGGGTATGGGGAATGAGGAAAAAACTAGTGTGAAACCGACCGGAAAGATGGTGTGGCCCCACTGCTCACAGTGTGAATATACGGAGGTGCGAGGAGCTCCAGAGACGCAGCTCTTGTCATGTCACAAAATCAGCCTTCACAGTCCCTCTGTCATGCCGTCATGGAGGGGCTCCAATTCCTCCTCTAGCCACGAGACCAATGGCAACGGGCAACCACAACTAGAATAGAAAGGGTTTCTGAAGGGCCCATCTATGGCATAACTTGTGCTTATGCCCGGAGACTTAAAGGGCCACGGTCTAGATGCAGAGAGACGCTTTTTGCCCACCCACGTGAATCCATGCTGCAAGGGGGATGGACTGATCAAGGACTGGAGAGGTAGCTGCTGGAGTGGTTGCTCACCATTGGGAGGCTGGGGATAAAGAGAAGACCCCTGATCCTGTACTGGTCAGTCAAACATTGAACTGATGCCTTCACACAGTTCATCAGGCAAAGCACATGTGGGTAAATTCAAGGTAAATCAGGCAGGTTGGTTCATAGCACCTGACCTTACGATTCCCGGCGAATTATTCAAGATGGGGCAAAAGCAGTGACTCCAAAGCCAGCCCTGGAAATGCAGAATGGAAATGCCCTAGCAGAAGCTCAGAGAGCTGGACAGACACTGGAAAAGAGAAAAGACTGGTTAGAACATCAGAGCGCACGGTCCAATAATACTGTCCAACCAGCCAACACACTACCTCTTGAAAACGCACGACCAGTATAAACTTGCCTACTAGGAAAACCACAGAAGGCAGTTTCAGAAACACAATTCCAAAGCCAGAGTATGGAACAAGAGCAGGTGGACGCTTGCCTTGCATATGGTATATCTGGGTTCAATCCTCAGAATTCCAAATATACCCCTGAGCACCAAAGACGTGAAAATCCATGAGTAAGCCCTCAGCAGAGCGGGTGTGCACCAACAACAAAGATATATAGAGTATTTGTGTGTTATACATAATATATAATATATCATATAAATTACACATATATAAAATTTACTTATATTTATGTACATTTACTTATATTTATTATCTCATTCTTACTTTGGACAAACTGGCAGGCTACCATATGTAACCTGCCCACACGGAAGAGTACGGCAAACTCCCCGTGGTGTACCCAATACGCCAAATACCAGTAACAATGATGGATCTCATTCTCCTAACCCTGAAAGAGCCTTGAATATGGCACTTTTTAAAAAAATTATCTGGGCTAAGACGAAGGAGACGTTCCTGGGGCTAGCTCGAGGCAATCGATGAACAACAGGATGGTTGTGATCATGATGTACACGGACATACATATAAACATCTAGAGTATATTCCAACACTAAGCATGGAGATTAATGGGCAACAAAGCATTCCGGTCACCATGAAGCATTTTTTGGCCTTCAAAAGACCTGAATCCTATTCATCATTCTAGTGAAAACTAGATTAATTG
Source organism: Sorex fumeus (assembly GCF_029834395.1). Lineage (NCBI taxonomy): Eukaryota > Metazoa > Chordata > Mammalia > Eulipotyphla > Soricidae > Sorex > Sorex fumeus. The sequence goes on from NW_026606326.1 coordinate 93,706, forward strand.
GACTTCGCTAATTCCAATTATAATACTTATTTTTTTCTCTGATATTATTGAACTGATGGGTGGGATGCATGACTGTGACCAAACTTGCAAGTAATCACAGGTAAACAGAGCAGCCTTCTGGAATGTGGGGTGCTTGGGAAGTGCTGGGATGTGGGGAGCTTGGAGAACTAACCTATATTCACAACACTGTCAGACCTTTGATACAAGGGGTCCCTTCCATCCTTTCAAATGTCTTTCTACGCACAATAAATTTCATTTAAACTTTTTCCAATAGGTGCCAAAGAGATAGGACAGCAGGTAGGATATTTGTCTTCCACAAGGTTTAACAGGGCCTCAGAGCACCACCAGGAGTAATCTCTTAGCATGTCTTGGTGTGACCCAAAATGATGAAAAAAAGTTTAAAAATTAAAATAACTCTTCATTTCATGCCAATAAAGAACCTTGCCAGTGCCATTTTGCTAAGATGAGTCAAAAAATTACTTATCCTTTATACTTCCACAACGCTAATCAGTACGTGGAACATGGGAGGGAGAGATGACACAGGAGGGAAGGAGCTGCTCACACACGACAGACCTGGATTCTATAAGGTACCCCATAAGGATCCTGAGGTACAGATATCTAAAATCCTTAGAGCTAGGAGTGGGCTCAGCTGGTTGTGGTTCCCCAGACAGAACATGATTCAGGATGAATTAAAAAAGATGGTATGTCTGTTTCTGTGCCATAATCAACCAAAGCCCAGGGCCGCTAAGCCAAGCCACAGAGATAGTCCAGCAGGGATGGTTTTTGCCTTGTACGAGGTCTGGCCTGGGTTCAAACCCACCTTCTCCTATGGTCCCCAAGGTAGGAGTAATTCCTGGGGAGGTGGGAGTAACACCTAAGCATGTCTGGGTGTGACCGAAAAGAAAAAAAATGCTTGTTTCATATGTATTAGGACACCCACACACTGCCCAGGTAGACAGGTATGATCCTAAGTCAAGTCCGAGTCAGCAAACAATGGGGCAGTGGACAGCCTTGACAGCTCTGAGCGAGCAGCATCTCTTTTGCCTTTTTATTTATACACATTATTCCTGGCTTTCACCAGAAGATCCAGAAACTACAAGTTAACATACGCGTAAAATTCAAATATCTGGATACTCACATAGACTTTCCCTTACTGACTGACATCACATGAACTTGTCACACACTACCAGGATCATTTCCTTCCTGACTGTACTTCTGAAGCACACCTAAAACTCTGGTACAAACAAAACAGGCTTTAAGGGTGGCCTGTTTTGACATTGTAAAGTCTTATTAGGGAATCGAGTTATGTAGTATGAATGTTATGATGTTTCCAAGGCTTAAGACTTGGGATATAACTAAGGTTGCAACAGTGGACAGGGGGCAGGTTGGAGGAGGGATCAGGGAGGAATCCGAGCGAAGAACAGGGGAGAATACGGGAGGAAGAATCAAGAGGAGGAGGCTGGAAGAGTGGGTGAGGGGAAAGAACCAAGGAGAATGTTAGAAGGAGAATACAAGGGGAGAATAAGAGAGAATGGAGAAGAGTATCATGGAAAGTAGGGAACAAAGAATCCAGGAGGAATCCAGGAGAATCAGGAGAGGAGTATAAAGGAGAAAAGAGAGAGAAGAGTGGAAAATCAAAAGTGAATGGAGAGGGATTGGGATAAACTGTAACTGATACCAACCAGCCAGGCCCTTGTTTTCTCCTTTGTGAACCCATGGCCAGTGGCCATTCAGGGTGGAGAAAGCAGTGTGTGACCAGTGAACACAGGTGGCGAGAGGTGCCGTGGAATTCGTATTTATTTTTTGAATACATACTAAAGGTCCTCTAGCCCAAAGAATTGGAATCTGGATTTCTTACTGGCCATGGCCAGCCTGCACCTTAAAAATAATATGCTGTTCCACTGAACTTCTTCATTGGAACAATACTATTGATTTCAGGGGGCTGGAGAGATAGCACAGCGGATAGGGCATTTGCCTTGCACGCGGCCAACCCGGGTTCGATTCCCAGCATCCCATATTGTCCCCTGAGCACCGCCAGGAGTAACCCCCGAGTGCAGATCCAGGAGAAACCCCTGTGCATTGCCAGGCGTGAACCAAAAAGGAAAAAAAATAATAATATTGATTTCAAATTTGCAAATCTTACCAGCTCACTCATACTCAGTAACTGTGTCCCTAAAACAAATTGCTGAAAGGTCAAATCTTGAAGCCCTGTTGTGAGTTCTGAAACCAAACACAATACATCCAATTGAACATCCTTGAATGAGGCAGTGTAGGTGGAGGACAACTCTACAGTTGTCATACCCCAAAGCATCCCAGAACAAAAGGAAATCCCTTGGGGGGATCACTGTGAGAAGCTTGGAAATTCTACAAAAGCTTTTTGGGTTTTGTTTTTTGAACAATCTCAGTGATGCTCGGGGACCAAGGAGCGTGAATGTCATGGACAGGCAAATGCAGAAAAATAATGTCAAACCAAGAAAGTAAAACACAGGATCATTCCAAGATGGAGAGTCCAGAGGTGTGAAGGGCAGTGTGAGTGCTGCAAAGACACCTAGATCCAGGAGCCCGAGGCCCCCACAGTCACCAGCGTGTTTCATATGTATTAGGACACCCACACACTACCCAGGTAGACAGGTACTGTCCTCAGACACTCACCTGCTTCCACCCCTTTAATCACTGGCCTCAGGGCTCCTCCTTCAAGCCAGGAGATGACTGGAGGCTTCAACTCAGAATGCCTTGAACCCTACAGAGACGGAGCATGGATTGGTCAGAAGGAAAAGGTGCCAAGTAAGCCCCACGTGTCTCTACAAAAAAACAGAGTAAATTAGTGGGAAGGCATGAACAGAATCTGCACTTCTGAAATGCCACATATTTGTGGTTATCGAAGAGCTAAGATCTAGCTTTTAGTTTAAGAGTGTAATATGGGGCCTCAGAAAATACCAGCGATAGTATAGTTCTGATCTTGCACACAGCCAAGAGGAGTTTGATCGTATCACAATTTGTACTTTTGTTTTTGTCTGGTTTGGGATGCTCACCTGGGGATGTTCAAGGCTTCCTCCTGACTGTGTACTCAGGATTCACCTCTGCTGGTGCTCAAGGACCACATAGAATGCCAAGAATAGAACCCATGTCCACTGTTTGCAAGACAATCACCGTACCCACTGAACTGGCACTCTAGTCCCAGCACCACCTGGTATGTTATCAGCACACTTGAAGTGATGCCTGAGTGCAGTAAACCCAAAAGCTTAACAAATCCAAAAATGGACAAAGTTGGCCAAAGCCTCCAATTGTTTATAAAAGTAAACAGAAAAGGATCCAGACAGACAGCACAGCATGTGGGGCACTGGCCTTGCTCACACCCAACAGAGGTTTGATTCCAATATTCCATTGGGTCCCTCAGCAGTCAGCTGTGATCCATCACTGCATAGTCCAGAGGAAAACCCTGAGATTTGATGAACCAAGAAACATTGATCCCGTGCACTCAAATAGAGCGGTGTCTGATGAGGTGAGACCCTAAGAAATAAATGAACAGTGGTAGGAGAGACATCACAGCGTTAGGACACAAACGGTGCACACACATACAGGTTCGATCCCCAGCAGCACACATGGTCCCAGATTACAGCATGAGTAACTTAATACACAGCCAGGAATAATCTGAGAACCGGAAGGTGAAACCCCAAAGCCAAATCAATGCAAAACAAAGAATTTGAACTTGACGGACAAATGCAACATTAGGAGGGGTAAGGCGGCAACCTTTTAAGCTGGCAAATGGGTCCAATACTCAGCACACCATAGGCCCCGAGCAATCCCAGGAGTGATCCATCAGCACAATTAGGAGCATTGCCGTTGTGCCTCCAAATAAAACCAAAATCAAAACCAAAACAAATACACAGAAGTAATATGTAGCATAAGAATTAAACTGAGAAGCGAACTCAGGAATGACACAAACTAATTAGAGGGACCTGAACGACAGTACAGCACAAAGGGAGCTTGCCATGCCTGGGGCCAACCTGGGTAGACCCCTAACGCTCCAGAGACTCCTGCAATCCCACAGAGAGTGATTCCTATGCACAAAACTGAGAGTAATCCCCAAACGTCAAAGGTGAGCACCAAAAACAAAACCAGGGAAGGAACTAGAGGAACAGCTACTGCACAATTGTCCAACATCCTGGCCCATCACAGTCCCAGCTACTGTTGGATACACAGCCATAGCCTGGGACAGGGAGCCCACGTGGTTCTCTCCAGACACGGTCGGCCCCACACTGCTCTCACCAACGGTTGACAGGTCCTGGTAGGTCTACAGAATCATGTGCCTGTAGCCCTTCCATTGAGAGGCACATCCACTCCTGTGGGGTGATGCTCACGGTCACATCCGGGAAGGTCACCAAGTCCTGAGCCAACACACTGGGCAGCAAGAGTCAGGGTCTATTTCTACTCTGTTCCCTGGGCTGCAAGGATAGAACACAGAGCCCTAGAGGGGCTCAGATTCTGTTCCCTTGGGAGCAGTCTCCATGTACACTCCTGGTTGACAGAACCCAACATCTCTCTAAGACAGCTGCATCTGATAAAATCTGAGTATGATCTACTACAAGGTTTCTAAAGGTGGTGGTCTTGCTCCTGACCCCAGGGCATCACAATCACTGCTCCTACAAGCACTGCAGAGTAACAACTGCATGGAACCAGTGGGACCCAAATGAGTGACTCTGCTTTCAGCCCAATACACTAAACATACACCCCCTGCACCTCACAGCCCATGTTCGAAAGAGAAGGGGACACGCAATGTCTAGTCACTGACTATGCATGCAGATATGTGCCTGTAGGACTCTCGTCATGGTTCAGGGCCATCCCAATTGGCTTTCGAAGTGGAAAAAGTGTCTAGAGACCAAGAGCTCTGCTGCCTTAGGGCACCCACACCCTTCCCATGGCCTGAAACAGGTAGGGTCCTTAGACACTCCCCTGCATGCATGCCTTTGCTCACGGGTCTCAGGGCTCCTCCTTCCAGCTTGGCGATCACAGTAGGCTTTAACTCAGAATGCCCTGAACCCTAGAGAGATGGAGCATGGATTGGTCAGAAGGAAAAGGTGACAAGAAAACCTCGTGTGTCTACATAAAAGGTAAAGGCCCTCCCGTTGTTCATCGATTTGCGCGAGCAGGCCCAGTAACATCTCCATTAGAGACTTTGTTGTTACTGTGTCTGGCATATCGAATACGTCACGGGGAGCTTTCCAGGCTCTGCCGTGCTGGCGAGATACTCTCGGTAGCTTGCCGGTCTTTCCGAGAGGGATGGAGAAATAGTGGCCATGTGGGCCACTTCTAAGGCAAATGCCCTACCGCACAGAGTAAATTAGAGGGAAGGCATAAACAGAATCTGTACTTCTGAAAAGCCACAGATCTGTGGTTATACAAGAGCTAAGATCTAGCTTTTGGTTTAAGAGTGTAACATGGGTCCCATGAAAATACAAGAGACAGTATAGCCTCGATCATGCACACAGCCTAGAGGAGTTTGATGGCATCACATTTTGTACTTTTGTTTTTGTCTGTTTTGGGATCCTCATTTGGGATGCTCACAGGCTTACTCCTGACTCTCTACTCAGGAATCACCTCTGCTGGTGCTCAGGGACCACACAGGATGCCAGGAATAGAACCCATGTCCACTGCTTCCAAGACAATCACCCTACCCACTCTACTGGCACACTAGACCCAGCAGCACATGGTATATCATCAGCACACTTGAAGTGATACCTGACTGCAGTAAATGCAAAAATGAACAAAAATGGCCAAAGCCCACAATTGTTTTTAAAAGTAAACAAAAAAGGATCCAGACAGACAGCATAGCATGTGGGGCACTGGGCTTGCTCACAACCAATAAAGGTTTGACTCTGACATTCCATAGGGTCCCTCAAGCCGTCAGCTGTGATCCCTCACAGTCCACAGGCAATCTCTGAGACTTGATAAACCAAGAACCATTGGAAGTGATCCCGTGGACTAAAACAGAGCAGTGCCGGATGGGGTGAGACCCTAAGAAATAAATGAACTGTGGTGGGAGAGACATTACAGCAAAAGGACACTGACTCTGCACACACATCCGGGTTTGATCCCCAGTAGCACACATGGTCCCAGACTATAGCATGAATAACTGAATACACAGCCAGGGATAATCTGAGTATTTGCAAGGGTTATTTCCAAAGCCAAATCTATGTAAAACAAAGAATTTGAACTTGAGGCCAGATGCAGCAGTCGGAGGAATAAAGCATCCCAATCACTGCTCCTATGAGCACTGCAGAGTAACAACTGTGAACGGAGCCACTGGAACCCAAATGGGTGACCCTGCTTTCAGCCTAAAACACTAAACGTACGCCCCCTGCACCCCATATCCCACGTTCTAGGGAGAAAGGGTCACTCAATGTCCAGACATCTACATATGCACATATACGCCTGAAGGACTCTCATCACAGTTCAGGGCCATTCCAAGTGGCTCTCGAAGCGGCAAAAGTGTCTTGAACCCAACAGCTGTGCCCGACCCAGAGATCCATTTCTTTGGCTCTCCTAGACCAGCATATGCCCACAACTGCCAATAGAGTGGCGACTGAAAGCAGAATGTGTGACAGAGCAGGCGACTCTCTTCTGAGCGTGAAGGACAAAATAAGGAGTAATAAGCATGTCCTTGGACTTGAGTCACTGTAGCTGCCAGGGAGCAAATGACTCCAGCAGAGCCCAGGGGGCCCGTGATACACACCAGGTAGGAATCCAGAGAACAGAGTCAAGAGGAAGTCCTATGCATCTCCCCTGTAAGACAAAAGTAACTCTAAAAAGAAATAAAGCAGCAGGATTGTGTAACAGGACAGCAGGTTGCAGACAGCGAGTAGGGGTGGTGATCCTCGCCAACCCATAGGGTTCCCTAAGCACTACCAGGTACAATGCCGGAGTGCAGAGCCGAGAGTATAATCCCCAGAATCACAGAAAACAAAATACCCAGATACAAACTCACGACTCCCAGCAACCCAGGTGGTCCCTGAGATCTCTCAGGAGGGATCCTTGAGCACTGAGGTACAAGTACTCTTTGAGATGGGTGTGGTCCAAAAGCCAAATTCAACAAAACTGACACAAACATCACCTCCAACAGCAGAGATGGGCACTCCCACCAGGAGGCACATCACAGGATCCTTCCTGAAATAACTCAGACATATTTGGCCCAGGAAGCCTGAGCACTCCTGTCACTGCATCACCTTATATTGTTACTCCCCTCCTACCTGGGGTTGGTGTGACAGATGGCATGTCACCATCTTCTGCCGCCTTTTCGAGAGGTTTCTGTCTACTCATTTCTATTTTAGCGGATCGCATGGAGGGGAGGGAGTTTTTTATTTGGGAGGCGCGTGAGGAGGGGGCGTCGGTCCCGGGCAGGTGGGCTGACAAGTGAGGTGGAAGGTTTGAGAGCGAAGGTCGTTTGGAAAGTGTCAGGAACAACGGAAATCAGGACGACCAGAAGAGCAAGAGTTTCCTTCTCAGGTTTGTTTTTCATTGTGTGTCCTGCCCCAGTGATAGAGCCACATTCTGGGCTATGGTTGCCGAGGGCAGCCCTCCTGCCAGCCTGCAGGTGGTGCTGATGCCTGTGAGCTCCTGGCCTTGGAGTCACCCCATGGCTGGGCCTATGTGAACCTTCTCAGGGACCCAGGGAGGAGTCCCCAGTCCAAGGCTGGGCTGACTTCTCTCTTCTAGCCAAGCCCATACCTTCTGTTTGGAAAGGCAGCACAGATGCCAACCCATTTTGCTTCTCTTGGGGAGACGGAAGCATCAGGCATTGTCCCCAGGGCGGGTCTATCAGCTAGTGCCCAAGAGTGTGACTGGTCAGAGCTGGGGGCTTTTGTTCCTTCCAGTGCTCATAGCTCTGACTTGTCCTTCAGGTATCTGGACCTCGGGAAAAACAGAGGTGGGAGAAGATGGTGACATGCCAAATGACACACCATCCCCAGGTAGGAGGAGAGTAACAATATGAGGTGATGTAGTGACAGGAATGCTCACGCATCCTGGGCCAAAAGTCTCTGAGTCGTTTCAGGAAGGATCCTGTGATGTGCGTCCAGGTCGTAGTATCAGGCTCTCTGCTGTTTGAGATGATGTGTCCGTTTTGTTGTATTTGGTTTTTGGACCACACCCAGCTCAAAGAACACTTGTACCTCAGTGCTCAAGGAATCACTCCTGACAGATCTCAGGGACCATATGGGTTGCTGGGGTTCGTGGGACTGTATCTGGGTATTTTGTTTCCTTTGGAGTGCTAAACCCAGTGATTCTGGTGATTATACTCTTAACTCTGCACTCCAGCATTGTACCACGCAGTGCTTAGGGGACCCTAGGGTTGGCGGGTATCACCAGCCCTACTCGCTATCTCCAACCTGTTGTCCTGTTACACAATTCTGCTGCTTTGTTTCTTTTCATATTTATTTCTGTGCCACAAGGGAGATGCACAGGTCTTCCTCTTGGCTCTGTGCAAGATCAGGGCTATACTATCCCTGGTAATTTCTGGGGCCGCATATTACACTCTTAAACTAAAAGCTAGATCATAACTCTTGGATAACCACAGATCTGTGGCATTTCAGAAGTTCAGATTCTGTTGATGCCTTCCGACTAATTCACTCTGTGAGTGGTCGTCACAGGCTGTTTGGTTTGCAAATGAAAATTTTCTGTGGGGGCTATTTTTTTTTGTGTTTTCGTGGTGGGGGAGGGGATTAGGAGGGCATCTGTGCCTTTAGATAATCAGGGCTTACTCCTGGCTCTGGTGTTATTCCTGGTGTTGCTCTGAGGGCGCCATAAGGGATGCCAAGGATCTGTGGAAGCAAGGCAAGCACCCTACCCATTTAGTGTCTGTCCAATTCCAGTGTTGGTGTTTTTGTACATCAGGAAATTCTGCTCTCTCACATCAAGTTGCAAAGTCCCCCAGACTTCTCTTTCTCATCTCTCCCTGATTAGGTGTCCTAGGCTATTAGGGTGAGTGCTGTGAGTAAATGTAGTTTTCTTTCTTTCTTTCTTTCTTTTTGAAGTATTTAAGTCCTTGGGTTTGTAGGTCCTGCCGAGTATGGAAGGTTTGGAGATCCTGACCCTCCCAACAAGGACATGCTGGTCCCTGTTCCTTTGACCTGGACATCACAAGGTTAGGGCTCCAAGCTCTGATGGGCAGGGCCCCACCGCTAAAACATGAGATTTAGTTGTCGCCTGTCCTTTCATTGGTTGTCATTTTGGGTTTGGCCACCTGGCAGGTTGGTGGGGTTTCAAAGCGAAACTCAATATTATTATCTTATTTTCATTTCTGCACCACATTGAAAATGTTCAGCGTTCCTCCTAGCTGTGCACTCAGGAATTTCTGCGGGCTGACTTAGTGGACCCTAAGGGATGCCAGGGTTTGATCCGGGTTCACAGTGTGTAAGTAACTTCCTACCCGCTTTACTATCTCTTGCTCTATTTTTTTCCTTTTTCCAAGTCAAAAGACTCTCCTTCAGGGACCATAGTGATAGTACAGCAGGTAAGGCATTTTTCTTGCACATGGCCAACCCAGGCTCAATTGTTGGCACCCCATATGGTCACCTGAGCAACCTTAGGAGTAATTTCTGAGTGGAGAGCCAGGAGGAAACCCAGAGCATTGCCAGGTGTGGCTCAAAAAGGAAAAAAATAACATGTAGGAATACGTGTTTTTTAAAATCAAGGAGTAAAGCACCCTCCTCATTTAATCTCTCCCTTAGCAGGCTAGCCCCACTGTTGTTTTGAGTTGTGCTAGTAAAGTAAGATGCTTGAAGGAATATACTTGATTTGTAAGGGTGATTGGGGGTAAATAGGAGCTAGGGCTCACTCCTGGTGTGCTGGAACTGATTTATTTAGAAAGGGCCAGAGAACAGCAAGTAGGGTACTTGCCTTGCAAGCAGACAACCCAGGTTTTATGTGTGTCTGGCATCTCATATGCTCCCAAAACCCCACCAGGACTAATCTCTCATCCCAGAGCTAGGAATAATCCCTGAACACTGTTGATTATTGTCCCAAAACCAAACACACATATATAAACAAATACACATAAACAAACCGTATGTGAAAGCAGAGAAAAAATAAGTATTCAGGATAAATCATGGACTTCTTTAAAAAAAAAACAAACTTAGAGGGTGGCCAGGGGATGACCCTAACAACTCTTCCCCTGGCCACCCAGGTTCTGGGTCTCGGGCCGCCCCACCCCAGTTGGGGTGGCCTGGGCCCTTGGACAGATGGCGGAGGAATCGGAGTTCCAAGCCAGTTTACTGATTAGATGCCGTTTATTCCATTCTCATCCCTGTTCACTTCTCTCTCTCTCTCGGTCTATTGCTCTCTCTCTCTATCGCTCTCTCTCTCTCTCTCTCTTTCTCCCCCTCTCTCTTCTCCCTCCTTCTCTCCCGAGTCGATCTGGAACCTCTTTCTCCTTCTGGCTCTGACTTGGATTTTGATCCTGATCATTTCCAACCCCCACCCCCACCCATTTTTACAGTCTAGTTAAATCCCCAAACCATGAGGGGCTGGGCTTACACATAGGTGGTCCCAATCAATAGGGTTAAAGTTCCTCCCCTCAGGGGATGCTGCTTCTAGGACAGATTCTATTTCAGGAGGACCACCCACCCAAGGGTGGAATCCCATGGGTGTGTTTCTGCTCTCCTTGACCAACAAACATATAAGCATTCATAATATTAATCATTTTGTATGGACCCAGTAAGAGATGCATTAAACTTATAGAATTGCTCTCCTGGGGTCATCTCGATCTCAGACTACAGTGCTCAGGCCAGATTGCTCTTTCCTATCCCTAGCAGGGTCCTAGTGTCGTCCTTACTTTTGGATCATGACAACATTTGTGGCATTTTGACCAGGCCCATCTCAATGCCAGGGTGGCACACAGCTTACCACTTGCCCTGGTTCCATCCCGTCCCTCGTTGAGACTGTACTTTTGGGGGCACTAGGAACTGAGGGCAACTGAGGCATAAGTTGAGAAAGCAGATGCCCGGGAATGAATACTATTTGAAGCCAATTAAATCCCAAGTTAAAAAAGCATAATATCGTCTTCTTGTGTCAATACAAAAGGGCATTGTTTTAAAGTAATAAAGAGTTTCGTGTCCCAGAAAGATCTCGGAGAGCCTGGCAAGCTACCGAGAGTATTCGATATGCCAAACACAGTAACAGAAAGATCTGTTCTTACAAATTAATAGAAACTGATATTAGGGAATAAACTGATTAACTGTTTGGGGAAGAGAGCATAGAGTAGTAGTTACAAATAAACAAAAGTATGGGGGTGACTCAGGAGCACTGGGATGGGTGTGACCCTATAAACCTAAGCTACCTGAGGAAGGACTAAACAGTGTTATCCTACAGACTTCTACAGCATAAAGTAAGTCCCAAAATGTGATTCAAGGGCCTTAAAAAAGGATTTCAATCCTTTAATTCTTTCACTGTAAAATATGTCTTTGCACATGAATTTAGTTTTGGTTTTGTTTTCTTCCTTAGTTGTCTTTTGTTGTTGCTGTATTTGGGGGACACGCCCTCCTATGTTTATGGCTGACTCCTGGCCTAGAGCTCAGGGATCATTTCTCGCAAGGGTCAGGATCCGATTTGCGGTGCTAAGATATTGAACCCGGGACAGCCAAGTTCAAGGATAGCACCTTTTCTACTAAATCAACACCTGGACCCCAAGGCATAATATTCATCTTTAAAAAGTAGAATCACTCCAGATGCTACAACTCTGAGACACAGTTCATATCCTGATGTATAGTAAACACACTGTACATTAGGATAATTTTTCTATACAGCAAAATTTTTGGACTGTTTTCAAATAGCACAGCGGTAGGGCGTTTGCCTTACACGCAGCCAACATGGCCACCCGAGTTCGATTCCTCCACCCCTCTCAGAGAGCCCGGAAAGCTACCAAGAGTATCTCGCCAGCACGGCAGAGCCTGGCAAGCTCCCCGTGACGTATTTGATATGCCAGACACAGTAACAACAAAGTCTCTAATGGAGACGTTACTGGGCCCGCTCGAGCAAATCGATGATCAACGGGAAGGCCTTATAAATCTAATATATTTATAAATGACTTGGCTTAAGGCACCCGGCTGGGTCCACTGAACAAACGTCCTGGCTCAGCAACCAGCGATACAGCGAAGGGACCTCAGGGGGGCCCAGACGCGGACCAGCGGGTGCACCCACTGCCCCTCCGTTCCCGACACGCAGCCCGGACACTCCGCGCCACAGGGTCCCGGGGCACGGAACAAAGGTGCTGCCGGACACGCCTCTGCGGAGACACGGAGCCGGAGGGACGGTGAAACCAGCCCACGGGGAGGCCTCGCTGCACTGCCCCAAGCCGGGCACGACCTCGGGGTTGCAAACCGTGACCTACCCCGCAGGCATCGGGCTAGCTCGGGCGGGTGATGGTGTCTGGGCTTCCGCGCCTGCTCCAGCTCGCACCCGATGGCCGCGCTCGTGCCTTGGTCGGGCGCACGAGAAGCCAGAGGCCGCAGCGCGGGCCAACGGCAACCGGGCGCTGAACAGAAGCGGGTCGCGCGGCAGCAGTGCTCTTGCGTGAGCCCATGCCTCGGAAACTGCCCACGGGGCCGTGCAGGGAGCCGCATGCCCGGACTGCATTTCCCAGCAGGCACCGGGAAAGCCTGACCCAGGGGGCTGAGCACGAGCACCGAGGGGAAGGCGCTGGCCTTCGGCACAAGTTCCATCCCCGGCACCCCACAACGTCCCCTGAGTGCCACAGGAGTGATCCTTGCTTGCAGAGCCAAGGGTTGCAAGCCCTGAACACCAAACAAGAATGGACGGGCGAAAAAAGCCACCTAACATGTGAAGGAGAAATGAGAGCCTGGCAGGCAGCTGTCCCAATCCTGCAGGGCAGGGCGGAGAGGGGTCTAGGATGCACATGAAGAACTCAGTACACTGGTACACACGTACACACACACACATTCATTGCACCAGTGTTTTGGTGGGAGCTGCAGTACAAGGGCTGTGGGTTCTAGTCCAGAACACAATTGGGCAGAATCCTAGTCTACATTTCAAAACCGGACATACACACACCAGGCCCACTGCAGAAATGCCACCTAGAGTGGACGTCTCTTATCTGTGTCACACACACATACACGGAGGCAGTGTCCCATCTCCTCGCCCCCAATCACAAGCATAGGGCCGATTTGAGAATCGTGGAGAACTAATCGTGAAATTCTGCCAATTCTCATGAGTCGGCAGCTGTCTTTGGAATCGTGTGCAGCACCATCCCAGCACCCACAGGCGGAGGCCCAGTCAGTACACAGCCCTTTGCTCTTTGTATTTGTTTTTATTCAGTTTTGTTGTTGTTTGTTTCTTTGGGGGCCATACTAGCAATGCTATTCCTGGCTCTTCATTTAGAAATTATACCTGGTGGTGTTCTGGGGAGCATACAGGATGCCAGGGATCAAACTGGGATTGGCCACCAGTATGGCAGGAACCTTACCCACTGCACTACCTCTCCAGCCCCAGAAACTATCATTTGAAGAGTCAGATAAATAGTACAGTAGTGGGTAGGATACCTTCCTTGCACAAAACTGACCCAGGTTGGATCCCTAGAACCCTGCATCCCATATGGTACCCCAAGCCCTGCCAGGAGCATCCCTGAGTGCAGTCAGGAATAAGTCCTGAGCACCACTAAGTGTGACAAAAACGAAAAAAAATTTCAAAATCGTTTTTGTAGAGGTGTATAAAATTAAAAAATTAGTATTATAAGTAACTGTGCTAGTACACTGCCAAGTTCTTTAGCGCATGTGAAACTCCTGGGTTTGATCCCCAGCACGGCCAAAAGACGAGAAACAAGGATCACACCCAGCGTTTTTCAGGGTGTACTTCTGGTTCTCTACTTAGGAATCACTTCTGGCAGTGCTCAGAGGACTTATGGGGTGCCAGTGATCAAACCCTGATTGTGTGCAAGGCAAACACCCTATGAGCGGTATCACAGCTCCAGCTCCAAGACAAACATTTCTTTGGGAGTAAAATACGGTCTTCTGTATGAGATGGTATCATGAGACGGGGACTGGACAGACCCCAGACCTGAGACAGGCATAAAGACACACACACACACACACACACACACACACATACACACACATGTATTTCTGGCTCTGCACTCAGGAATTAGTCCTAGGGGTACCAAATGGGATACTGGGGCTCAAGCCGGGTCAGCCTATGGCTCAACCCCAGCAGCACGCACCTTTAAAAGCACCAACAGGGCCAAGCCTGTCTTCCCCGGGTGGGTTCTTGGGGGTTTCTGTCGTTCAACTGACTCCAAACTCCTATAACCTCCTCCCAGGCCCCTCTCATCAATGTCCCCAGGAGAGAAGTGTGGCACACAGTGTGGAAAACAGGGATGTAATCCTGCAGACTGGTTTGGGGACTGGCCCGGGGCCAGGGCCACCTATGTACTGCCCCCTGACTTCTGGAGAAGCCCCCTGGCAGTTGAGGGTTTTCTTTCAAACTCGTTGCTGGTGGGGGTGCAGGGGGGTTCTGATGACATCAGAGCTTCCGGCTGTGCTGATTGGAAGATCCCAGACCTCCAGAACCTGAAGCTCAAGTAGGCAACAGTAGCCTTTGGCTTGAGAGCCCAAAGCCTCGTCTGCTCAGCTCCTCGACGGCAGGCACTGCTGTTATTGAGGGAGAACCTGAGCTATCGGGGGAGACAGTGGACCTGGGATGGCCAGCCGTAGGCAGAGTCCTGGGTCTGAGCCCCAGAGCCCTGAGTCCAGCACCTCGGGATACCCCCTGGAGGTGGCGCCGGAGGAAATGATGCCGGGACCTTCAGGTAGGTGTTGGGGCCAGCGGGACTGGGAGCTGCGCAGACAGGAGTGTTGGAGAGACACTGAGAGGTCGGAAGGAGCGGCACAGAACAGGCTCTTGGGGTATGGACTGACAGCCAGGACAAGGAAGGGGAGCCGGGATGGGGGAAATAGGGAAATGGAGGTGCCCCTCTGTGTCCCCAGGGAGAAATTCTACCCTGAGGAAGAGAATGAAGGTCACAGGGGTGTGAACCATGATAAGATGTGTGGGAGGAGATGGATAAAGAGAAGCTTGGGGGCCTGGGAGTCCATGGGCAGGTGAGGAATTGCTGGGACTCAGTCTGGCCTCTCCGTCAGAGTCGGAGCAGGAGCCGGAGGATCCAGAGGCGCTGGAGAAGGTGGAGGAGGAAGAGGAAGAAAAGGGGGACGCAGCCTCCCAGGCTCAGCACAATGGGCTTCAGGCCAGCCCGCGGCCTCAGAGTGCTGTTCTGAGGAAGAGGGATGAGTCGGAGGACGAGGAACAGCAGGAGGACGAGGAGCAGCCATGTGGGCTGCGCAGGAAGCGGCAGCGACAGGAGAGCCCCGTGCTCCCCGAGCACCACCAAGTCTTCCGCAAGCTGCTGGGTAGGAGCCCCGGGCCCAAGTCTCCCACCTGGACACAGGCGGTCGTTAGGGATTCAGTGTCCCATGGTGGGGAAGGTGGTGGCCCCTGCCCGGACAGGGGCTGCAGTGCCGGGCTGCCTGGGCTGAGCCACCCAAGGAAGGGGCTCCCGCACCCCTACTCCCACCTGGGGCTGTGAGGGGCCCAGTGTTGCCGTCCCGTCGGTAGGGAATATTGGGGGCGGACTGTGAATTTGAGGTTCACAACCCCGTCTTCCCACAGAGGACTTGCTGGGACTGAGTCTGGCCTCTCCGTCAGAGTCCTTCGGAGGCCCCTGGGCCATTGTTGGTTGCCGCAAGAGGAAGAGGGAGCAACTGCTCTATGAAGAGGAGTTGGAAGAGGAGGAGGAGGAGGAAGAGGAGGAGGAGGAGGAGGAGGAAGAAGAGGAGACCCCTGGAGTACTGGAGATGATGAGCCATGCTGCAGGTGTGCCTTCCCGAGGCCGGAAGAGGAGGATGTGGTCATCGCTGGAGGTGGAGGAGGAGCAGGAGCCAGAGGAGCAAGGGGAGCCGGTGGAGGAACAGGAGGAGGCACGGGAGAAGGTGGAGGAGCCAGAGGATCCAGAGGCGCTGGAGAAGGTGGAGGAGGAAGAGGAAGAAAACGGGGACGCAGCCTCCCAGGCTCAGCACAATGGGCTTCAGGCCAGCCCGCGGCCTCAGAGTGCTGTTCTGAGGAAGAGGGATGAGTCGGAGGACGAGGAACAGCAGGAGGACGAGGAGCAGCCATGTGGGCTGCGCAGGAAGCGGCAGCGACAGGAGAGCCCCGTGCTCCCCGAGCACCACCAAGTCTTCCACAAGCTGCTGGGTAGGAGCCCCGGGCCCAAGTCTCCCACCTGGACACAGGAGGTCGTTAGGGATGCAGTGTCCCGTGGTGGGGAAGAGGTGGCCCCTGCCCAGACAGGGGCTGCACTGCCGGGCTGCCTTGGCTGAGCCACCCAAGGAAGGGGCTCCCGCACCCCTACTCCCACCTGGGGCTGTGAGGGGCCCAGTGTTGCCGGCCCGACGGTGGGGAATATTGGGGGCGGGCTGTGACTTTGAGGTTCACAACCCCGTCTTCCCACAGAGGACTTACTGGGACTGAGTCTGGCCTCTCCGTCAGAGTCCTACGGAGGCCCCTGGGCCATTGTTGGTTGCCGCAAGAGGAAGAGGGAGCAACTGCTCTATGAAGAGGAGTTGGAAGAGGAGGAGGAGGAGGAAGAGGAGGAGGAGGAGGAAGAGGAGGAGGAGGAGGAGGAAGAGGAGACCCCTGGAGTACTGGAGATGATGAGCCATGCTGCAGGTGTGCCTTCCCGAGGCCGGAAAAGGAGGATGTGGTCATCGCCAGAGGTAGAGGAGGAGCAGGAGTCGGAGGATCCAGAGGCGCTGGAGAAGGTGGAGGAGGAAGAGGAAGAAAAGGGGGACGCAGCCTCCCAGGCTCAGCACAGTGGGCTTCAGGTCAGCCCCCGGCCTCAGGGTGCTGTTCGGAGGAAGAGGGATGAGTCGGCGGACGAGGAACAGCAGGAGGACGAGGAGCAGCCATGTGGGCTGAGGAGGAAGCGGCAGCGACAGGAGAGCCCCGTGCTCCCCGAGCACCACCAAGTCTTCCGCAAGCTGCTGGGTAGGAGCCTCGGGCCCGAGTCTCCCACCCGGACACAGGCGGTCGTTAGGGATGTAGTGTCCCATGGTGGGGAAGAGGTGGCCCCTGCCCGAACAGGGGCTGCAGTGCCGGGCTGCCTGGGCTGAGTCACCCAAGGAAGGGGCTCCCGCAACCCTACTCCCACCTGGGGCTGTGCGGGGCCCAGTGTGGCCGGCCCGACGGTGGGGAATATTGGGGGCGGGCTGTGACTTTGAGGTTCACAACCCCGCCTTCCCACAGAGGACCCTGTGATCAAAAGATTCCTCGCCTGGGACCGGCACCTGTTGGTCTCTGATAAGGTACCTGCTGGGGGTCACTAAGCGACTGTCCCGGGGACCCACCAAGCTCAACCTGCCTGGGTACCTTTGCTCTTTTTGCTCTTTCGGGGGTGGGTGAGTGTAAAACTTGGGGGCCACTGGATAGGGGCGGTGCGGTCACTGATGCAGCTCTTCGCTGCCCACTCCTGGGGCACAGGCACCCCAGTCTCTCTGGGTCGTGTCTGTGGGGTCCCTCTCCTCTTGATTCAGCAAACACCCACAAAGTCCTCCCCTTCGTCCTGCTTCCCGAGTTCTTGGATCTCCTTCCCCTCCGCCCAGCCCTGGTGACCTGTCCCCGTGTCTCCCCAGTACCTGCTGGCCATGGTCATCGCCTACTTCAGCCGCTCTGGCCTCTTCAGCTGGCAGATCCGACGCATTCACTTCTTTCTGGCACTGTGAGTACTGATCCCAGGGAGCCCCAACACAGCCACGCTGTGATGCCATCAGCCTCCATCAATCCCTGGGGGCCCTCCGCCGCAGTTCCCTGAAGGAAGGAGGTAGGTGTGAACACAGGCGGTGTGCTGTCCACAGCTACCTGGCCAACGATATGGAGGAGGACTACCAGGCACCCAAGCAGAACATCTTCGCCTTCCTGTATGGCCACAGCCGCCTGCAGCGGCCCCTGTTCTACCGGCTCCGTCTCCAACTGCTGCGCTCCATGGGCTGGAGAGCCTGGGTGACCCGGGAGGAGTGCGAACAGGTAGGGCTGCTGGGGGGCATGGAGGGGGCTGTCCGCAGGCTGGAGAGGCCGAGCGAGTCAGCAACATGGGCCCCATCTGTCTTCGCAGATCCAGGCCTATGACCCTGAGCTGTGGGTGTGGGGCCGAGACCGTGCCAATCTGCTGTAGATCCAGGCCAGGAGGCGGGGCACGGAATGAGGGGGTAAGTGGCGCTCTGGGGTGCAGACCACAGCCAATCTGTCAGGGAAGCCCAAGGGAGTGCTCTGCCTAGACCTCATCTCCTGCCTTAGCCACCAGAGCCCAGTGCTGGCCCCCAGCACACTCACGTCTGCTTCCCTGGGGTGATGGAGAGTTGGAGGGGGGTTCCAGCCGGACCCCCAGAGGTCCTGTTCCTGGCACTGGGATCACCCTCGGGTCAAGGCCAAGAGGCTTTAGGAGCAGAGATGGGAGCTGGGTTCAGGGTGAGGGAAGTTCCACATGCCCTCAGACTGTCAATGATCCTTTCCATCCGTCCAGGGCCTGCCCGTGCCCAGAGCATCGCCACCAGGACTGTCATCGGATGCCCAAGACACCAGAAACTGGCCCAAGGGAGAGAGGAATTCACCTAGAAGCAGCCTACAGGCACTTGGGTTACAGGTGAAGACCCACACACCTGTCCCCCAACCCCTTCAGACCACCTGCTACAAGGTACCAAGGAGGAAAAAGTCCGGACTCTGCCCAATTTCAGCCTCCTATGTGGACAATCTAGAAAAATCCAGAATATCCTGGAATATTACGTTAAGACTTGGGCGCACTTCAGGAGTCTGGCAAAAGGCAACAAAAAAATCCACTTTCTTTTATGTTCCATGATCTGGAAAGTTTCCCCAATTTCAGATCAAATGCCTGAGTCCACTGTCCTGGAAGGTGAGAACCTTAGCCCCAGCTTGAAGAAAAGGGGCTGCGAGGGGCAGGAACAGTTAGGTCTGGCTAGACCTGCTGGGGGACACTGAGCCCTGTGTGCTGACCGGGCAGGACTGGGCAGCGGGGAAAGTGCTGCTTGCACCCACCCAGCTGACCTGAACTTGACTCCCAACACTACCCTTGGTTCCCAAAGGAGAGACTCTGAGCACAGACAGAGTCAGGATGTCAGCCCTAAGCACCACCAGAGGTGGCGCCCGAAAAACAAAACACAAAGGAAAAAAAGAACCACCTAATAGGAGGCCAGAGCAACAGTACAAGTAAGGCCAGGCAGAGACCCAAAACCAAGAAAAAATAAAAACAAAATATAAATGCAGCACAATCCACATAACCTATTCTGCATCACGGAACCAAGGGGCAGGTACACCGCTGGGTCTGGCAGAAATCCCAAATCCCCTACCCTTCCTACACACAAATAAAAGCAAAGAGGCAGTTACGTGGCAACAGCAAAGGTTAGGAATCCAGCAGTATATTCTCGAGAGTCAGTTCTTTACTTTGTCTTTGCTTGGGGGCCACACCAGGCAGGACTCAGAGCTTACAGGCAAGGCTTTAACAGACTATATGATTTTACGCCCTTGGTATGTGATTTTGTGTAAAGAAAAGGAGAAGAAATATTACACTTGGCCCAAAAGAAATCTCAATGGTGAAAAGTCTGTAATTTTTCTCAGAACCTCCAACTACTTCCCTACAGTCAGTGTTTTGCTGTGGAAGGGGAAAACTGACACCTGTTATGGCGGCAGAACTCAGCACAATCAGTGAGGCCCCAAGTTCCTGGAATTGAAACAGTCTCGGCTTCCTAGAAATGGAACAATGTGCAACTAGCTAACCTGAACCCACCTGGGAAAGTTCCTGTGCCCTGCCAGTGGGCTCAATCAATCATTATGCCCCTAGTCAAAATGTCCCAGAAATTGTCTTTTGTTAACCCTAAAAGAAAGAGCTTATGTAACCATGAATGATTATGGAAAACAAATTTTTAACTACTGCCTCACCACTGTTAGCCTAGACACATCCCAATACAACTTTGTTTGGTAACTAGCTAAGTTTTTTCTGAAACTATACAAAATGCACTGCTTATGTAATCAAACCCTATATAAACTGCTACCTGACGTCGGTGTCCCTATCAAGAGGCCAAGATAGTTGGCTCCAGTATACTGGATTACAACTCCTACTGCCTTCGCATTATCAAGTTCATGTCTCTTTCTATCTTGCTGCTTGGAAACCGATAGCTTCGGGCTTAATAGTTAAAATATTCCAGAATGTTCACAACCAAGAACTTACAATGAACATATCAACTGAGGGCAGGAGAAAGCACACCAGGCTGGGGTGGATTGTCAGCCAGCTGAAAGCCCAGGGGGGCCTTTCCTGGTACCCAATGTCCACCAGTACTATGAACAGAGAGCAGGCTGCAGCCCTCTTGGCACTGTCAGATGTGGCCCCAAATCCCACCTCATCTGCTCCACTTGTAGTGAGATAGACCCGGAAAGAGGAGCTCAAACGGTGTATCATGTGGTTTAAGGTGGGGTACATGGAATCTCAAGGACATCTGGACAGAGGGGCAGAGTCCCTGACCATCGTCAAGTTTGTAGCAAAAAGGGAGCTGGAGTGATAGCACAGCAGGTAGTGTTTGCCTTACAAGTGGACAATCCGGGTTCAATTCCCAGTATCCCATATGGTCACCGAGCACCAACAGGACTAATTTGTGAGTACAGAGTCAGGAGTAACCCCTGTGCATCGCTGGGTCTAATCAAAAAATCAAAAAGAAGCAAAAAAAAAAAGAGAACAGACAGGAGTGATATTCACAAAGCCCAAAAAGATGTTCAAAGAATGCTCCATTGTCATGACAAATTCTGGAGTGAGACTTTTTTCTGCGGGGGGCTTTGCGCCACACCTGGCTGTGTTCATTGGACCCTATGAAATGATGGGGATTGAAATCAGGCAAACTACGTGCAAGGCAAGCGCCCTACCCGCACCTTGTCTGGGAGAGATGGTCAATGGGTAGGGCTCTGCTAAGAAACTTGGCAGATAAAAAAATATTTTTTTCTGTAGAAAAATTAAATAGGGTAAGCAGAGACAGTACATAGGATGCTTTTCTTTCTAGCTGCTAAAACACATTCAGTTCTCCAAAGCAGTTAGGGTACCCAAGCAGTGCCAGCAACAATGTTGAGCTCAGATGCTAAACTTAGCACAGAGCACTGAGTGTTGTGAGTCAAAATTGACAATTCAAAAAGACAATAATAAATCAAATTTTTTCTGTGCAATGGGGCTGGAGACATAGTACAGCGGGAGAAGTGCTTGTCTTGCAAGCAGAAAAAACAGATTTGACTACTGGCATCCCATATCCCTGAGCACCATCACGTGTAACCAAGTATAGCAAGGTGTATCCCCCACTAAAAAAATAAATAAAACAACTAAAACGGAATTAACTGAAATAAATCGATCAAGTTGAGGGAGCCAATGGTTCAGTCTAAGGAATGAAAGGTGGCCAGCAACAAGCTATTCTGGAGATAATCCCCCAAAAATCCCCTGCCTCCACCTCTAAGCAGCCAAAATGGGAAAATCCTGCACTGTGTGCACTGTGACTGAAAACAGGGGTCGGGGGTGGGGGGGCATCTTATACTATGTCTATAAATAGTAACCAGGTCTTTGAGAAGCTAAGTTGGAACATTCTAGCTAAAATTTTCTTATGCCCATTGAAGTCATTGACATTAATAGCCCAGTATTTTCATCATTAAAAGAATGATTTACAGTGCGTATTCACTAACTCTCATTTAACACACGGTCGAGAATTCAAATTTGAGCCCACTATTTCCTTAATTCCTTCTTGCTAAGAAATAACAATGATTTTAAAAGAAATTACTTTCTCGTTTGTTCCATTGTTTCAGGAACTTTCCCAGCACACCTTTCCTCTTCAAGCTCATTTTCTTCCCAAACTCCATGCTTTTCTGACCACTCGGGGTTTCCTTTTCAGGTTCTGCGGTGATCACATCTGGCCGTGCTCCCGGTATCCTATGTGGTCATGACGTTCGAACCAAGGTTGGCTACATGCAAGGCCACTGTCCTCCTTACACAAAAAAAAAAGCTAACTTCAGAAAAATCTCCTCTGATCAATAGCACAGCAGGTAGGACATTTGACTTGTATGCAGCCAACCCAGGTTCGATTCCTACACCATGCTTAGTGAACCCAGTAAGCTACTAAGAGTATCTCACCTGAAAATCAAAGCCCGGCAATTTACCAGTGACATATTTCATATGCCAAACACAGTAACAAGTGTCACAATGGAGATGTTACTGGGCCCGCTCAAGCAAATCAATAACAATGGGAGGACAGTGACAGTGACAGTTTCCTAAAAATCAATTAATAAGTAAGATACAGCTTTCGTCAGGAGCACTCGGTGTGTCCCGGGTGAGGGGCCGCCATTCCTGTACATTATCATCGAGTGACCCCACCACTCACAATGCAGAGACCACAGCGGTTTAGGGCAGTCAGAGCGACCACAGGGTGGCTGGTGAAACAAAAGGGACGTTTCCCATGCATGCAACAGACTCAGCATACTTCTTTCTCTGCTGTCAGATATTTCGTGTGTGTGTGTTTGTGTGTGTGTGTGTCTGAGCCAAAACCAACAGTGTCAGGAGAACTCCTAGCTCTGCATTCAGGGATCTGTCCTGGAATATTTAAGGTTTACTGGGATGCTGCTGGTCAAATCTCTGTTAGCTGAATGCAAGGCAATCACCCTACTTGCTGTATGATACCTCTGGCCCTTTCAACGTAAATTTCTTCCCAGCAAGCCAGGAGTGACCCCTGAGCAAAGCTCCTCCCCCCCCCCCCCCCGCCGTCACAATAAGAACATATTCCTTCAAAAAAAAAAAAAAGAAAAATTAAACCCTTGACCTGCTGTACTCACCCCAAGAGCCAGTATCCAGAAATCGCCCAGTCAGGGAGAGATGAAGCATAGAGGAATTTACGTAACTGAACATGAGTCTAAATTCCTCATCTGGAAAAAACATCAATGTTGGGATAAGACCGACAGTAAAGCAGATAAGATGCTTACCCTCCTCACCCAAATCAAGCCTAAGCATCCCAGATCCCAGAGCACCACCAGGAATGATTCCTGAGCACTGAGCCAGGCGTGAACATCGTAGGGTGGGTCCTCTCTAACATTCCCCCCAAAAACATAAAAAACTAAAACAAACCCCCAAATTAAAATTCCATTGGCCGAAACTGCCCACCTGCGTGAACCACACTTCCAAAAAGGCCCCGCCCCATCACAACCGCCAATGAATAGGACGGTCTGCAACAGAGTCTCTTGCCTTTAGGGGGCTGCAGCCCCGACCCTGAACATGAATCTGCAGATTCTATAGCATCTACGTCAAGGCTAAAGGCTTCAGGATTTGTACCGGCAAGTCCCATGTTGGGAGTGTTGGCCACTCAAGCCCCTAGCCCTTGGTGGGTTCCGCAACCCCAAGGCCTGTAGCCCCAGTGCTCAGCCCCATGCCAAAATGCCACAAGGACACACTCATTCCCACAAGCCCTGCACTGTGTACAGACCCCACTGCACCGCCCTAAGCTCCGCATCACTCTGAAGCCTCTACTGCACCCCAGGAACTGCCTGGATGTCAGGAACCCAGTGAGAGAGCAAGCACGAAAGCGCTTCCCAGGTCCGAATGGTCCCGCTACGAACAACGTGGAGACTGAGAGTTCTGGGATGCTAACGGGAGGATGCTTGTGTCCTGCCACAAAATTGGTCCTCAGAGTACCCCTTCTACGAGGGGCAGCCACTTTTTACTTTATCAACGAGACTAAAGGAGGCCTGAGCCACTGACCTTGTCCCTCGTAAATAATGCACTACAAAAGCCCCATATGTTCAGTGTTTTTTTTTAACTCAAACAGACACATGTGGAAATAACTCCCTTTGCAGAAGGCGGTAGAGAGAGAGAGAGCACAGCGGTAGGGCGTTTGCCTTGCACGCAGCCAACATGGCCGACCTGAGTTCGATTCTTCCGCCCCTCTCGGAGAGCCCGGCAAGATCCCGAGAGTATCTCGCCCGCACGGCAAAGTCTGGCAAGCTCCCCATGATGTATTCGACATGCCACACACAATAACAACCAAGTCTCCAATGGGGGACCTTACTGGGCCCGCTCGAGCAAATCGATGAACCATGGGAGGACAGCGACAGTGACAGCAGAAAGCTGACACACCATACCAAGAAAAAATAAAATAGATTCCAGTCAGGGTTCAGTTCAAACTCAGCGTGGAGCTCAGTGTTGAGCGCCTGATGCACGGAGTGAAGGCAACCCTGCATCCCTGGAGACACGACGAGCCACAGGGGCCATTGAAAACATCTCACCAAAATGGATGGCTCTCAGGATCAATCCGTTTTTTGGTCCGTTTATTTTGAAGTTCGTCTTCTTTAGAGACACACCAAGCAATCCTCAGGGATCACTCCTGGAGGGTCTGTAGGGGAGCAAATGGATGCAAACCTTTCTCCTTCTCACTGCGCTGACACTAGTGCCCTCAAACTGGTTTTCTTTTTCAGTTTTGGCTTTTTGGGTCACACCTGGTGAAGCACAGGGGTTACTGCTGTCTCTGCACTGAGGAATTACTCATGGTGGTCCCCAGGGGACCAAAACGGACGCCAGGAATAAAACCCGGGCCGGTCGCGTAAAAACCAAGTCTACACCAACTGATCTATGGCTCCCCCCCCAAACCCCAAACTAGTTGTTTTGAAGCAATTACCAGTTTCGATCAAATGGAAGAAATAGAAATAAACATTTTGTTCAAAGGAAAAAATAGAAATTTCTTTCGGTTTTGAGCAGTGATTTCACCACCCAGGGAAGCGAAGCAAGGGCCTCTACGCCAAGCATTAGGCTCTAGATTTCCTCTCTGCAGTGCCCTGTCATCCACCATCAAAATCACATCCTTGATCCCCTCCAGCATAATATCTGTCCCCAATGTGTAAATTTTACCAGCTGACTCACATCCAGTGACTCCACTCTCAAATCAAATTGCTGCAATGCCAAAACCTGAATCTGCAGTTTCAGTTATGCAATGAAACGCAACAGAAGACTAAGAATTTGTGGAAAGAAATGAATGAGGCAGTGTGTTCTCAGGGCAGGACAACATCGCGATGGTTCTCACAATCCAAACAGGCCCAGAGCAAACAGAAGATCTGATTGGACCATGGGTGTGAGTACCATGGCAATGCACACAAGATGGACAGGTTTTGCTTTCTGACCAGACTCGGTGACGTTTGGGACACGTGACTGAACCAGGTCGGCCGAGTGCACATTAAGAAAGTCCCCACCATACTAGTAGTCAGGCCCCAACTAGCTTTGTTGTAGGTTCACTCATTCACTACTTACTGAAAAAGGCAAAAGCAATTTTGCAGGCACCGCCATACCACAGGCAGTGCAGCCAGGCTGGTAACACAGGCGTCAGGGCCAAGGGTATTCCTGGGGGCCTGAGTGAAGAGGCAGGAGGAGTAACCCATGAACTCTGCCAGCTGTACCTCCAAACTGCAGAATTCAATAAAATAAATAAAGGTGCGGTGGCCGATGGGGATCCTAGAATGCAGTATGAGGCCTTGGGACACAGCCTCCAAGTACCTCGGCTACTTCCTGCTAAGGCTGCACTTTTGTTTGAAGGACCCTCTCTGGCCCAGCCCTGATGCTCCCCCACCCCGCCTCCTGCCAGCCCTCAGCCCTGACTCCTCTGCAAACTCTACACACTGGGGTAGGAGAAATGGCACCAGAAGCGTCCGACATGCGGGCACACAACCTGGATTTATTGCCCAGCATCTCATAAGATGGGTCTCATTCTCCTAACCCTGAAAGATCCTTTAATCAATTTTTAAAAACATCTCAGGGCTAGGACGAAGGGGCCTGCTCGAGGCAATCGACGAACCACAGGATGGTCGTGATCGTGATCCTGATCTCATAGGGTCCCCTGGACAGCACCCAGAGTGGTCAGAGTGCAGAGCCAGAAATAACCCCATGAGCATCACAGGGCGTGGACCTAAAAGCAAACAAAATACAAAGGGGAAAAAAGAAATGAAAAGAAAAAGCCCTTCGAGCCTCATGACTGAACCAGCAACAAGTGACAAGCAAACGCTGGGCCCAATGTTCTTGAGCCCCAAGCCCAGGAGAAATGCACCCAGCGCCTTCGTCCCCCCACCAGGCAGCGGGGTGCTGCTGCTGCGCCTTCACGCTGCTCACCAGGGTACGGGGTACACCGAACACTGCCAGGGCCGATTCCTGAGGGAAGGTTCAGGAGACCCCCCTGAACACGCCAGGTGAGGCCCCAGCCCTCTCCCACAAAAGGCCAAAGAATGAGCCCCCGGGTCCCCTTGCCGAGGGAAACCCCTTATCTCTGACTCCTTTTCAACCCGCCTAGACACGAAAGTCGGCCTGGAAGGTGGGGGATGTGGGTAGGCAGCCGGGGGCCATTCTCGAGAAGTCCCCACGCCCCACCCCTGGTGAAGCCCCCAGGCTTTGAGGGTCCCTGTCGCAGAGCCAAAGCTGTGGTGGTCCCGCAAGGGCCATGAGACTTGCGGGCAAGCTGGGGCTCCCTGGGGCTCTGGCACGTTCCTCTCCGGTTGGGGGCCGGAGCGATGGGTTGGGGGGGAGGGCGAGGGTCTCGTGCCCCCGACCCCATGGGGCCGCCCAGGCCAGGGCGACCAGGACGCACAATGAAAAACAAACCTGAGAAGGAAACTCTTGCTCTTCTGGTCGTCCTGATTTCCGTTGTTCCTGACACTTTCCGAATGACTTTCGCTCTCGAACCTTCCACCTTACTTGGCAGCCCACCTGCCCGGGACCGACGCCCCCTCCTCCCTCCCCTCGATGCGATGCGCTAAAATAGAAATGAGTAGACAGACAAACCTTTCGAAAGGGCGGGCGCTGGGGGCGTCCAGCGGTGGGGAGATGGTGGAGGCTCCGGGCTGCTCCCAGATCGACCACTCTCTCTCAGTCTGAGGCCAGGGAGGAAAGTGGCCCTATCCGACGCCCCTGTGCCCTGGCCGCCCCCTTCCCGCCCCACCCCCGCTCCTCACCAGGCAACAAACAGGGTGGAGATTGCTCCGCCCACAAAGACCCCCGGGAAAGGCGGGGCTCTGTGACCTCACCTACACTTCAGGTCAGAGTCTTAAAGGGCCAGACACCACATAGGGTCGGGAAAGTTCATTGTTTCCCCATTTCTGATAATGTTGCCAGGAATCCCTCACAGGGAGCCAGATCTGCTACAACAGCATTATTTTAGAAAGTTCCTGCAGGTTCTGGTCGGGTTCGAGACAGGTTCTGGACTTGCATGCAGCCATTCCAGGGATAAATCCAATGAGCACGGCACAGGGTAACACCTGAGCAGGAACCCATCAGGACCACAAAAAGCAACACTGGGTTGGAACAAAACACCAGACGCCCCCTCTCCCCCAATGCCATATCCCACATTCCCTGTTCCATGTTCTACGGATGAGATGGAGACAAACAATGTCAGCGAGTGACTCCAAGCTATGTGAGGGCATAAGTGCCTGTAGTTCCAGTATTGAAGCCTCCCCAAATTACCTCTGGGCAGGAAAAGTGACCCCAATGGCACTGACGGCCCCAGGCATCCTTTTCTCCCACGGACAGACACATGCTCTGAACCACACACACTGCAGTAACTGAACATGAAACTGTGTTACTGAGCAGGCAACACTCTTCAGAGCGGGAAGGACAAAACAGGAGAAACACATGTCCTGGGGACAGAGTCACAGAGACATATGCCAGGGCCCATACAGAGCCTACATACCCTGGGTCCTGATGACCGTCAGGGGTGAATCTAGAGAACAGAGCCAAGAGGAAGCCATGAGCATCTACACTGTGGCAGAGAAACAAAAATGAAAAATAACAAAGTAGCAGGATGGAGTAACAGTACCGTGGGTCCAGGAAACCGGGTAGGGCTGGCGATCCCTGCTGTCCATATGGTGCACCAAGAACTCTGAGGTGCAATGTTGGAGTGCAGAGCCAGGAATAATCCCAAGAATCATGGGGTGTGGCTACCTATCAGCTCCTAAAACAAAACAAAACAAAACCCAAGAGGTTATTCTTGAATCACCAGCATCGCATGCAATCTCCGAGATCCCCAAGTCGATCCCCAAGGTCAAACCGGTGTGACCCTGAGCACTGAGTTGGGAGTACTTCTTGAGCACCATCCAACGTAAATAGAACAAAAGAAACAGGGACGGAAGTGGCCTGAAACAGGATTCAGTTACCCCTGCCAGGAACCCTATCGCAGGACTCCCTCCTAACATAGCTGGGAACAGATGGACCTGGAAGCCTGTCTGTTCCTGTCACTGCATCATGCCATCCTGTCACTCTCCTCTGACATGGGGACAGTGAGTCAGACAGCGTGTCACTATCTTCCCCTGTCTCTAATTCCTGAGCATCTGAAATAAGCTCCATGCAAAACCTAAAGAAGTCAGAGCCGTGACCACCAGTGAGGAGCACAATCTCCCAACCTTGACCAGAAGTTTCAACACTGGAGCAGAAAATGCTCTGATCGGTGGAAATTATCCAGCACCAGAACCCTGACCCATCTGGGAAAGACACTGCCAGAAGATCCTTCCTCTCCTGCAGATGCAAAATGAGTTGGGATCTGGGCTGTCTGACCAGACTGGAGTAATGGGCTCGGGCTACAGGAGAGGAAACTGAGCCCTGGAACACTTCCCAACAGGAAGTTTCCTACAAGGCTGGCCAGGGACTGACCCTGAGCCCATGCGTGTAGGAGTATTAGTGCCCCCTGCAGGCCTCAACCAGGGCTGCCCCCACCACACCCAGTGAACAAACCCCTGTAAGTGGCTATGCCATGGGGGCAGAAAAAGGAACTCATCATGGACAAACCTTCAGCCACCCTCTCGCAGGGTGGATAGGGACACGAGCATGAGAGATATCTCCTGGAGACCAGGGTCACTTCTGGGTCAAGGGAAGCACAAGGCAGAGCCTCAGGTCTGTCGACCTAGCCCCCGACTCTTCTGCGTGCTCTTTTACTCAAATCCCCAGTCAGCACATCTGTATGAGCTTCATCCAGCACTCGATCTTGTCTTGCGTGTTGTATAGTATAATAATCCTATACCCACGCTGTTTACAGGACCACGATATGAACTGTTTCTATTTTTCAACTATAAATATTCTATTTGGGGGGACAGAGTGATAGTACAGCATGTTATCAGCTTACCCAAGGCATATCTTAATGTCTTCTGACCTTGGCAGCAGTGATTCCTGAATTCAGAGTCTGGAGTAAGGCCAGAGCACTGTAGGTTGTAGCCCAGGCAATCACAGGAAGTCCTGAAGAAACGTTTGCCTGATTTTGGATTTAAAATGATTCTCGGCAACTTTATGGTTTGTCTCTGCCATAATCCCCTTCAAAACAGGACCACTGGGCCAGGACAGAATCAGAGCAATGACTGTAACAATGGCGAAACTTGGCTGTCCAGAGGAATGGGTGGTTTTGTATGTATGCATTTATTTTAACAAAGAGAAAAATCCCCAACTGCTAATAAAATTCTAGGATTAAAATTGATGAGACGACAAACTTGCAATATCAATAGATGTAGATAATTTGAGTGATCATTGTTATATTTGATTGCAGGATTTTTAAAACTCTAAGAAATTTTGAAGCTTTTTGTTGCTTCAAGAACTTTTAACCTATTTATGTTTATTTATTTATTTATTTTTTTAAGTCACCTTCCTCCTGACTTCCATCACCAAGACCCATTATTTACAAGTTAACGTACAGGTGAAGTTCAAATGCTGAGATACTGCTAAAGCCTAAGCCCAGGTTATAAACAGGAAGTACTTTCCCTTATAGTACTGATGTCACTGGAAGCTTGTCCCATGCTACGTGGATTGCTTCCTTCTTGTCTGCACTTCTGCGGCCCCCAAAACTACTGGTGCAAAAAAAAAAAACACCTTGTTTTCCCGAGGGGCACTCCTCTGAACGTGGGGATACTTTGTAGGGATCAACTCATCTAGTGTGCATTTTAGGATGTCTAAAAGGCTTGAGAGGTATGCAAAGGCCTTGCCACATTTACAAACATAAGATTCTCTCAAGTATGCA
The DNA here is from genome assembly GCF_029834395.1 of Sorex fumeus. Lineage (NCBI taxonomy): Eukaryota > Metazoa > Chordata > Mammalia > Eulipotyphla > Soricidae > Sorex > Sorex fumeus. Next base: position 123,810 of record NW_026606326.1, read on the forward strand.
TTTTCATATGGCTAATAAGGGTTATGGATTGAGTGAATGTCTTGCACACTATTTACAGATATAAGATTTTTCTCCACTTTGACTTTTCAAATGCATAATAAGGCTACAGGGTAGAGTGAAGACCTTCCCGCATGTCAGACATCTACGTGGTATCTTTAGGGTATGATTTTTTTCTGTGGTTTGTAAAACACCAAGCTTGAGTGAAGGCCTTCCTACAGAACTTATATATGTAGTCTGTCTCTAAGATCAATGTTCCTGGGATTCTAAGGCTTGAGGCCATAATGTAGGGCTTCCTTCATTGCACACATATATGTTTTCCTTCCATTATGAATATTACTATGTGTAATAAGGAGGAGTAAGTGAACGCGTCCCCGCAGTCCTTACATTTATAAGGGACAGCCCAAATTCATCTCAAGGATGGTAAAAGTGATTCGATCCTAAGGTTCTCTTCTCCAACTCCCTGGAACAGGCTCATGCCCACAACTGGTCACACATCTTGTGAACATGTGACTATGTGACTGAGAAGGTGAGGCTCTCAGAGTGGGAAGGACAAAAAAGGAGAAACACAGGTCCTGGGGCCTGAGATATTTGTAGCCATCAGGGTACATACATAACCAGCACACCTGGGTTCCCCTGAAGTCTATCAGGGGTGAATCTGGAGCACAGAGCCAAGAGGAAGCCCAAGGCAACTCTGCTGTGGCACAAAAATAAACGTGAAAGAAAACAAAGCAGCAGGGTGGAGTAAGAGGACAGCGGGTCCGTACACAGCAGGTAGGTCTGGTGATCCCGCCGTCCATTATGGTTCCCCAAGCACCGCCAGATGCGTCCAGAGCCAGAAATAACCTGAGAATCACTGGGTATGTGCCCTCCCCTTCCACACCTTCAAAAAATTCTAATCAGCATTGGACCCCTGGCACCCCATATGGTCCCCCAGTCCCGAGAGCAGTGATACTTCAATACCACTAATATGGCCCATTCAAATCAACAAAATAAACAAAACAGTGGCCTCAAACATAGAGTCATTTAATCAGCCCAGGAGTCACATCCCCTTCTCCTTCCTGAAACAATCAGAAACTATCTGCCTGGGAAGCTTGTGCTTCCTGTCACTGCACTTGAGTCATTTTTCACTCTCCTGCCTGAGGATGGTGTGTGGCAGAGGTCATGTCACTATCTCCTGCTTTTGTTTTTCTTGAAGATCTGCAGGCGGCTCCATGCAAAGGCCTGAGCCATGAGCACTGGAGAGGAGTACAACCAGCCCTAACCCCACCTCGCCAGAAGTCCCTGTATTAGAGGGACTTCTAATACAATCCCAGCTGTGACCCACTGGACCTGGACACATCCTGGTCATGATTTACTGTAACCCAAAATCAGCACATGAGTCTCATCCAGTACAGTACACTACAGTACAGTACAGTACAGTACAGTCAGAACAGTAGTTCCTGACTGCAAAGCCACGAGTAACTCCTGTGCATTGTGAGGTGTGACCCGAAAAGCCAAAAAACAAGAACAACAACACATGTAAACAATGTTGTATCACAAAATTATCCAAATATCCAGGGTGTTTACTATGAACCATATAATGTGTGTCTGACATCTGGAATTTCTAGAGTGAGTCTCCTTTTAAACCATGGATAATGAATAATATTGAGTTGGTAGGTCCCATGGTACATTGCGTTTGGTGCTCTGTCTCTCCAGAGAAACAAAGACATAGCGAACACAACAATTAATGGCCAATGGACAGTGAACTGTGGACCTTTAATTCAGAACTGATTAGCAAAATTATAGAACATCTGAGGGGGTTCGAGGTCCAGGGCTGAATGTATTCTGATTTATCATTTACAGAGGTCAAGCATTTCAACAGAGGCATTTCTTTTGGGGGAATTATCTCAAGGAGACGTACTGCCTGAGACTATACTGAGAAATTCTCTCAGGGCGAATTCGCACAAGCATCCATGTGGTTTGCTCTTTCCCTGCTTGCACATATAAACAAGAAAATTTACTTTTTATTAATATTTGCAGTTATTTCGACATACACAGTAAGAAATAATCATTCCAAAACTTAGTTCTCTGGGGTTCAGGAGCTAAGGTTAAAAGCTGGCTGGGATTTTATCAAAAATTCCACATGGAGTGCTCAGGCCAGTTTCGCTTCCCACACCCCACAGCGTCAGGTCATTTCGGTCCTGGTGGCTTGGAAAAAAGATGGTGCTTTATGACTTCTAGGCCGTCCCATCTTGAAACCAGGGTAGCTTTGCTTCTTGCCCCAGGTCCATCCAGAGATTCTCAATAGGATCCAGCTTTCTGGAGTTAGAAACTATGGCAACTGAAGCCTGAGTCAAATAATTATGATGAATGCCCAGCAGTAAATATATCTCAGAGTCAAATAACTCACAAAAATTAAGAGTTTACCATTAACTTTTTTGTTGTTTTGAACCAAATAACATTGCTCTATAATGATAGATTATAGATTATATAGGTTATAGGGGAAATAGAAATGCAAATAAATGACTACATAAAGTCCTGAATCACCAGAAGACTTGACTTTTTGAGTTAAATATAAACTCAGGGGATCGGAAGTGCTCATAAAACCACTTCTTGGGGCGGGGGTAGGGAGAGGAAAATTCGCAATTCATTGATCAAGCCTAAAACACTTAAGGTAAATATCCAACACTCATGTAAAGACATATTCTAGAGCGAAATATTTAACGAGGATCCTTAAGTCCCCTTTTCCTGTTTTTTTTTTTTCTTGTTTGTATGCAGCAGAAATCCGTGTTTTCTCCTGAATACAATGACTCTTTCATTGCCCTCACATCCTCTATGTGTGTTTATGTCCATGTGTGTGTGTCTGTGTGCATGTGTTTCAATTTTGGACCACAACTGTCAGTGCTCAGTGAATATTGCAGCTCTGGTATCAGGGTTCAGTCCTAGGGGGGCTCAGAGACAATATGGAATAGCAGACGTAGATCGAACCTGGGTTGTCCGCTTGCAAGGCAAGCACCCGACTTGCTCTAGTATTGATCTGACCCTTTCTAAGTCAATTATTTCCTCCACATCAGCAAAGCTTCCCCAACACCATCACCCATCCCGGAAACCAACTATTCTCTTCAAAATAAAAACCCCAAAACTTTAGCCCCAGTACTCACCACAACAGCTGACGTTCGCCAAGTGAGGGTGGGATTCCATGTGTGGGGTGCTTTGCAGCTAGTCCTTAGGAAGCAGAAATACTTGATCTGGGAAAAAAACACAAAATTTGGGGCTAGAGACAGCAAAACAGGTAGGGAAATTTCCTTGCATGCAGCCAACCTATATCAATCCCCGGCATCCCATTTGGCCCCCGAGTACCACCAGCAGGAATCCCTGAGTGCAGGGCCAAAAGTAAACCCTGAGCATCTCCATACATGGTACACAGCCCAACCAAAACAATAATAATGAAAAAGTTTCATTTGTAAACCCCACCTACCCGCAGGTCCCAAGCCAATGGTGGACCCGCTCCATCAAAGGACAGAGGACAACTTGGTCTCCTCTGTAGGGAGGCTGGGAACTACCCTTCGAAGTGAATCTGAAGGTCTACATAAGTGATGCCAGGGCCAAAGGCTCCCGGGTAGTGTGTAGTGACGTCTTTGCTGACAAGTTCTGGAGGGCTAAGCCCCACCCTCGACAGGTCCTGCAGTGCTTCAGAAACCAGCCTCTGACCCTTTCCGCCTCTGACCCTTTCCAGAGTTGGACGCGATCTTGGCCAAGGTAACTCACTCACACCTGTGACCCCAGCACCACCGCACAGCCCCCACTGCACCGCCCAAAGTCTCTGGGTCCCCCGATGGTCTTTTCTGCACCTCAGAAACGGCCTGGGTATGGGGAATGAGGAAAAAACTAGTGTGAAACCGACCGGAAAGATGGTGTGCCCCACTGCTCACAATGTGAATATATGGAGGTGCGAGGAGCTCCAGGGACGCAGCTCTTGTCATGTCACAAAATCAGCCTTCACAGCCCCTCTGTCATGCCGTCATGGAGGGGCTCCAATTCCTCCTCTAGGCACAAGACCAATGGCAACGGGCAACCACAACTAGAATAGAAAGGGTTTCTGAAGGGCCCATCTATGACATAACTTGTGCTTATGCCCGGAGACTTAAAGGGCCACGGTCTAGATGCGGAGAGACGCTTTTTGCCCACCCACGTGAATCCATGCTGCAAGGGGGATGGACTGATCAAGGACTAGAGAGGCAGCTGCTTGAGTGGTTGCTCAACAGTGGGGGGCTGGGGATAAAGAGAAGACCCCTGATCCTGTACTGGTCAGTCAAACATTGAACCGATGCCCTCACACAGTTCATCAGGCAAAGCACATGTGGGTAAATTCAAGGTAAATCAGGCAGGTTGGTTCAGAGCACCTGACCTTACGATTCCCAGCGAATTAATCAAGATGGGGCAAAAGCAGTGACTCCAAAGCCAGCCCTGGAAATGCAGAGTGGAAATGTCCTAGCAGAAGCTCAGAGAGCTGGACAGACACTGGAAAAGAGAAAAGTCTGGTTAGAACATCAGAGAGCACTGTCCAATAATACTGTCCAACCAGCCGACACACTACCTCTTGAAAACGCACGACCAGTGTAAACTTGCCTACTAGGAAAACCACAGAAGGCAGTTTCAGAAACACAATTCCAAAGCCAGAGTATGGAACAAGAGCAGGTGGATGCTTGCCTTGCATATGGTATATCTGGGTTCAATCCTCAGAATTCCAAATATACCCCTGAGCACCAAAGAAGTGAAAATCCATGAGTAAGCCCTCAGAAGTGCAGGTGTGCACCAACAACAAAGATATATAGAGTATTTGTGTGTTATACATAATATATAATATATCATATAAATTACACATATATAAAATTTACTTACATTTATGTACATTTACTTATATTTATTATCTTATTCTTACTTTGGACAAACTGGAAGGCTACCATATGTAACCTGCCCACACGGAAGAGTACGGCAAACTCCCCGTGGTGTACCCAATATGCCAAATACCAGTAACAATGATGGGTCTCATTCTCCTAACACTGAAAGAGCCTTGAATGTGGCACTTTTTAAAAAAATTATCTGGGCTAAGACGAAGGAGACGTTACTGGGGCTAGCTCGAGGCAATCGATGAACAACAGGATGGTTGTGATCATGATGTACACGGACATACATATAAAAATCTAGAGTATATTCCAACACTAAGCATGGAGATTAATGGGCAACAAAGCATTCCGGTCACCATGAAGCATTTTTTGGCCTTCAAAAGACCTGAATCCTATTCATCATTCTAGTGAAAACTAGATTAATTGGACTTGGCTAATTCCAATTATAATACTTATTTTTTCCTCTGATATTATTGAACTGATGGGTGGGATGCATGACTGTGACCAAACTTGCAAGTAATCACAGGTAAACAGAGCAGCCTGCTGGAATGTGGGGAGCTTGAGGAACTAACCTATATTCCCAACACTGTCAGACCTTTGATACAAGGGGTCCATTCCATCCTTTCAAATGTCTTTCTACGCACAATAAATTTCATTTAAACTGTTTCCAATAGGTGTCAAAGAGATAGGACAGCAGGTAGGATATTTGTTTTCCACAAGGTTTAACAGGGCCTCAGAGCACCACCAGGAGTAATCTCTTAGCATGTCTTAGTGTGACCCAAAATGATGAAAAAAAGTTTAAAAATTAAAATAACTCTTCATTTCACGCCAATAAAGAACCTTGCCAGTGCGATTTTGCTAAGATGAGTCAAAAAATTACTTATTCTTTATACTTCCACAACGCTAATCAGTACTGAAACAAGGGAGGCAGAGATGACACAGGAGGGAAGGAGCTGGTCACACACGACAGACCTGGATTCTATAAGGTACCCCATAAGGATCCTGAGGTATAGATATCTAAACTTCTTAGAGCTAGGAGTGGGCTCAGCAGGTTGTGGTTCCCCAGACAGAACATGATTCAGGGTGAATTAAAAAAGATGGTATGTCTGTTTCTGTGCCATAATCCCCCAAAGCCCAGGGCCTCTAAGCCAAGCCACAGGGGCTGGAGAGATAGTCCAGCAAGGACGGTTTTTGCCTTGTACGAGGTCTGGTCTGGGTTCAATCCCACCTTCTCCTATGGTCCCCAAGGTAGGAGTAATTCCTGAGGAGGTGAGAGTAACACCTAAGCATGTCTGGGTGTGACCGAAAAGAAAAAAAAATGCTTGTTGCATATGTATTAGGACACCCACACACTGCCCAGGTAGACAGGTAGGATCCTCAGTCAAGTCCGAGTCAGAGCAAACAATGGGACAGTGGAGAGCCTTGACAGCCTTGAGCGAGCAGCATCTCTTTTGCCTTTTTATTTATACACATTCTTCCTGGCTTTCACCAGAAGATCCAGAAACTACAAGTTAACATACGCGTAAAATCCAAATATCTGGACACTCACATAGACTTTCCCTTACTGACTGACATCACATGAACTTGTCACACACTACCAGGATCATTTCCTTCCTGACAGTACATCTGAAGCACACCTAACACTCTGGTACAAACAAAACAGGCTTTAAGGGGGGCCTGTTTTGACACTGTAAAGTCTTATTAGGGAATCGAGTTATGTAGTATGAAAGTTATGATGTTTCCAAGGTTTATGACTTGGGATATAACTAAGGCTGCAACAGTGGGCAGGGGGCAGGTTGGAGGAGGGATCAGGGAGGAATCCGAGTGAAGAACAGGGGAGAATACAGGAGGAAGAATCAAGAGGAGGAGGCTGGAAGAGTGGGCGAGGGGAAAGAACCAAGGATAATGTTAGAAGGAGAATACAAGGGGAGAATAAGAGAGAATGGAGAAGAGTATCATGGAAAGTAGGGAAGAAAGAATCCAGGAGGAATCCAGGAGAATCAGGAGAGGAGTAAAAAGGAGAAAAGAGAGAGAAGAGTGGAAAATCAAAAGTGAATGGAGAGAGATTGGGATAAACTGTAACTGATACCAACCAGCCAGGCCCTTGTTTTCTCCTTTGTGAACCCATGGCCAGTGGCCATTCAGGGTGGAAAAAGCAGTGTGTGACCAGTGAACACAGGTGGCGAGAGGTTCCGTGGTATTCGTATTTATTTTTTGAATACATAATAAAGGTCCTCTACCCCCAAGAATTGGATTCTGGATTTCTTACTGGCCATGGCTAGCCTGCACCTTAAAAATAACATGCTGTTCCACTGAACTTCTTCATTGGAACAATACTATTGATTTCAGGGGGCTGGAGAGATAGCACAGCGGATAGGGCATTTGCCTTGCACGCGGCCAACCCGGGTTCGTTTCCCAGCATCCCATATGGTCCCCTGAGCACCAACAGGAGTAACTCCTGAGTGCAAAGCCAGGAGAAAACTCTGTGCATTGCCAGGCGTAAACCAAAAAGGAAAAAAAAAATAATAATATTGATATCAAATTTGCAAATCTTACCAGCTCACTCATACTCAGTAACTGTGTCCCTAAAACAAATTGTTGAAAGGTCAAACCTTGAAGCCCTGTTGTGAGTTCTGAAACCAAACACAATACGTCCAATTGAACATCCTTGAATGAGACAGTGCAGGTGGAGGACAACTCTACAGTTGTCATACCCCAAAGCATCCCAAAACAAAAGGAAATCCCTTGGGGGGATCACTGTGAGAAGCTTGGAAATCCTACAAAAGCTTTTTGGGTTTTGTTTTTTGAACAATCTCAGTGATGCTCAGGGACCAAGGAGGGTGAATGTCATGGACTGGCAAATGCAGAAAAATGTCAAACCAAGAAAGTAAAACACAGGATCATTCCAAGATGGAGAGTCCAGAGGAGTGAAGGGCAATGTGAGAGTTGCACAGACACCTAGATCCAGGAGCCCGAGGCCCCTACAGTCACCAGCATGTTTCATATGTATTAGGACACCCACACACTATCCAGGTAGACAGGTAGGGTCCTCAGACATTCACCTGCTTCCACGCCTTTAATCACTGGCCTCAGGGCTCCTCCTTCAAGCCAGGAGATCACTGGAGGCTTCAACTCAGAATGCCTTGAACCCTACAGAGACGGAGCATGGATTGGTCAGAAGGAAAAGGTGCCAAGTAAGCCCCACGTGTCCCTACAAAAACAGAGTAAATTAGTGGGAAGGCATGAACAGAATCTGCACTTCTGAAATGCCACATATTTGTGGTTATCGAAGAGCTAAGATCTAGCTTTTAGTTTAAGAGTGTAATATGGGGCCTCAGAAAATACCAGCGATAGTATAGTTCTGATCTTGCACACAGCCAAGAGGAGTTTGATCGTATCACAATTTGTACTTTTGTTTCTGTCTGGTTTGGGATCCTCACCTGGGGATGGTCAAGGCTTCCTCCTGAATTTGTACTCAGGATTCACCTCTGCTGGTGCTCAGGGACCACATAGAATGCCAAGAATAGAACCCATGTCCACTGTTTGCAAGACAATCACCGTACCCACTGAACTGGCACTCTAGTCCCAGCACCACCTGGTATGTTATCAGCACACTTGAAGTGATGCCTGAGTGCAGTAAACCCAAAAGCATCACAAATCCAAAAATGGACAAAGTTGGCCAATGTCTGAAATTTGTTTATAAAAGTAAACAGAAAAGGATCCAGGCAGACAGCACAGCATGTGGGGCACTGGCCTTGCTCACACCCAACAGAGGTTTGATTCCAACATTCCATCGGTCTCTCAGCAGTCAGCTGTGATCCCTCACTACACAGACCAGAGGAAAACCCTGAGACTTGATGAACCAAGAACCATTGATCCCGTGCACTCAAACAGAACGGTGTCTGATGAAGTGAGACCCTAAGAAATAAATGAACAGTGGTAGGAGAGACATCACAGCGTTAGGACACAGACGGTGCACACACATACAGGTTCGATCCCCAGCAGCACACATGGTCCCAGACTACAGCATGAGTAACTTAATACACAACCAGGAATAATCTGAGAACCGGCAGGTGAAGCCCCAAAGCGAAATCAATGCCAAAGAAAGAATTTGAACTTGACGGACAAATGCAACAGTAGGAGGGGTAAGGCGGCAACCTTTTAAGCTGGCAAATGGGTCCAATACTCAGCACACCATAGGCCTCAGGCAATCCCAGGAGTGATCCTTCAGCACAATTAGTGCATTGCCGTTGTGCCCCCAAATAAAACCAAAATCAAAACCAAAACAAATACACAAAAGTAATATGTACCATAAGAATTAAACTGAGAAGCGAACTCAGGAATGACACAAACTAATTAGAGGGACCTGAACGACAGTACAGCACAAAGGGAGCTTGCCATGCCTGGGGCCATCCTGGGTAGACCCCTAACGCTCCAGAGACTCCTGCAATCCCACAGAGAGTGATTCCTATGCACAAAACTGAGAGTAATCCCCAAACATCAAAGGTGAGCACCAAAAACAAAACCAGGGAAGGAACTAGAGGAACAGCTACTGCACAACTGTCCGACATCCTGGCCCATCACAGTCCCCGCTACTCTTGGATACACAGCCATAGCCTGGGACAGGGAGCCCACGTGGTTCTCTCCAGACACGGTCGGCCCCACACTGCTCTCACCAACGGTTGACAGGTCCTGGTAGGTCTACAGAATCATGTGCCTGTAGTCCTTCCATTGAGAGGCACATCCACTCCTGTGGGGTGAAGCTCACGGTCACATCGGGGAAGGTCACCAAGTCCTGAGCCAACACACAGGGCGGCAAGAGTCAGGGTCTATTTCTACTCTGTTCCCTGGGCTGCAAGGCTAGAACACAGAGCCCTTGAGGGGCTCAGATTCTGTTCCCTTGGAACAGTCTCCATGTACACTCCTGGTTGACAGAACCCAACATCTCTCTAAGACAGCTGCATCTGATAAAATCTGAGTATGCTCTACTACAAGGTTTCTAAAGGTGGCGGTCTTGCTCCTGACCGAGGGCTCCTACAAGCACTGCAGATTAACAACTGCATGGAACCAGTGGGAACCAAATGAGTGACTCTGCTTTCAGCCCAATACACTAAACATACACCCCCTGCACCTCACAGCCCATGTTCGAAAGAGAAGGGGACACGCAATGTCTAGTCACCGACTATGCATGCAGATATGTGCCTGTAGGACTCTCGTCATGGTTCAGGGCCATCCCAATTGGCTTTCGAAGTGGAAAAAGTGTCTAGAGACCAAGAGCTCTGCTGCCTTAGGGCACCCACACCCTGCCCATGGCCTGAGACAGGTAGGGTCATTAGACACTCCCCTGCATGCATGTCTTTGCTCACGGGTCTCAGGGCTCCTCCTTTCAGCTAGGAGATCACAGTAGGCTTTAACTCAGAATGCCCTGAACCCTAGAGAGATGGGGCATGGATTGGTCAGAAGGAAAAGGTGACAAGAAAACCTCGTGTGTCTATATAAAAGGTAAAGGCCCTCCCGTTGTTCATCGATTTGCTCGAGCAGGCCCAGTAACGTCTCCATTGGAGACGTTGTTGTTACTGTGTCTGGCATACTGAATACGTCACGGGGAGCTTGCCAGGCTCTGCCGTGCTGGTGAGATACTCTCGGTAGCTTGCCGGTCTTTCCGAGAGGGATGGAGAAATAGTGGCCATGTGGGCCACTTCTAAGGCAAATGCCCTACCGCACAGAGTAAATTAGAGGGAAGGCATAAACAGAATCTGTACTTCTGAAAAGCCACAGATCTGTGGTTATACAAGAGCTAAGATCTAGCTTTTGGTTTAAGAGTGTAATATGGGTCCCAAGAAAATACAAGAGACAGTATAGCCTCGATCATGCACACAGCCTAGAGGAGTTTGATGGCATCACATTTTGTACTTTTGTTTTTGTCTGTTTTGGGATCCTCATTTGGGATGCTCACAGGCTTACTCCTGACTCTCTACTCAGGAATCACCTCTGCTGGTGCTCAGGGACCACACAGGATGCCAGGAATAGAACCCATGTCCACTGCTTCCAAGACAATCACCCTACCCACTCTACTGGCACACTAGACCCAGCAGCACATGGTATATCATCAGCACACTTGAAGTGATACCTGACTGCAGTAAATGCAAAAATGAACAAAAATGGCCAAAGCCCACAATTGTTTTTAAAAGTAAACAAAAAAGGATCCAGACAGACAGCATAGCATGTGGGGCACTGGGCTTGCTCACAACCAATAAAGGTTTGACTCTGACATTCCATAGGGTCCCTCAAGCCGTCAGCTGTGATCCCTCACAGTCCACAGGCAATCTCTGAGACTTGATAAACCAAGAACCATTGAAAGTGATCCCGTGGACTAAAACAGAGCAGTGCCGGATGGTGTGAGACCCGAAGAAATAAATCAACTCTGGTGGGAGAGACATTACAGCAAAAGGACACTGACTCTGCACACACATCCGGGTTTGATCCCCAGTAGCACACATGGTCCCAGAATATAGCATGAATAACTGAATACACAGCCAGGGATAATCTGAGTATTTGCAAGGGTTATTTCCAAAGCCAAATCTATGTAAAACAAAGAATTTGAACTTGAGGCCAGATGCAGCAGTCGGAGGAATAAAGCATCCCAATCACTGCTCCTATGAGCACTGCAGAGTAACAACTGTGAACGGAGCCACTGGAACCCAAATGGGTGACCCTACTTTCAGCCTAAAACACTATACGTACACCCCCTGCACCCCATATCCCCCGTTCTAGGGAGAAAGGGTCAATCAATGTCCAGACATCTACATATGCACATATACGCCTGCAGGACTCTCATCACAGTTCAGGGCCATTCCAAGTGGCTCTCGAAGCGGCAAAAGTGTCTTGAGCCCAACAGCTGTGCCCGACCCAGAGATCCATTTCTCTGGCTCTCCTAGACCAGCACATGCCCAGAACTGCAAACAGAGCAGCGAGTAAAAGCAGAATGTGTTCCAGAGCAGCGACTCTCTCCTGAGCGTGAAGGACAAAATAAGGAGTAATAAGCATGTCCTTGGACTTGAGTCACTGTAGCTGCCAGGGAGCAAATGACTCCAGCAGACCCCAGGGGGCCCGTGATACACACCAGGTAGGAATCCAGAGAACAGAGTCAAGAGGAAGTCCTATGCATCTCCCCTGTGAGACAAAAGTAACTCTAAAAAGAAATAAAGGAGCAGGATTGTGTAACAGGACAGCAGGTTGCAGACAGCGAGTAGGGCTGGTGATCCTCGCCAACCCATAGGGTTCCCTAAGCACTGCCAGTTACAATGCCGGAGTGCAGAGCCGAGAGTATAATCCCCAGAATCACAGAAAACAAAATACCCAGATACAAACCCAGGACTCCCAGCAACCCACGTGGTCCCTGAGATCTGTCAGGAGTGATCCTTGAGCACTGAGGTACAAGTACTCTTTGAGCTGGGTGTGATCCAAAAGCCAAATACAACAAAACTGACACAAACATCACCTCCAACAGCAGCGACTGGCACTCCCACCAGGAGGCACATCACAGGATCCTTCCTGAAATAACTCAGACATATTTGTCCCAGGAAGCCTGAGCACTCCTGTCACTGCAGCACCTCATATTGTTACTCCCCTCCTACCTGGGGTTGGTGTGACAGATGGCATGTCACCATCTTCTGCCGCCTCTGTTTCTTCCGAGGACCAGAAACCTGGAGAAGTCAGAGCTGAGAACATTGGAGAGCAGCACAACTCCCCATCTCTGACCAGCCACACCCTTGGGCACTGGCTCATGGAACCACCTTGGGAACAATGCCAGATGCTTCTGTTTCCCCAGGAGAAGAAAATGAGTGCTGACGTTCCCAACAGAAGGTCTGGGCTTGGCTATGAGAGAGAAAACTCAGCGCTGCCTTGGCCTGGGGTCTCCCCCATGGGTCCCATAGAAGGTGCTCACAGGCCCAGCCAGGAGCTGACTCCAAGGCCAGCTCACACGCATCAGCGCCACCTGCAGGCCGGCAGGAGGACTGCCCCCCGCAACCATAGCGCAGAATGTGGCTCTATAACTGGGGCCGACCCTCTCCTCTATAAAGAAAACCAAACTTTGAACACACATACACACACACACATGCACAGAACCTTTTCTCAGTGTGCTTACCTTGATAGACAGGGGTCTAGACAGAGCTCTGCAACTTGATATGAAAGCAGAAATTGCTGTACGGACAGACTGTAAACTGCTACGATGCTTGTCTTGCTGACACCAATCACTTCTCTACATTCCGGTCGCCGCCACAGCACTCCAGGAATAATACCTAAATCTAGAGCCAGATTAAACACTCGGGGTATCTCCAGGGATTTAGAGCCCCCATTCTCCACACCAAAAACTATCCGCAAAAGAAAACTAACATGAACAAACTCCAGCAGGATGCAGTCCTCAAGCACTGGCAGGTGTGGCCCCAAATCCCATCTCACCTGCTCCCCTAGTAGTGAATAGACCCCGGGAGAGTAGCTCAAAGGGTTGAGCACGTGCTTTAAGGTGGGGGACATGGACTCTCAGAGACACATAGACAGAGGGGCAGAGTCCCTGACCATCTCCAAGTTTGTAGCAAAAAGAAGCCAGAAAATAAAAGACAGACTTCCTCCTGCTCTAGGACTGCACCAGCCTCCAGAGTGAGGCATGTACGACTTAGTGTACCTGGTCCCTGGAAACCCCCTTTCCGAATGAAGTTCATTCCAACAGCAGGGCACACACCTGGTCTGGGAGAGAGGGTCAGTGGGTAGAGCGAGGCTGAAAACTTGACAGGTGAACCAAAAAATCTTTTTCTGTGGAAAACAATTACATAGGATTAGCAGAGATAGTACAGTCGATAGGGTGTGTTTCTTTCCAGCAGCTAAGCCAGATTCAATTCTCCACAGCAGTTAGGGCCCCCCTGAGCACTGCCAATCACGATACTGAGCTCAGATCCTCGACTAAGTCCTGAGCTCTGAATGCTTTGAACCAAAATCTACAATTCAAAAATAACAAATCAAAATTTTTCTGTGCAAAGAGGCTGCAGACATAGTACAGCTGCAGAGGTGCTCGTCTTACTGGAGAAAAACGATATTTCTCTACTGCCATCCCATATGGTTCCTTGAGCACCACTTGGAGCAACCCGAGTATAGTCAGGTCTGCCCCCCAAAAACCTACTAAAAGTTAATTAAAACAAACCGATAAAGGCAAGGGAGCCATGGTGATCATTTATCCTTCGTGAGAGCGCTCAGGGCATGCACTGAAAGAGCAGAGGTGACTTCCTGCTAACACTGCACACTCCATTGCAGGACCCCTGTGGCCCCAAACAGCCCTTAGGCACCACCTCCTCTGTCACCAGGCTCTGCATTCTCTCAAAGCTTCCTATGGGACCCCCAGAACCGACTGGAGTTGGGGGGATGTGAAAGTCAAAAGCTCTACCGCATACTATTGGACCCAAGCGAGTGAGGAATCGCCCCCCAACCCCACCCCACCGGGCAGGAGGCACGTACATGGAGGGGACACTTGCCTTGTATGCTGCTGACCAGGATCGAGCCAGCATCCCCGTGGGTCCCCCAGCACCGCCAGGAGAGATCCCTGAGGGCAGAGCCAGGAGTCAGCCCTGAACGAAAATTGTTTCGAAAACAAGAACGAAACAAACGCCTCCCACGGCTTACCTGGGGGAGGAGGCTGCGTGGGAGGCCAGGGACCCCTGCAAGACTAGCCCCCAGGCGTCTTCCTCAACCACTTTTCTTCAGCGCCTCCCGGACCGCCCCTTCACAGCTGCCCAGGGAGACGCCTCCAGCCCAGCCCCCTGTTCCATAAAATGCAGAATAAACGGGACAAACCTCTGGGCGGGGGCTGGGCGTCCAGGGGAGGGGCCACCGCCCGCTCGGCACAGAGCGACCCCCGCTCACAAGGCGGAGACCGCGGAGGCTCAGGGTGCCCAGAGCGAGCCTGCGGAGGAGGAGGCTCTGAGGAGCGGCTCTCTCAGGCAGCTGAGGAGGAACTGGGCGGGACCCCCTAGTCCGCCTGGTCGCCCCTTCCCGCCCCTCCCCGACTGCTCACGCTCCGACGACTCCGGTGCCTGGCGGGAGATCCTGCCGCCCCAAAGACCCCAGGGAAAGGCGGGGCTCCGTGACGTCACCGACACTTCCGGTCAGAGTCTTAAAGGGCCAGGCTCCAAATACTCCTGACTCGTCCTTTCTTTTTTTTTTATGTTAAATGTTCAGTTTATATTGACCATTTGATGCATTAAAGGAAAAATCTGAATAGAAAAGCATGGAATAGTTAATATATTAATCATTAATTTAGCACTCTGAAAATTCTTTCACTATCAAACCTGTTACCAAGAAACCATTATATCTTCCGACAGATCATTTGAGCTTCTCTGTAAATGAGAGCATGGGTTTAAATTTCATAAATGCATTGTACAAAAGAGTTATATATCAACTTAGTACTGTAAAATAAAGATAAAGGATATCAAGCTAACAATTTGTTTATTTTATTTTTTAATCACTGAGTTGCCTAAACATAGCTTTCATTGAAAAATATCATTACTGCTCTTCTCAGTTCGTAAAATTAAGAATTTATGTAGTGTCTCATAACAAGTCTCAAAATGGAGACGTTACTGGGCCCACTGGAGCAAATTGATGAACAATGGCAGGACAGTGTTACAGTGTTACAATAGTATCTCATAGACACAGGCACACACATTAATGGCATTATGTCATTGTCCAAGATACAGAATAATTTAGCATGCTTCAAACCAAAGCAAGTTACCCACACTGCTGAAGTGTTTGCTATGTTTTATGGAAAAGCCTCTCCATTGACCAGAAAGAGTAGAATTCTTTTTGCTGTCATTGAATGGAATATGTCACTCGTAATAACCAGGAGACAGAAGGCAAAGGAAAGGAAAGGGAGAGGAAAAGAGGCTGGGGGTGGGGAGAGAGAGAGAGAGAGAGATAGAGAGAGAGAGAGAGAGACTGAAGGAGAAGTCAGAAAAAGGGAAAGGGAAAGAAAGATTGATTCCTAATGAATGTATAAGTGTGCTCTGTAATTTATTTTTTCCTCCAGAAATATTTTCCCTTTGAGAAACATACTTCCAGTTGAATGTTACTGATAGTACCTTTATAAACATGATTTTACTAATAAGACTTCTGTGTTTTATTTCGCCTATTTTCTTCATTTGATAAACTCCCTTTCATCCCCAAAGAATCATCTTTTTATTGACGCCTACCTTTTCTAGTCTTTTCGGTCACATGAGGGCTCCTTTTCTTTATTGTTGAGGCTCTTTGCATCTCTCTCATCTCTTTGCATCTCCCCCACTTAAATAAATGGTACTAAGACAATATCAACATCTATATCAATCTATGTATACGTATATATATATATATGTATATATACACATATAATCAGTTCCAGATAGAGGAAGAAATTAAAAATGAAACATATAAACATACAATTTTTTTAAAAAATGAGAAGCATTAACATTTTACATATACATAGTCATCACTTCATAAAATGAATTGGGAGTGGCTCTTTTTTTATATTCAATGAATAATTCATGTAAGATTGGAATCATCTGTTTTTGAACATTTGGTAAAACTCACCTGAAAATCCTCTAGAGCCTATTATTATTTTTTGTATGAAAAATGTATGGGCACTAATTCAACTTTATATAGGATCATTTGGATATCCTCTTTCTCTTTTAAAAAATTACAATAAATGCATTCTCTAAAAATTTTCATGTTTTACGTAAATTTTCAAAAATATTTACATTTGTGCATTATATCCCTTAGTAGATTTTAATCTCTGTTGACCATTGACCATTTCAATATGTCTCATTTATATTCTTGTTTTATTTGTACCTTTGGGGGAACCGGTGGAGCTTTCTTTTTTCAAATTTTTTTTTAGTAGTTGGAAGAAATAGCTAAGAGGACGAAGAACCTCCGGCTCCGGGCACATCTCTTTGATTCCACTGTTCTTCCTGCATTAACATATGCCTCAGAGACCTGGGCCCTACGCAAACAAGATGAGAACGCCATTCAGGTCTCCCAAAGAATAATAGAAAGAATAGAAAGAGCTATGCTTGGAATATCACGTTCCACTCAAATGAGAGAACGAATCCGGAGTTCTGACATCCGTCGACGATCAAGGATCAGGGACGCTGTCTCATTTGCCAAGGTGTCGAAAATCAGATGGGCTGGTCACGTAATGAGATTTAAAGACGACCGTTGGACTAGAGCTGTTACTGATTGGATTCCACGGGATGTCAAGAGACCGCGTGGCCGCCCACCTACCAGATGGTCAGACTTCTTCCTGAAGATCATGAACGATCGGTTTGAGGCCCTTCATGTTCCCAGAGCGAACAGATGCCATTGGGCTACACTAGCACGCAACAGGGACAAATGGAGACGTTACTGGCGCCCGCTCGAGCAAATCGACGACTAACGGGAAGTTAAGTGATTAAGTGATTTTTTAGTAGTCGGAAATGTATTACTCATGTTAAACAATTTTTTTATTTGGTTTATCCCAATTATTTATTTGTTTTCTATATCATTAATTTATGCTTTTGCATTTATTATCACCTTTTGAAAAATTTTACTTTAGTTTATTTTACTTCTTTTCCTGATTACTTTCTTTAATTACATAAATTACTTGCTGAATTTTCAGACATTAGAAAAACAAATGTATGTACTCAAAATTATAGATTTCCCTCAAGCAGCTTATAAACTTTATCTTACCAATGTTGAAATTCAGTATTTTAAAAACTAACTTTCAGAGTCAGAGAGGTGTTTTAGGAAGTTAGGCCTTGCATGTGTTTCTAGTTTTCCCCCGGCATCAGATAGGCCCAATAACCTTCTTCCCAAATCCTAGCACACTAGAAGTGATTTCTGAGCATAAAGCCAGGAATAAGATCTGAGCATAGCTGGGTGTGGCCCAAACCACAATTCCTGGTAAAAGTGAATAAATAGAAACTAAGTACTCTCAAATTTCCATTTTAGTTTCTTTTACTCATGAGTAAATAGAAATTTATTTTTTACTTTCAGGAATTTGTGTTATCTCTATAACAATTATGTTCTATGTTTAATCAGGCTATATGATACCAGCTTTTATTTTAATTTGTTGGTACTAATATTAGTTCTGGCCAGTCATTGTAAGTATTCTCTGTGAGCTTGAGAGAATGTGCATTCTACACTGTTGGCGGACAGTGTATTGTATGTACAACTGAACTTATTTTACGAATCAAGGATATGTCTCAGTGATAAAGCATGTGTAAGGACTCAGATTTGATTCCTGGCGCTTCTAAAAATAAAATAAATAAACGAACAAGTTTATTGCTTTTTAAAATATTTTGTATCACAACTCGTTTCGTTTGGGGGGTGAGTGTGGGCTTTCCAGTAGCAACCAGAAAAACTGCTAGACAAATTCTAAAAGAGCTGTAACACTTTTAACTAATTTCTTGATTTACCTATTAGTGATGATAGAATTGCCCACAAAGACGATGGTGTTAAGTTCTTCACATAAAAAAAGTGTCTGTCTGTGGCAGAGGCAGACTTGGGGTGGGGTTGGAAAGAGGAAAATTGAGGACATTGGTGTTGAGAAGTGTACACGGGTCAAAGGACAGGTGTTTGAGCATTGTAATACTGAAACTCAATCATGGACAACTTTGTTTTTCTCACGGTGATTTAATAAAAGAATTTTAAATACTTGAAATATTTTGAAACTACTTTATTAGGTGCATTTAAGTTGGAATTGTTAAATCTTTCTGGTAAGTCTGAATTTTAAATAATATATAGCAATCATACTAATTTCATTTTGTATTTATTATCTTCACAGGGCAAAGCCTGGCAAGCCACCAGTGAGGTATTCAATATGCAAAAAACAGTAACAACAAGTCTCACAATGGAGCTGTTACTGGTGACTGCTCGAACTATTTGTTGAACAGCGGAGGACAGTGCTACAGAGCTATTTATTATCTTAAATTCTGTTTTGTGTTGTATTAATAAACTTTCATTGACGTTCTTGTGGGCTGGAGCGATACCACAGTGTGTAGGGCGTTTGCCTTGCACACAGCCAACATGGACCCGAGTTGGATTCCTCCGCCCCTCTCAGAGAGCCCGGCAAACTACCGAGAGTATCTCTCCCACATGGTAAAGCCTGGTAAGCTACCCGTGACGTATTCAATATGCCAAACACAGTGACAAGTCTCACAGTGTTACTGGGCCCTCTTGAGCAAATCGATGAACAACGGGAGGACAGTGACAGTGACAGTGACCGTTCTTGTGGATATTACTATATATCTTTAGATTTATTGCTAACATTTCCCCCTTATTGTTTTATGTGTTTTTGTACTTAAAAAACACATGCAGCTTAAATTTGTATGTTTTTATCTGCTCTGACAATTTCACATTAAATTCAAGACATATCTATCATGATTCCTCATATATTTGAATTTATTTTGCCACCCAATTTTGCTATTTGTTTTTTCTTACTCTAATTTCTTTGTTTGGTTTTGGGGCCACACCTAGCAATGTTCAGGGGTTACTCCTGGCTTTTCACTTAGGAAGTACTCCTGGTGATACTTGGGGGACCACACGGGATGCCTGGGATTGAACTCTGGTTGGCTGTGTGCAAGGCAAGCACCTTACCCACTGTACTATCTCTCAGGTCCTCTCTAATTTTAAAATAAATTCTGGCATCTTCCCCACTCCTATTCTTTTAGACAGAGATTTTCCTCCCTCATATACATTTTTTCTCCATTGATTTAGAGACTATAAGACATTTTTAAACTTTTAGTCATTACCTAAAAGTTTCCTAGAGCTTAAATACCTTACGAATTATAATTCGGATCAGTAGTTTGGTATTTGTCCCAAATAAATATAAAATTTAGGATTTTTTAATTTTCAGTCAATTCCATCCCCCATCAATACACTAATGTTGACTCAAATATTGTTTATCATTGATTTTTGCTTCTTTAATCTCTTAGAAATTATTATAGCTTTTTATATGTATTGTTAACCTATTAAATGTTCGCACAATCTCTTCTTTTTTAAAAATTTTATTAAAACACCATGAATTACAAGGTTGTTTTTTTCTTTTTGGGTCATGCCTGGCGATGCTCTCAGGTTACTCCTAGCTCTGCACTCAGGAATCACTCCTGGCCGTGTTCAGGGGACCATATGGGATACTAGGAATTGAACCTCAGTTGGAGAGTGCAAGGCAAATGCCCTACCCACTGTGCTATCGCTCCAGCCCCTACAAAGTTATTCTTAGTTGAGTCTTAGACATACAATTTTGCAGCATGCATCCAACCACCAGTGTCAATCTCTCTCCACATATCCTCTTTGCTATCCAGACTTTCTTTTTTTTTTTTTTTGGTAGAGAAAGTTCAATTTTTGTTTCCGTTTCTGGTCTTGGATTTCTAGCAGGACATCTGCTTGGTTGCTAGCAGGACATTGGGGGCTCACCACGTACCAGATAGATTGAGAGGGAGGGGCTGAACACATAGCCTATGGAGGCAAAATGTTTACATTTTCACTAAGGGAATAAAATTCACAAGGATTTCCATGTAAACACCCACCAGTACAGTACTCCAACCCTGACCCCCAACCAAGACCACCAAAAAATAACGCTCAGAAATTACTGCGCGTTAATATTCAGATATCATGTTTTGTGTTTATTTATTTTTGGGGGGACATATTCTGTAATGTTCTAGACTTTTGCCTGACTGCTCAGGGGAACAGGGCTCGGGGAACCCTCTGGGGTTCTAACCATGGATCCTGGGGCAGCTACTCCCAGTTCGACTAATTTTTTTTATTTTATATTTTTTATTTTTTATGTTAAGTATTTTTATTTTTTAAATTTATTTATTTATTTATTTTGAATACCCATCTCTCCACCAGTGACCGGTTCCCACCACCGTGGATCCCAGTATGCCTCCCACCCCCCACCCCCCACCCCAGACTGATATTTTTTAATTGCACAAAACTTCCAATTGCTGGAGTAGCTCCAACTGTTCATGTATTCTGTTACAACAGTTGAGCATGAAACTAAGTCAATCAAAAGCCCAGAATGGGCCTTGGGGTAACCCAGAATGATGCTCAGGAATTGAGGAATGGAAAGCATTCTATGTGTAGTCAATATTCCTGTCTATGTGTTTGTATATCTTCATATCCAGTGGTGTTCTCAAGCTACTCTTAGCTCTGTGCTCATCAACTCTTCAAACAGTGCTCAAGTCGACAATGCACTGAATTCAACTGGGATCTAAAATAGATCAGCCACATGAATTGAAAGTCCCTTCTTCGCTCTGTAGCTGAGTGGTCATTGATTAGTTTAGTAGTGGATGAATTATGCAGCAAAAATTAAATTCTTTCAAAATTTGAACCAGTGCTCAAGAAGAATTATAGAGTGGGTGTGCAGGAGAAAGTCACTTTTTCAGTTGTGTTGACCTATTGTTCAGCTATGAGTTTTAGTTTATTAGAGGAAAATATGAATAAAATGTATAGTAAAATGGAGGGCTGGAGCAATAGCACAGTGGGTAGGGCATTTGCCTTGCACGCAGCCCACCCGGGTGTGATTCCTCCATCCCTCTCAGAGAGACTAGCAAGCTACCAAGAGTATCCCACCCACATGGCAGAGCCTGGCAAGCTCCCTGGGGCGCATTCGATATGCCAAACACAGCAACAACAAGTCTCACAATGGAGACGTTACTGGTGCCTGCTGGAGCAAATCAATGAACAGTGGGACAATGGGACGACAGTGCTAAAGTAGTACAGTGTTTAATAGTAAAACACAAAACTTAGTTATTTTAGAAGTTTACTTTTTAGTTTGAAGAGTTGATATCTGTATTTATAGACTTAATTTCTTGCAATCCCTCACAAGGGCACCTGCCAATCATGGAGTGAAATAGGAACAATGGCTTAGGGTGCACAAGAATGGTGTGGTTTATGATCAATACTTGATTGCTTTGTATAATCAGTTTTATTATTTTCTATGTCAAGGCTTGCTTCACTTTATGTCGACGTAAATTTACTGGGTGTTGAAAGATAGCCCCATGACAAGTGGGCCCTAGCAAAGCAAGTCCCAGCCCATATCCCCCCTGCAGCTGCGGCAGGTTGACAACACCAGGTACCCCCATCTCCTCCTTGCCCCTGGAATTCGCCAGGTAAGGCCACAAGGCTGGAAAAGGCCTAATGAGGCATCTCCTTGCCATGGAATCCGCCTAATAAGGCCACAAGTTCAGAGAAGGCCTAATGAGGTATTTTCTTGCCCTGGAATTCACCTAATAGGGCCATAAAACCCGAAAAGGCGTAATTGACTGCCCGGTGGGATGGCCTGGTGACAGGTACAGAAGAGAGTGGCTGGTGCTGATGGCTTGTTGCAAAATGACTGGCTGCCTGCGTGCAGTATCTAATGTGATAATTCAAATGTATTGGGTGGTTTGTGCGTGGGCATTTCTGAAATGCGCGGGAAGATGGCCTATAAAAAGCCCCCTTTGAAGAGGCTCGGGGCTCTCTGTCACTGATGGTTTGCGGTCATGCTGTGAGCCCAAGCATGCTCAAATAAACCTCTTGCTTTTGCATGGACTTGGTCTCTCAGAGTTCTCCTTGACAGGTGAGGCTGTCATGATCTCGGACCCTAACAGGTGTCAGGATATGGGACATATGAGTTAACTAATTTTGTGGGTGCTTATGAAAATGACACGTGTGTAGGATGTGTTTTTTCCTCGCCTGTGCTTGTGGTGGGAGGCTGATGCTCTTGCCTAGCAGGACTGCCCTCCAGATGCTGTGAATACACTCCTCCAAAATTTATTTGTTGACGTCTCCTTGTCTCCTTGGTTCATGACCTCAAAAACTTTGAGGCTCATGTGATATTTGATGTGGACTGAAGCACAACAGTACCTGTGGACAGCTGCAGAGATTTTTTGGCAAGTAAAACAGATTATATTTGGAGGGGCTTTTGAAGGTGTTGAGGGGAAGTGAGTGAGGAAGAGAAGAAAATCAGAGAGAGGGAGTAACGCGTTCAAGAAAGAACACAGGCCTCTCCGCCCTTGGGGAGAACCCCTACACACATCCCAGTATTAGACATGGAAGTATGAAAGTACACATCTCAAGAGGGCGACACATGTGCTGGGGCACTCCACGTGCTTGTGCCCCTGGGCATAAGGAGCACATAAGACCGGGCAGCATATAAGTCGCTACAGAGATTTTTTTCAAAGAACCACTTTGTATATGCTTTGTTCAAACCTTTACTCAGTTGCCCAGGGTGTCTGAAGAACTGATGTCCCCAAATCTCTCAGATTTGGGTATTAGGAGTCCTTTGTTCCTCCCAGGAAGTCACTAACGATCTTCTCTCTGGGCCTTTAAATCACTGTTCGGGACTTTGTGGAAGAATGGACGCAGTGCTAGTGACCCGAGCAGGCCTGCACACGACATGCCGAGATGGACCACAAGGGTCATGTGAAAGATCTCAGAACAAGCACATCATTTTCAGGATCAGTGAGTTTTTTATTGTTTTTGTTTTCTTCTTTGTATCAATTTGGGAAGGGGCACACGAAGAAGTGCTCTGCGATGATTCGTAGTGGGGCGCCAGGAACCACATGGGTGATGGGGATGGAACCCAGATTTCCACTTCATACAAAGCAAGTGCCCTTCCACTGCACTATCACTAGGGCCCACAAACCAGTTCTCTGACACCATTAAGACTTGTGCTAACTTTCTAGAGAAGGCACACTCACAGTATTCCACTATTATGAAAAATACTAGAATTTTTTAAGTTTTCATTTGACTCATTTCAGTGTCTAGGGAGATTAAGTTCCTGCATTCCCAGCATCAGGCTCTGGACTTCCTCCTAAGTTGTCGAGAGACCATAGATGTGGTGGTTGGGATGGAGCCTGGACCTCCACCGTTGAAGTCATATGCTTTCTCCACTGAGCTATCCCAACAGCCTAAAAATATGTCTATTCTATTATGAATCTTGCCAGCTACCTCATATTGATGACCTCATTCTCAATGAAACTGCAGCAATGCCAAATCCTGAAGCTGTGGTTTGAGTTCTGAAATTGATCACAGCAAGCCAGATAATAATTAATCCTATAGACCCTGGATGAATAGGCCAGCAGGCGGATCTCTGTGGTTCTCTCAGTAAAAACAGGCCCACAGAAAAGAGAAGATCCTCTGGGAGGAACACCGTGAGGAGCCTGACAGCCCTCATAGTAATTTGTGGGCTTTTGTATTTGTCTAGAACCAGTGATATCTGGGGGAGCATGGAGTGCTGGGGATCAAACCATGATCAGTCATGGGTAAGAACAACACCATCCCCTCTGTACTGTTGCTCCACCAAAACCAGCTTTGTCAATGGCTCAATAATTCACGTTTAAGGATTAAGGCTGAAGAAAATCTCTTAGTGAGTCAGAGTGAGAACAGCAGGTAGGCACACAGGGTGACAGGGAGAGATCGCTGAGCACCACCCAAAGGAACCCCTGATGACCATCAGGAAAAAACCCTCTGCAACACCAGGCCCCACAACAAAATAAAAGTACTTTTTCCAGTTTGCTCAAAAACCAAGCTAATGATCCGAGGCAAAGACAAGTGTAGGGACAGAGATTGGGGGGGGGGAGGTGGTTCTGCTGCTCCTGAAAAGGGCACCCCGACGTTGCGGGCTGTGCAGCCAGGCTGGTAAGTGACAGAGGGAGATGGGACATGGAGGGTTCCGAGTCTCATGGGCACATGACAGATGAAGAAGAATGGAGCAAAGTGAAGAAACAAAGCAAGTTTTCAAGATGCACAGTTTCGGAGAAGGAAGGTCAGCGTAAGCCCGACACACTCACCTGGATCCAGGAGCCCAAGGCAGCCGGGGTCGGCAGCACAATTCACACAAGTTCAGGGCACCACACACTGCGCAGTATCCATGCCAGGGAGGGACCGGAGACACTCACCTGTGTTGGGATCGGAGATCACCCCTGAGGATTCAGACAAAGAGTCCGGCGGGAATGCAAACCACACATCGAGATTTTATTATCCAGCTAGCTGGGCCCTCCCGTTGGTCGTCGATTTGCTCGAGCGGGCCCAGTAACGTCTCCATTGGAGACTTTGTTGTTACTGTGTCTGGCATATCGAATACTCTCGGTAGCTTGCCGGGCTCTCCGAGAGGGGCGGAGGAATCGAACTCGGGGCTGAAGCATCCTAACACATAGGTCAGAGCTCAACCCTGAGTGCTTATAGTCAAGGGTTTATATAGCCATCCTGGGCTCTCAGGCCCCAGAAGCAAGCTCAAAGAAAAGAAAAAAAAACTTCCAAAAGTAGATATAACTTCAAGCATTCCAAATACAAACATGGGAGAAAAAAAAAATCAATGTCATACTTCAAGAAAACATATTGTCAGTCAGATCCAGGATACATGAGACTTGTATATCAAGAAAATATTCCCATAATAAAAAAAATAAATCTTGGGGCTGGAGCGATGGCACAGTGGGTAGGGCGTTTACTTTGCACTCAGCCAACATGGCCGACACAGGTTCGATTCCCAGCATCCCATATGGTCTTCCAAGCACCGCCAGGAGCAATTACTGAGTGTATGAGCCAGGAGTAACCTCTGAGCATCGCCAGGTGTGACCCAAAATGTAAAAAGACTATCAATGTCATACTTCAAGAAAACATATTTTCAGTCAGATCCAGAATACATGAGACTTAAATATCAAGGAAATATTCTCATACATCAAGACAGCAAGAATTCCTATAGGTCAAGGCATGTTATCAGTCAGACATAGGACACAAGATACAGGTGTGTTGACTCCTAACTCTCCAGTCCTGTGTCTGTGTAAACATCAGGGGCTATTTCACGCCAATTTGCTCCGTTAAGTCATATCCTCAGGGCCAGAGTTGCTTCCCACCAAATTGTACTTTCATCCAATTAACTCGTTTATGTCATATACCCTTCATGGCCGATCGACCAGGGTGAGAAATGTTTGGCTAGGTGCTCTTTACAACCAGGGTGACAAATGAGAAATGGTGGGCAAGCTGCTTCTCACAATTCATTGTACCTACGAGGACTGTCCTCCCATTGTTCATTGATTTGCTCAAGCAGGCCGAGTAATGTCTCAATCGTGAGACTTGTTACTGTGTTTGGCATATCAAATACATCACGGGTAGCTTGCCAGGCATTGCCGTGTGGGCGAGATACACTCGGCAGCTTGTGGGGCTCTCTGAGAGGGGCTGAGGAATCAAACTTAGATCGGCCTTGTGGGTCTCATGCAAGCCAAATGGCCCCCTCTGTGTTATGGCTCCAGTCCCTCTTTGATACATTTTACGGGTTCAAGCCACATGCAAGGCACTGGACTAATACCCATTGGATTATCGTTTTTTACTTTTCTCTTTATTGTGAGGATTTTCCTTTACTGAATCACCATGAGCTATTTACAAAGCTTTCATGGCTAAGTTTCAGTCATTCAATGATTGAACATCCAGCCCTCCACCAGTGTATTTTTCCACCACCGAAGTCCCCAGTATCCCTCTCGCACCCCCACCCAACCCCACATGCTGCCTGTATGGAAGGCACTTTCTTTTTCATTCTTTCTCTACTTTGGGGCATTATGGTTTTCAATACAAATACGAAGAGGTTATCATGTTTGGTTCTTTGTCTACTTTCAGCACACATCTCCCAACTCTTGGGCAGTGCTCAGTGCTCAGTGCTCAGGGATACCATCCCTAGCAATCCCTCCAACCATCATTGATCTAGTCACTGGACTCTTTCTTAAGCTCCTTATTTCTCACTTTTCTAGAAATAAATAACAGTTTGAATTCAAACAAGTTAAAGGCTTTGTTTACCAAATCAGTTGGGGGTGTGCAAAGCAGGAAAAAGTCAGTTCATTTGTACTTGAGAATTGTAACATAAAGAATGACTAGGAGTGTTCATTATTAAGAGATTAAAGTGTTAGATCTGCAGTATTTACAATAGGGTTCCCCAACCACCACTTGGAATAATTCTTGAGTGAGTAGACCAGAATAACCCCTCAGCCTCAAAGGGGTGGGATCCAGAAATGGAAAAAAATGGCCAAAGGGCAAGCTGTGAGGATCTCAGAGATGATGGAGGCATTGTTCATCCCAAAGGCTGCCGGAGATTGAATGAATCATTCAAGGTAAATTGAAATTCCGATTTTAGGGACTGGAGGGCATTTGCCTTGCACAGGATGACTGGGATACGATCCCAGCTTCCCCTCCCAAGTCCACCCGGAGTGATCCTGCCTTCAGAGCCACTGGGCATTTCTGGCTGTACCCTTACCCTCAACTCCCCAAAAAACAAGTCTGTTTTGTGAATTGAACAGAAAGGTCGATGTCAGGGTGAGCAGGTTTATGAATGACAGATGTGTCAATTCAATCTCTGTGATCAAGGCTTTCTATGCCTGTAGATGATTTTCTGAGCTCACCTCCAGTATCACATGGTTCCTTGCTACCACCGGCAGTAATCAGCTACCTGGGCAGCACTGGGTGCTTAGTATTTCCATCTTTGGAGTGGGTGCCAAAGCCAGCAGTACTCAGGGCTTATTCCTGCCTTTGCACTCCGGAATCAATCCTGCTGGGGCCAGGCTCAGAGGGCATACACGGCAGTGCTTTGGGGACCATATGGGGTTCTGGGTCTCCAACCCATGTCAGCTGTGTCAAAGCAAATGCCTTACTTATGCTACCATCTCTCTGGCCCCCACCATTTTTTTAGCTTTTTGGGTCGCATCCAGCGATGCTCAGGAGTTATTTCTGCCTCTGCATTCAGGAATCACTCCTGGCGATGCGTGGGAGATCATGGGATGCTGAGGTTCGAACCCAGGATTGACTGGGTGCAAAGCAAGTGCTTATCTGCTGTACTATCTCTACTACCCTGATTTAAAAGACTTTTCTCAAAGTAATTGTGTCATCTTTTTCCAATGTCCAGAAAAAAATCCCATGCTTACTAAATACAATGTTATTTCTGTGGTTTTGGAGAGTGGCTGGGCCACATCCAGCGGTGCTCAGGAATTGCTACAGAAGGTGCTCAGAGCACTGTATGTAGTTATGGGGATATGAACCAGTGCCCACCATATGCCAGGCAATATCCATACTAGCTCTTCATTTAAAAATGTGATTGCAAAGAAGCTGTGTAACAGTACTCCCGGGGCTGAATTATCTGCCCTTCTCCCCTTCAACACTTCCTATGTTGAAGTCCTAACATCCAGGACCTCCTAATGGTTTGGAAGGAATTTATGTAGGCAGGCAGACAGATAGGGAAGGTTCTCTACCAAGGTAATGCCAGTAAATTTCCCGGGAATAGCTGTAAGTTTGTGAAGGCCAACCCTGCAGAAAACGGAAACTAAGGCCTGATCAGACCCTCACTTATGGCCAGAGAAGCTCCTGCAGAAATAAAAGGCCAGGGAAAAAATTTCAAAGAAGACCATCACCTCTCCCAACGTCCCTAGGCAACCTCCTTACCAACAACGGACTTTTACCTAGCTTAAAACCCCACATGAGTGCAGGCTGGAGAAACCCTATAAAGGCCACCTTGAACAAAGGAATGGCGCGCAAATGCTGCCTGAGCCCATGTGCTGCTTGTACCCACATGGGTGAGCACATGTGTCGCCCACATATCCCCTCTAGAGATGTGGACATTCATGCTTTCCTGTCTGATACTGGGGTGTCTGTAGTGCTCTCTCTGCCCTTGGAGAAGCCCAGGATGCCTCCTGATTGTGTTACTCTCCACTCTCCAACTTTCTCTCCCTCCTTCCCTTCAAAACCTCCAATTAAAATCTGTTCAACTTCACTGCTTGTCTTCATTAAACAATGAATACGACTCCTGAAATTCTTTTTTGAGAGTCGAGACAAGACCCCAGTAATCTGTAGGTGAAAACGGATGTTGGAGCTATAGGTAATAGGCTGGATATTTATTTTATTTATTTATTTATTTAAAGATTTTATTATTGAAACCCTGTGAGATAGACCCTTACAAAGATGTCCACGTTAAGATTTTCAGTCATACAGTGTTCCAACGCCCATCCCTCCACCAGTGTACATTTCCCAGCACCAGTGTGCCAGGTTACCTCCCGTCATCCCCCACCCAGCCTGCCTCTACAGAAGACACTTTTCTTCCCTCTCCCTCCCTTCTTTCCTCCCCACAGTCAGCAGATTTCTTGAAGTTTTGAGGAGACACATCCACTGGTGCTCAGGGCATCAGAACCCTCGCCTGTGTGTCCTGCACACTGACCACACACCCAGTCCATCTTTTTACTTCTCTGTCCAACAGTGCTCACTGACCACATTGAGGCATTTCTGTTCTGAAATGTAAGTAGTTCACTTGGATTTTATGGGGGTTTTGATGTCCCTTCGGAACATCTGAGTACATGTCCCCATATCTGGCCTAACCACAAGGTCATAACAGGGTGCAGGTGGGAGTTACATTATCTATTCTGAGCCAGCTTTTGCAACTCTAGCTTTTACAGCTTTTAGTGTTTTCTGGTTAACTCTTTCCTACCACTTAACTCTTTCATGACTATTAGCCTGGGTGGCCCTTACAGATCCTCTCAGAATGGGAGAAGCATGCTGAAAATAGACTATAGACCAAATATGATTGCTACTCAATGCCTCTTTTGCAAACCACAACACCCAAAAGGAGAGAGAGAAAACAAAATGGAATGCCCTGCCACAGAGGCAGGGTGGGATGGGGGGGATAGGGGGTGGGAGGGATACTGGGACCCGTAGTGGTGCAAAATGGGCACTGGTGGAGGGATGGGTACTTGATCATTGTATAACTGAAACCCAAGCACAAAAATTTTGTATGTCTACAACTGTACCTCATGGTGTTAAACTAATAAAAATTTTAAAAAAAGAAAATTCAGGATTAGCTGGTAACAGGTGTAAAGGTATAAAGTGGTGGGAGTTGAGGATGAAGAGGAGATGGGAGGATTAAAGTCACAGGAATTGGGCCGGAGTGATAGTGCAGTGAGTTGGCGATTGGCCTTGCGTGTGGCTGTCCTGGATTGGAACCCCAGCATCCCAGATGGTCTCCCAAGCATTTCTGAATGCAGAGGCTGGAGTTACCCCTGAGTATCTTTGCGCGCGGTCTAAAAGCAAATCAAAAATATTGAAAAAATAATAAAATCACAAGAATTCCTGAAACATGGACTGGGCTCAAATCAGCTTTGCCCAAAAGGTGAGAGAGAGAGAGAGAGAGAGAGACAGAGACAGAGAAACAGAAATCGACAGAAACAGAGAAGAAAAGTGCCTGCCATAGATGGGGGTGGGCAATGGGAAACTAGGGAACCGGTGGTCGAAAATGTACACTGGGGAAAGAAAGATGGCGGCTGCACGGGAGCCTTGTGGACAGCAGTTTTGAGCCGGGGGTGGGAGCGGCAGGGACCTCATGGGAAGGGGGGCGTAATGGGCCGTCCTTCACGCCTGACCGAGGTCGCCAGCTGCCCCCCACGAGCGGCTCTCCGGCACGGCCACGACTCCAGAGCACAGAAACCAATCTCTTAACTATCTAACTTTTAATAGAAATTCTTCCAGGGTTAATAAGTAAAATAGCAGAAATCAATAGCAGCCGCGCGACATCATTTTATTCTTAAACCAAGTTGTAGAAAGCAAATCATTTCACAACGCTGATTCAGGATGTCTGATTGGGGGAGGGGTCGTAAACTCTATACAATAACTGTGCATCTTCTATCAAAGCAATGTATCTAGTCAAAGTAGATAGAGTATTAACTAGAACTCATCTGCCTCACAGGAATTGGGAGGGGTGGGAGGTGGGGTTCTATTGGGGTTCGCGGTTAAAAATAAGTATTGGTAAAGGGAAATGTGTTTGATATTTACATGACTGAGACCTAAACCCGAAAGCTCTGTAACTTTTCCCACAGTGATTCAATAAAGAAAGAAATTATAAAAAAAAAGAAAATGTACACTGGTGAAGGGGCAGGTGTTGGGACATTTTATGACCGAAATCCAATCATAAACAACTTTGTCACTGTATTTCACTGGGATTCAATTAAAACAAATTTTTAAAAATAATAACCATAAAAGGGGTTGGTCCAATTTTTTAACCCTTTCTTGTTCTCTGGTTGCACTCAGAGGCTACTTCCAGCCCTGTGCTCTAGGAGAGTCACTCCTGACAGTTAGTGGGGGACCAGGCATTGCAGGGATCCAACCTGGGTCTCTGGCATGCAGAGCACTCACTCGGCTCTTATCTAATTTCTTAACATGCAAACTGGTGGGCCTGCTCAGAGGGAAGCACGGGAGCATGTGGGTGCTGGAGGACTCTTCCGGCTGCTGGAATATCTCCAGGATTGGGGTGGTGGAGCCCCGCAGCCGCTTCCCATAGAGAGTAAACAATCTCTCAGAAACAAAGAGTGGCAAATGCACGTTCACATTTGCATGGAGGAATCTAGGAAAGAGACCCAACGTGATGAACACTAGCAGAAGCACAGAACAAGGGAGAACAAAGGACAGGAGACTACCCCAGTCTGTGTTGTCCCACTTCTACAGAGGAGGAACTTTCTGGTGAGGTCTGTACCTTAGGGAGTCCCGTTACCTCCACAGTGGACGCGTTCCTGATTCTGTAGGATTTTGACAAATGAATGAACCACTTCCACACAAAATTCTAAGGCTTAAGAAGTGAGTTTACTGTACATTCAAGTCAGTCAAGGAAAACAAAACTGTACATCGCCCACCCCAAAGTCCAAGCATCTCCTCCTGCCCATTTATGACGTCACTCGTCCTGTCCCACGATGGCGAGTCCTGAGTACGATGGCCTGGTCCTGTCCCTCGCCGTCTGCTCACCTCCAGTGTACGATGGTCTGGTCCTGTCCCTCGCCGTCTCCTCGCCTCCAGTGCATGATGACCTTGTCTTGTCTCTGCACCGTTCACTCTCCTGGGTCTGGAACCTGTGCTGGCCTGGAAGCTGTCACCTATTTCCTCCCTGTTGGACCCTGCTGCTTATCTTATTGGGCTTGTCTGGGACTGTCCCCGACAAGCTCCTGAGCTTTCCTCATCTTTATTAACAGTCGCGTGCACATGGGCATGGAACTTTGCTACCCTGTTCTCTCTGTGGCCAGGGGTGAGGAGCAAATAGAGTGTTGCCCAGCTCGAGAGATCGGGGGTGTTCCTGTTATTTGCTGCTTTGCCCCCTCCCCTCCCAGCTCTCCATGACCTGTTGTGACAGGAAGCAAGACTGAGAACAACCCATTAAAGCAATCAGTTGTCCTGGTCTCTTCAAACTTCTCCCACGGCAGCATTCCTTCCACACACACACACACACGCACACACACACACTCCCCACCCCTGTCAGCTGGTACCCACAATTCCCTTCAGGATCAAGAGCAAAGTTCTATCTTCTGTATGGACTTCCTGCTGAAAAAGGGGGCTGCTGAGTTTTCCTGGGGCCCCTGCGTTCTCTGACTAGGGCAGGACTAAGAAGTTGACCCTCAGAAGCTGAGCAAGTTTATCTGGCAGCCAATCAGATGCTCTCTGGAGTTGCAGAACTCAGGGCGACAGGCATGAAGAGGAAATCTGAGGTCACGGTCACGGTCACGATCCTCCCGTTGTTCATCGATTTGCTCGAGCGGGCCCAGTAACGTCTCCATCATGAGACTCGTTACTGTGTTTGACATATCGAATACGTCATGGGTAGCTTGTCAGGCTCTGCCGTGCGGGTGAGATACTCTCGGTAGCTTGCCGGGCTCTCCGAGAGGGGCGGAGGAATCGAACTCTGGTCGGCCATTGTTAGCCATTTGTAAGGCAAATGCCCTACCGCTGTGCTATCGCTCCATAATTTATGACTGGCAGGAGCACACTGGGAAACCGGAAACTAGTGTGTGGGGGAACGTAGCCAAGTTCCAGGGGTCTGGAGCAAGTGTTTCTGGACCTCTAATGAGCCAGGAGCCGGGGTGTCCTGGGGTTTTTTCGAGAGCACAGGTTTCTCAACTCTGACATGCACCCCCAACCTTAGTTCCTGGGGCCACAGTGACAGTACAGTGGATAAGGCAGTTGCCTGGCACACAGCCAACCTGAGTTGGATTCCACTCGAGCACTAAGAGACTAAGGGAAGCACTGGACATTTAAAACTTACATCTTATTAGAGAAGAACCCAAAAAGCCAATGCTTTTTGTTCAGGCACAGATCTGACACTTCGTGCTTTTCTTAAGAGAAAAAAAAAAACCGTTAGCACTGGATCAGAAAAGTAAGCACTCTATCTCCTAGGGCAGAGACCCATATTAAAGTTTCCTGTGTATAGATGTAGGCAACATTCAGGATTAAAGTTTCCTGTGTATAGACGTAGGCAATATTCAGGGTTTTCTTTGAAAAAGCAAAGCCATAAGTTACTATCTTATGTATTCCTCAGTTAACGGAAAGGTAAGAATCTAAGACATTCATGAAAACAGCAAAACCCACATCAACCACTTTTTCTGTTAGAACCGAGACCCAAAGGACCACCTTTGCACTCATGCAGGAATACTGTCACTCCTTTTGAAAAGGTTAGAAACAAAGTAGCCAGTGTTCTTGTCAGAGAGATAAAACAGAAGTAACCATCTTTAAAACCTCATCTCCCATTCCTTCAACTTCTTGTTCGTGAGGTCTAGAGCTCCTCACATGTTTCAAATATTTTCTAGATACATCCCCTCAGGCCCACAGCTTGGTTGTCAATACTCCCTTCCTTGAACAAGGCCCCTTTTCACATCCTGAATCCAGTGCAGTTCTTCCCCACTCCAAGGATTTCATGAAGCCACAGAGAGATGCTAAGGCACTTGCCTGGAACATTGCTGACCCGGGTTCCATCCCCAGCACCCATAGAGGACCCTGAGCCAGCCAGGAGTGATCCCTAAGTGCAGACCCAAGTCAGCCTTGAGCATCACTGGCTGTATAGTGCAGAAACCAAACCTTGAAAAACCACAGAACTAAACAGAAAAAATCGTGATCCTTGTCCCAGTGAACTTTCCCCCATGATCCTGCAGTGGTCACTGAAGTGGGTTATTTCCCATGAGGACATTCATTCTGAGTTGTGGGTAAGAAAGATCCGATGACTCATTTTCCCATCTGTCTAGAGAGCTCAACTTTGTGTTGTTACATCGTTCAAGGTTTGACACTGGGCCTTCTGATGTGGGAACGAGATCTGAGATGGGGCTGAGGCTGGGATCAGGGCACCTGACTGAAGAGGAGAAGGTCACACCCGGCGATGCTCAGGGGTTACTCCTGGCTCATACAATCAGGAATTGGTCCTGGCAGTGCTCGGGGGGCCATATGGGATGCTGGGAATCGAACCTGTGTTGGCCATGTTTGCTGCATGCAAAGCAAACGCCCTACACACTGAGCTATCTCTCCAGCCCCGAGATTGATTTTTTTTATTATGGGAATAATTTCTTGATATACAAGTCTCATGTATCCTGGATCTGACGGACAATATATTTTCTTGAAGTATGACGTTGATTATTTTTTTTTCTCCCATGTTTGCATTTTGAATGCTTGAAGTTATATCTACTTTTGGAAGTTTTTTTTTCTTTTCTCTGAGCTTGCTTCTGGGGCCTGAGAGCCCAGGATGGCTATATAAACCCTTGACTATAAGCACTCAGTGTTGAGCTCTGACCTATGTGTTATGATGCTTTAGCCCCAGCTAGGTGGATAATAAAATCTCGATCTGTGGTTTGCATTTCCGCTGGACTCATTGTCTCTCTGAATCTTCAGGGGTGATCCCGGATCCCAACAAAGGTGAGTGTCTGCAGTCCCTCACTGGCAGGGATACTGCGCAGTGTGTGGTGCCCTGAACTTGTGTGAATTGTGCTGCCGACACCGTCTGCCTTGGGCTCCTGGATCCAGTTCAGTGTGTCAGGCTCACGCTGACTGTCATTGTCCTAAACTGTCCATCGTGAAAACTTGCTTTGTTTCTTCATTTTGCTCCATTCTTCTTCATCTGTCATGTGTCCATGAGACTCAGAACCCTCCATGTTCCATCTCCCTCTGTCGCTGGCTGCACAGCCGGCAACGTCAGGGTGCCCTTTTCAGGAGCAGCAGAACCACCTCCCACCCCACCATCTCTGTCCTACACTTGTCTTTGCCTCGGATCATTAGCTTGGTTTTTGAGCAAACTGAAAAAAAGTACTTTTATTTTGTTGTGGGGCCTGGTGTTGCTGAGGTTTTTTCCTGACGGTCATCAGGGGTTCCTTTGTGCGGTGCTCAGTGATCACTCCCTGTCACCCTGTGTACCTACCTGCTGTTCTCACCCTGACTCACTAAGAGATTTACTTCAGCCTTCATACTTAAACATGAATGAGTGAGCCATTGTCAAAGCTGGTTTGGGTGGACCAACAGTACAGCGGCGATGGTGTTGATCTTACCCATGACCGACCATGGTTTGATCCCCAGCACTCCATGCTCCCCCAGATATCACTGGTTCTAGACAAATACAAAGGCCCAAAAATTACTTTGAGGACTCTCAGGTTCCTCATGGTGTTCCTTCAAGAGGATCTTCCCCTTTCTGTGGGCCTGTTTTTACTGTGAGAACCACAGAGATCCACCTGCTGGCCTATTCATCCAGGGTCTATAGGATTAATTCTTATCTGGCTTGCTGTGTTCAATTTCAGAACTCAAACCACAGCTTCAGGAGTTGTCATTGCTGCAATTTCATTTGAGAATGAAGTCATGAAATATGTGTTAGCTGGCAAGATTCAGAATAGAAAAGGCATATTTTTAGGCTCAGTGTAGCAAGCATATGACTTCAACGGTGGAGATCCAGGCTCCATCCCAATCACCACATCTATGTCTCTCGACAACTCAGGAGGAAATCCAGAGCCTGATGCTGGAAGTGGAGGAAATTAGTCTCCCTGGGCACTGAAATGAGTCCATTTGAAACTTAAAAAAATTCTAGTATTGTTGATACTAGTGGAATACTGTGAGTTTGCCCTCTCTAGAATGATAGTACAAGCCTTCATGGTGTCAAAGTACTGGTTTTTGGGCCCTAGTGATAGTGCAGTGGAAAGTACATTTGTTTTGTATGAAGTGTTCACCTGAACTCCATCCCCATCACCCATATGGTCCCTGGTGCCCCACTACGACTCATCGCAGAACACTTCTTCGTGTGCCCCTTCCCAAATTGATACACACAAGAAAACAAAAAGAAGAAAAAACTCACTGATCCTGAAAATAATGTGCTTGTTCTGAAACGTTTCACATTGTCCTTGTGGTCCATCTCGGCATGTCGTGTCCGGGCCTGCTCAGGACACATGCACTGCATCCTTTCTTCCACAGAGTCCCGGACAGTGATTTACAGGCACAGAGAGAAGATTGTTAGCAACTTCCTGAGAGGAACAAAGGATTCCTGATACTCAAATCTGAGAGATTTGGGGACATCGGTTTTGCAGACACCCTGGGCAACTGAGTAAAGGTTTGAACAAAGAATATGCAAAGTGGTTCTTTGAAAAAAATCTCTGCAGCGATGTATATGCTGCCTGATCCCACTTGCTCCTTATCCCCAGGGGGCCAAGCACATGGAGTGCCCCAGCACATGTGTCGCCCTCTTGAGATGTGTACTTTCATACTTCCATGTCTAATACTGGGATGTGTGTAGGGGCTCTCCCCAAGGGCGGAGAGGCCTGTGTTCTTTCTTGAACGCGTTACTCCCTCTCTCTGATTTTCTTCTCTTCCTCACTCACTTCCCCTCCACACCTTCAAAAAGCTCTCCAAGTATAATCTGTTTTACTTCCAAAAAAAATATCTGCAGCTCTCCACAGGTACTGTTGTGCTTCAGTCCACATCAAATACCACATGAGCCTCAAAGGTTTTGAGGTCATGACCAAAGGAGACAAGGAGACGTCAACAAATAAATTTTGGAGGAGTGTATTCACAGCATCTGGAAG
Source organism: Sorex fumeus (assembly GCF_029834395.1). NCBI lineage: Eukaryota > Metazoa > Chordata > Mammalia > Eulipotyphla > Soricidae > Sorex > Sorex fumeus. The sequence goes on from NW_026606326.1 coordinate 160,558, forward strand.
GCAGTCCTGCTAGGCAAGAGCATCAGCCTCCCACCACAAGCACAGGTGAGGAGAAAACACATCCTACACACATGTCATTTTCATAAGCACCCACAAAATTAGTTAACTCATATGTCCCATATCCTGACACCTGTTAGGGTCCGAGATCAGGACAGCTTCACCTGTCAAGGAAAATTCTGAGAGACCAAGTCCATGCAAAAGCAAGAGGTTTATTTGAGCATGCTTGGGCTCACAGCATGACCGCAAACCATCAGTGACAGAGAGCCCCGAGCCTCTTCAAAGGGGGCATATCCTTGATTCGTAAAATAAATTCAGTTGTACATACAATACATATCCTTGATTCGTAAAATAAATTCAGTTGTACATACAATACACTGTCCTCCAACAGTGTAGAATGCACATTCTCTCAAGCTCACAGAGAATACTTACAATGACTGGCCAGAACTAATATTAATACCAACAAATTACAATAAAAGCTGGTATCATATAGCCTGATTAAACATAGAACGTAATTGTTATAGAGACAACACAAATTCCTGAAAGTTAAATAATAAATTTCTATTTACTCATGAGTAAAAGAAACTAAAATGGAAATTTGAGAGTACTTAGTTTCTATTTATTCACTTTTACCAGGAATTGTGGTTTGGGCCACACACAGCTATGCTCAGATCTTATTCCTGGCTTTATGCTCAGAAATCACTTCTAGTGTGCTAGGATTTGGGAAGAAGGTTATTGGGCTTATCTGATGCCGGGGGAAAACTAGAAACACATGCAAGGCCTAACTTCCTAAAACACCTCTCTGACTCTGAAAGTTAGTTTTTTAAAATACTGCATTTCAACATTAGTAAGATAAAGTTTATAAGCTACTTGAGGGAAATCTATAATTTTGAGTACATACATTTGTTTTTCTAATGTCTGAAAATTCAGCAAGTAAATTTATGTAATTAAAGAAAGTGATCAGGAAAAGAAGTAAAATAAAGTAAAGTAAAATTTTTCAAAAGGTGATAATAAATGCAAAAGCATAAATTCATGATATAGAAAACAAATAAATAATTGGGATAAACCAAATAAAAAATTGTTTAACATGAGTAATACATTTTCAACTACTAAAAAAATTTGAACAAAGAAAGCTCCACCGGTCCCCCCAAAGGTACAAATAAAACAAGAATATAAATGAGACATGTTGGAATGGTCAATGGTCAACAGAGATTAAAATCTACTAAGGGATATAATGCACAAATGTAAATATATTTGAAAATTTAGGTAAAACATGTAAATTCTTAGAGAATGCATTTATTGTAATTTTTTAAAAGAGAAAGAGGATATCCAAATGATCCTATATAAAATTGAATTAGTGCCCATACATTTTTCATACAAAAAATAATAATAAGCTCTAGAGGATTTTCAGGTGAGTTTTACCAAATGTTCAAAAACAGATTATTCCAATCTTACATGAATTATTCATTGAATATTAAGAAAGAGCCACTCCCAATTCATTTTATGAAGTGATGACTATGTATATGTAAAATGTTAATGCTTCTCATTTTTTAAAAAAATTATGTTTATATCTTTCATTTTTAATTTCTTCCTCTATCTGGAACTGATTATATGTGTACATATACATATATACGTATACATAGATTGATATAGATGTTGATATTGTCTTAGTACCATTTATTTAAGTGGGGGAGATGCAAAGAGATGAGAGAGATGCAAAGAGCCTCAACAATAAAGAAAAGGAGCCCTCATGTGCCCGAAAATACTAGAAAAGGTAGGCTTCAATAAAAAGATGATTCTTTGGGGATGAAAGGGAGTTTATCAAATGAAGAAAGTAGGAGAAATAAAACACAGAAGTCGTATTTGTAAAATCATTTTTATAAAGGTATTATCAGTAAAATTCAACTGGAAGTATGTTTCTCAAAGGGAAAATATTGCTGGAGGAAAAAATAAATGACAGAGCACATTTATGCATTCATTAGGAATCAATCTTTCTTTCCTTTTCCCTTTCTCTGTCTTCTCCTTCAGTCTCTCTCTCTCTCTCTCTCTCTCTCTTTCTCTCTCTCTCTATCTCTCTACCCACCCCCAGCCTCTTTTCCTCTCCCTTTCCTTTCCTTTGCCTTCTGTCTCCTGGTTATTACGAGTGACATATTCCATTCAATGACAGCAAAAAGAACTCTACTCTTTCTGGTCAATGGAGAGGCTTTTCCATAAAACATAGCAAATACTTCAGTAGTGTGGGTAACCTGCTTTGGTTTGAAGCATGCTAAATTATTCTGTATCTTAGACAATGACATAATGCCATTAATGTGTGTGCCTGTGTCTACGAGATATTATTGTAACACCGTAACACTGTCCTGCCATTGTTCATCAATTTGCTCCAGTGGGCCCAGTAACGTCTCCATTTTGAGACTTGTTATGAGACACTATATAAATTCTTAATTTTACGAACTGAGAAGAGCAGTAATGATATTTTTCAATGAAAGCTATGTTTAGGCAACTCAGTGATTAAAAAATAAAATAAACAAATTGTTAGCTTGATATCCTTTATCTTTATTTTACAGTATTAAGTTGATATATAACTCTTTTGTACAATGCATTTATGAAATTTAAACCCATGCTCTCATTTACAGAGAAGCTCAAATGATCTGTCGGAAGATATAATGGTTTCTTGGTAACAGGTTTGATAGTGAAAGAATTTTCAGAGTGCTAAATTAATGATTAATATATTAACTATTCCAAGCTTTTCTATTCAGATTTTTCCTTTAATGCATCAAATGGTCAATATAAACTGAACATTTAACATAAAAAAAAAAAGAAAGGACGAGTCAGGAGTATTTGGAGCCTGGACCTTTAAGACTCTGACCGGAAGTGTCGGTGACGTCACGGAGCCCCGCCTTTCCCTGGGGTCTTTGGGGCGGCAGGATCTCCCGCCAGGCACCGGAGTCGTCGGAGCGTGAGCAGTCGGGGAGGGGCGGGAAGGGGCGACCAGGCGGACTAGGGGGTCCCGCCCAGTTCCTCCTCAGCCGCCTGAGAGAGCCGCTCCTCAGAGCCTCCTCCTCCGCAGGCTCGCTCTGGGCACCCTGAGCCTCCGCGGTCTCCGCCTTGTGAGCGGGGGTCGCTCTGTGCCGAGCGGGCGGTGGCCCCTCCCCTGGACGCCCAGCCCCCGCCCAGAGGTTTGTCCCGTTTATTCTGGATTTTATGGAACAGGGGGCTCGGCTGGAGGCGTCTCCCTGGGCAGCTGTGAAGGGGCGGTCCGGGAGGCGCTGAGGAAAAGTGGTTGAGGAAGACGCCTGTGGGCTAGTCTTGCAGGGGTCACTGGCCTCCCACGCAGCCTCCTCCCCCAGGTAAGCCGTGGGAGGCGTTTGTTTCGTTCTTGTTTTCGAAACAATTTTCGTTCAGGGCTGACTCCTGGCTCTGCCCTCAGGGATCTCTCCTGGCGGTGCTGGGGGACCCACAGGGATGCTGGCTCGATCCTGGTCAGCAGCATACAAGGCAAGTGTCCCCTCCATGTACGTGCCTCCTGCCCGGTGGGGTGGGGGTGGGGGGGGCGATTCCTCACTCGCTTGGGTCCAGTAGTATGCGGTAGAGCTTTTGACTTTCACATCCCCCCAACTCCAGTCGGTTCTGGGGTCCCACAGGAAGCTGTGAGAGAATGCAGAGCCTGGTGACAGAGGAGGTGGTGCATAAGGGATGTTTGGGGCCACAGGGGTCCTGCAATGGAGTGTGCAGTGTTAGCATGAAGTCACCTCTGCTCTTTCAGTGCATGCCCTGAGCGCTCTCAGGAAGGATAAATGATCACCATGGCTCCCTTGCCTTTATCGGTTTGTTTTAATTAACTTTTAGTAGGTTTTTGGGCGAATTAGCTCAAGAGTTTTCGAAGATAGGCGACTTTTTGTGGCTATCTCTCTCTTGGCGTTCCTCGCACATTCATGGAGGTGCTGAACCAGTCGATCGTATTCCTCGTCAATGTTGTCAACAATGGCATCTTCCCATGTTGCTGCAATAGTACCAAAGAGTTCCCAGTTGGTGGTCGTTCTGGGAGTTCTCTTTTTGAACTTTGCAGCCCTTTCTCCCCGCTCTGTGAAGTAGAATTTTGCACGAAGGAGACGGTGGTCTGATCCCGTTCGAAATTTTGGGACAACAGCGACATCAGTCAGGCAAAACCGTCGATTGAATATGATGTGGTCTATTTCGTTGTGCAATCGTCCACCGGGAGACTCCCATGTCCATCGTTTAGATTCTGCCTTCTGGAACTGTGAGTTACCATGAATGGTCTTGGTCGACATGATGAACTCAGACAGTCTCTCACCCTGTTCGTTCCATTCTAGGCCATGGGTTCCGATGTGAAGTTCTTCAGCTGATCTTCTCGGTCCTATCTTGGCATTAAAATCACCCACAATGATCTTGTAGAAGGTGTGGTCTTCTTTATAGAACTTCTCTAGCTCCATGTAGAACTTCTCGATTTCTCTTTCATCATAATGAGATGTTGGTGCGTAGAGCTAATTCGCCAGCGTGGTTTGGCACATGCCTCAGGCAACTGCAAGCTAACGTCTGAGCTCGCAAAGCAGTGCAGAGATGCGATCAAGGAAGACCCCAAAGAGAGAAGAGCAGAAGTACTGGTAGATGCGGCAGAAGCCGGGAAAAGTATTTGTAAGGCCCGCCTGTCCTTCGCCAACTATAAGACCAAGATGACTGCCCTCCGACGTCCTGATGGATCCATCACATCCTCCAGAACGGCAATGGAGAAGATTATCCATGACTTCTACTCAAATCTCTTCGATAGCCATGTCCACTTGCCGACATACCAAATTCCACAGGATGGGTATGTCGTTCCCAACGTTCTCCCTTCCGAAATCCGACACGCCATTTCGTCAGTAAAGAAGCAAACAGCACCCGGCCCAGACAAGGTCAGACCTGAACACCTGAAGAACCTGCCGTCAGTACTCATCAATACATTGGCTTGGCTCTTCACTCGCTACCTGTCTGAATGCAAGGTTCCATCTCAATGGAAAACCAGCAGGACCATACTACTGTTCAAGAAGGGAGACATCCATGACATTGGCAACTATCGCCCGATCTGCCTATTGTCTGTCATCTACAAGTTGTTCACTCGAGTCATCCTGAATAGGATTGGCAGAACACTAGATGAAGGACAACCATGTGAGCAAGCAGGGTCCCGCAAAGGATTCAGCACCATCGACCATATCCACACGATAACCAAGCTCATTGAGGTTTCTCGGGAGTTCAAGATGCCGCTCTGCTTAACGTTCATTGATTTAAAGAAGGCCTTTGATTCTGTTGAGATGGAAGCGGTCATTGAAGCCCTAGCCAATCAGGGCATTCACGCCCAATACATCAGGATCCTCCGTGAGCTGTATTGCGGATTCACTACCAGGATCTCACCATTCTACAAAGAAGTGATCGTTGATGTCAAGAGAGGGGTGCGGCAGGGTGATACCATTTCACCAAAACTCTTCAGTGCCACCCTCGAGAACGTCATGCGACGACTGGAATGGGAAGGAATGGGAGTGAAGATAGATGGTCGGCAACTACACCACCTCCGCTTTGCTGATGACATTGTTTTAATAACACCAAACATCAGCCAAGCGGCACAAATGCTGGCCGACTTTGACCGTGAGTGTGGAAAGGTAGGACTACAGCTGAATCTTACGAAGACAATGTTTATGAGAAACAGCCTTGTTCCTGACGCCCCATTCGCTCTCAATGGAACGACCATCTCCGAATGCAACAGCTATGTGTACCTAGGTCGAGAGGTCAACATGACAAATGACCTGGCACCCGAGCTGCGCAGGAGGAAGAGAGCGGCTTGGAACGCCTTCAAGAACGTCGAAGAAATAGCTAAGAGGACGAAGAACCTCCGGCTCCGGGCACATCTCTTTGATTCTACTGTTCTTCCTGCATTAACATATGCCTCAGAGACTGGGCCCTACGCAAACAAGATGAGAACGCCATTCAGGTCTCCCAAAGAAGAATAGAAAGAGCTATGCTTGGAATATCACGTTTCACTCAAATGAGAGAACGAATCCGGAGTTCTGACATCCGTCGACAATCAAGGATCAGGGAAGCTGTCTCGTTTGCCAAGGTGTCGAAAATCAGATGGGCTGGTCACGTAATGAGATTTAAAGACGACCGTTGGACTAGAGCTGTTACTGATTGGATTCCACGGGATGTCAAAAGACCACGTGGCCACCCACCTACCAGATGGTCAGACTTCTTGGTGAAGATCATGAACGATCGGTTTGAGGCCCTTCATGTTCCCGGAGCAAACAGATGCCATTGGGCTACACTAGCACGCGACAGGGACAAATGGAGACGTTACTGGCGCCCGCTCGAGCAAATCGACGACTAACGGGAAGTTAAGTGATTTTTTTTTAAGGTTTTTGGGGGGCAGACCTGACTATACTCGGGTTGCTCCAAGTGGTGCTCAAGGAACCACATGGGATGGCAGTAGTGAAATATCGTTTTTCTCCAGTAAGACGAGCACCTCTGCAGCTGTACTATGTCTGCAGCCTCTTTGCACAGAAAAATTTTGATTTGTTATTTTTGAATTGTAGATTTTGGTTCAAAGCATTCAGAGCTCAGGACTTAGTCGAGGATCTGAGCTCAGTATCGTGATTGGCAGTGCTCAGGGGGGCCCTATCTGCTGTGGAGAATTGAATCTGGCTTAGCTGCTGGAAAGAAACACACCCTATCGACTGTACTATCTCTGCTAATCCTATGTAATTGTTTTCCACAGAAAAAGATTTTTTGGTTCACCTGTCAAGTTTTCAGCCTCGCTCTACCCACTGACCCTCTCTCCCAGACCAGGTGTGTGCCCTGCTGTTGGAATGAACTTCATTCGGAAAGGGGGTTTCCAGGGACCAGGTACACTAGGTCGTTCATGCCTCACTCTGGAGGCTGGTGCAGTCCAAGAGCAGGAGGAAGTCTGCCTTTTATTTTCTGGCTTCTTTTTGCTACAAACTTGGAGATGGTCAGGGACTCTGCCCCTCTGTCTATGTGTCTCTGAGAGTCCATGTCCCCCACCTTAAAGCATGTGCTCAGCCCTTTGAGCTACTCTCCCGGGGTCTATTCACTACTAGGGGAGCAGGTGAGATGGGATTTGGGGCCACACCTGCCAGTGAAATCAATAGTATTGTTCCAATGAAGAAGTTCAGTGGAACAGCATGTTATTTTTAAGGTGCAGGCTGGCCATGGCCAGTAAGAAATCCAGAATCCAATTCTTGGGGGTAGAGGACCTTTATTATGTATTCAAAAAATAAATACGAATACCACGGAACCTCTCGCCACCTGTGTTCACTGGTCACACACTGCTTTTTCCACCCTGAATGGCCACTGGCCATGGGTTCATAAAGGAGAAAACAAGGGCCTGGCTGGTTGGTATCAGTTACAGTTTATCCCAATCCCTCTCCATTCACTTTTGATTTTCCACTCTTCTCTCTCTTTTCTCCTTTTTACTCCTCTCCTGATTCTCCTGGATTCCTCCTGGATTCTTTCTTCCCTACTTTCCATGATACTCTTCTCCATTCTCTCTTATTCTCCCCTTGTATTCTCCTTCTAACATTCTCCTTGGTTCTTTCCCCTCGCCCACTCTTCCAGCCTCCTCCTCTTGATTCTTCCTCCTGTATTCTCCCCTGTTCTTTGCTCGGATTCCTCCCTGATCCCTCCTCCAACCTGCCCCCTGCCCACTGTTGCAGCCTTAGTTATATCCCAAGTCATAAACCTTGGAGACATCATAACATTCATACTACATAACTCGATTCCCTAATAAGACTTTACAGTGTCAAAACAGGCCCCCCTTAAAGCCTGTTTTGTTTGTACCAGAGTGTTAGGTGTGCTTCAGAAGTACAGTCAGGAAGGAAATGATCCTGGTAGTGTGTGACAAGTTCATGTGATGTCAGTCAGTAAGGGAAAGTCTATGTGAGTGTCCAGATATTTGGATTTTACGCGTATGTTAACTTGTAGTTTCTGGATCTTCTGGTGAAAGCCAGGAAGAATGTGTATAAATAAAAAGGCAAAAGAGATGCTGCTCGCTCAGGGCTGTCAAGGCTCTCCACTGTCCCATTGTTTGCTCTGACTCGGACTTGACTGAGGATCCTACCTGTCTACCTGGGCAGTGTGTGGGTGTCCTAATACATATGAAACAATCATTTTTTTTTCGGTCACACCCAGACATGCTTAGGTGTTACTCTCACCTCCTCAGGAATTACTCCTACCTTGGGGACCATAGGAGAAGGTGGGATTGAACCCAGACCAGACCTCGTACAAGGCAAAAACCGTCCCTGCTGGACTATCTCTCCAGCCCCTGTGGCTTGGCTTAGAGGCCCTGGGCTTTGGGGGATTATGGCACAGAAACAGACATACCATCTTTTTTAATTCATCCTGAACCATGTTCTGTCTGGGGAACCACAACCAGCTGAGCCCATTCCTAGCTCTAAGGAGTTTAGATATCTGTACCTCAGGATCCTTATGGGGTACCTTATAGAATCCAGGTCTGTTGTGTGTGGCCAGCTCCTTCCCTCCTGTGTCATCTCTGCCTCCCTTGTTTCCGTACTGATTAGTGTTGTGGAAGTATAAAGGATAAGTAATTTTTTGACTCATCTTAGCAAAATGGCACTGGCAAGGTTCTTTATTGGTGTGAAATGAAGAGTTATTTTAATTTTTAAACTTTTTTTCATCATTTTGGGTCACACTAAGACATGCTAAGAGATTACTCCTGGTGGTGCTCTGAGGCCCTGTTAAACCTTGTGGAAGACAAATATCCTACCTGCTGTCCTATCTCTTTGGCACCTATTGGAAACAGTTTAAATGAAATTTATTGTGTGTAGAAAGACATTTGAATGGATGGAATGGACCCCTTGTATCAAAGGTCTGACAGTGTTGGGAATATAGGTTAGTTCCTCAAGCTCCCCACATTCCAGCAGGCTGCTCTGTTTACCTGTGATTACTTGCAAGTTTGGTCACAGTCATGCATCCCACCCATCAGTTCAATAATATCAGAGGAAAAAAATAAGTATTATAATTGGAATTAGCCAAGTCCAATTAATCTAGTTTTCACTAGAATGATGAATAGGATTCAGGTCTTTTGAAGGCCAAAAAATGCTTCATGGTGACCGGAATGCTTTGTTGCCCATTAATCTCCATGCTTAGTATTGGAATATACTCTAGATTTTTATATGTATGTCCGTGTACATCATGATCACAATCATCCTGTTGTTCATCGATTGCCTCGAGCTAACCCCAGTAACGTCTCCTTCGTCTTAGCCCAGATAATTTTTTTTAAAAAGTGCCATATTCAAGGCTCTTTCAGGGTTAGGAGAATGAGACCCATCATTGTTACTGGTATTTGGCATATTGGGTACACCACGGGGAGTTTGCCGTACTCTTCCGTGTGGGCAGGTTACCTTCCAGGTAACCTTCCAGTTTGTCCAAAGTAAGAATAAGATAATAAATATAAGTAAATGTACATAAATATAAGTAAATTTTATATATGTGTAATTTATATGATATATTATATATTATGTATAACACACAAATACTCTATATATCTTTGTTGTTGGTGCACACCCGCACTGCTGTGGGCTTACTCATGGATTTTCACGTCTTTGGTGCTCAGGGGTATATTTGGAATTCTGAGGATTGAACCCAGATATACCATATGCAAGGCAAGCGTCCACCTGCTCTTGTTCCATACTCTGGCTTTGGAATTGTGTTTCTGAAACTGCCTTCTGTGGTTTTCCTAGTAGGCAAGTTTACACTGGTCGTGCGTTTTCAGGAGGTAGTGTGTTGGCTGGTTGGACAGTATTATTGGACCGTGCTCTCTGATGTTCTAACCAGTCTTTTCTCTTTTCCAGTGTCTGTCCAGCTCTCTGAGCTTCGGCTAGGACATTTCCACTCTGCATTTCCAGGGCTGGCTTTGGAGTCACCGCTTTTGCCCCATCTTGATTAATTTGCCGGGAAACGTAAGGTCAGGTGCTCTGAACCAACCTGCCTGATTTACCTTGAATATACCCACATGTGCTTTGCCTGATGAAGTGTGTGAGTGCATCGGTTCAATGTTTGACTGACCAGTACAGGATCAGGGGTCTTCTCTTTATCCCCAGCCCCCCACTGTTGAGCAACCACTCCAGCAGCTGCCTCTCCAGTCCTTGATCAGTCCATCCCCCTTGCAGCATGGATTCACGTGGGTGGGCAAAAAGCGTCTCTCCGCATCTAGACCGTGGCCCTTTAAGGCTCCAGGCATAAGCACAAGTTATGTCATAGATGGGCCCTTCAGAAACCCTTTCTATTCTAGTTGTGGTTGCCCGTTGCCATTGGTCTTGTGCCTAGAGGAGGAATTGGAGCCCCTCCATGACGGCATGACAGAGGGGCTGTGAAGGCTGATTTTGTGACATGACAAGAGCTGCGTCCCTGGAGCTCCTCGCACCTCCGTATATTCACATTGTGAGCAGTGGGGCCACACCATCTTTCTGGTCGGTTTCACACTAGTTTTTTCCTCATTCCCCATACCCAGGCCGTTTCTGAGGTGCAGCAAAGACCTTCGGGGGACCCAGAGACTTTGGGCGGTGCAGTGGGGGCTGTGCGGTGGTGCTGGGGTCACAGGTGTGAGTGAGTTACCTTGGCCAAGATCGCGTCCAACTCTGGAAAGGGTCAGAGGCGGAAAGGGTCAGAGGCTGGTTTCTGAAGCACTGCAGGACCTGCCGAGGGTGGGGCTTAGCCCTCCAGAACTTGTCAGCAAAGACTTCACTACACCCTACCCGGGAGCCTTTGGCCCTGGCATCACTTATGTAGACCTTCAGATTCACTTCGAAGGGTAGTTCCCAGACTCCCTACAGAGGAGACCAAGTTGTCCTCTGTCCTTTGATGGAGCGGGTCCACCATTGGCTTGGGACCTGCGGGTAGGTGGGGTTTACAAATGAAACTTTTTCATTATTATTGTTTTGGTTGGGCTGTGTACCATGTATGGAGATGCTCAGGGTTTACTTTTGGCCCTGCACTCAGGGATTCCTGCTGGTGGTACTCGGGGGCCAAATGGGATGCCGGGGATTGATATAGGTTGGCTGCATGCAAGGAAAGTTCCCTACCTGTTTTGCTGTCTCTAGCCCCAAATTTTGTGTTTTTTTCCCAGATCAAGTATTTCTGCTTCCTAAGGACTAGCTGCAAAGCACCCCACACATGGAATCCCACCCTCACTTGCCGAACGTCAGCTGTTGTGGTGAGTACTGGGGTTAAAGTTTTGGGGTTTTTATTTTGAAGAGAATAGTTGGTTTCCGGGATGGGTGATGGTGTTGGGCAAGCTTTGCTGATGTGGAGGAAATAATTGACTTAGAAAGGGTCAGATCAATACTAGAGCAAGTCGGGTGCTTGCCTTGCAAGCGGACAACCCAGGTTCGATCTACGTCTGCTATTCCATATTGTCTCTGAGCCCACCTAGGACTGAACCCTGATACCAGAGCTGCAATATTCACTGAGCACTGACAGTTGTGGTCCAAAATTGAAACACATACACACAGACACACACACATGGACATAAACACACATAGCGGATGTGAGGGCAATGAAAGAGTCATTGTATTCAGGAGAAAACACGGATTTCTGCAGCATACAAACAAGAAAAAAACAGGAAAAGGGGACTTAAGGATCCTCGTTAAATATTTGGCTCTAGAATATGTCTTTACATGAGTGTTGGATATTTACCTTAAGTGTTTTAGGCTTGATCAATGAATTGCGAATTTTCCTCCCCCCCTCCCGCCCCAAGAAGTGGTTTTATGAGCACTTCCGATCCCTTGAGTTTATATTTAACTCAAAAAGTCAAGTCTTCTGGTGATTCAGGACTTTATGTAGTCATTTATTTGCATTTCTATTTCCCCTATAAACTATATAATCTATAATCTATCATTATAGAGCAATGTTCTTTGGTTCAAAACAACAAAAAAGTTAATGGTAAACTCTTAATTTTTGTGAGTTATTTGACTCTGAAATATATTTACTGCTGGGCATTCATCATAATTACTTGACTCAGGCTTCAGTTGCCATAGTTTCTAACTCCAGAAAGCTGGATCCTATTGAGAATCTCTGGATGGACCTGGGGCAAGGAGCAAAGCTACCCTGGTTTCAAGATGGGACGGCCTAAAAGTCATAAAGCACCATCTTTTTTCCAAGCCACCAGGACCGAAATGACCTGACGCTGTGGGGTGTGGGAAGCGAAACTGGCCTGAGCACTCCATGTGGAATTTTTGATAAAATCCCAGCCAGCTTTTAACCTTAGCTCCTGAACCCCAAAGAAGTAAGTTTTGGAATGTTTATTTCTTACTGTGTATGTCGAAATAACTGCAAATATTAATAAAAAGTAAATTTTCTTGTTTATATGTGCAAGCAGGGAAAGAGCAAACCACAAGGATGCTTGTGCGAATTCGCCCTGAGAGAATTTCTCAGTATAGTCTCAGGCAGTACGTCTCCTTGAGATAATTCCCCCCAAAGAAATGCCTCTGTTGAAATGCTTGACCTCTGTAAATGATAAATCAGAATACATTCAGTCCTGGACCTCGAATCCCCTCAGATGTTCTATAATTTTGCTAATCAGTTCTGAATTAAAGGTCCACAGTTCACTGTCCATTGGCCATTAATTGTTGTGTTCGCTATGTCTTTGTTTCTCTGGAGAGACAGAGCACCAAACACAATGTACCATGGGACCTACCAACTCAATATTATTCATTATCCATGGTTTAAAAGGAGACTCACTCTAGAAATTCCAGATGTCAGACACACATTATATGGTTCATAGTAAACACCCTGGATATTTGGATAATTTTGTGCTACAACATTGTTTACATGTGTTGTTGTTCTTGTTTTTTGGCTTTTCGGGTCACACCTCACAATGCACGGGAGTTACTCGTGGTTTTGCAGTCAGGAACTACTGTTGGCATTGCTCAGGGTACCATATGGGATGCCGGAGGATCGAACCTGGTCAGCCACATGCAAGGCACATGCCTTAGCCGCTGTGCTATTGCTCCAGCCCTTTCGATGGTTTTCAGAGCTATTCCTGCACAACAGGAAAGAGTGCTGGATGAGACTCATGTGCTGATTTGGGGTTACAGTAAATCATGACCAGGATGTGTCCAGGTCCAGTGGGTCACAGCTGGGATTGTATTAGAAGTCCCTCTAATACAGGGACTTCTGGCGAGGTGGGGTTAGGGCTGGTTGTACTCCTCTCCAGTGCTCATGGCTCAGGCCTTTGCATGGAGCCGCCTGCAGATCTTCAAGAAAAAAAAAAGCAGGAGATAGTGATATGACCTCTGCCACACACCATCCTCAGGCAGGAGAGTGAAAAATGACGCAAGTGCAGTGACAGGAAGCACAAGCTTCCCAGGCAGATAGTTTCTGATTGTTTCAGGAAGGAGAAGGGGATGTGACTCCTGGCCTGATTAAATGACTCTATGTTTGAGGCCACTGTTTTGTTTATTTTGTTGATTTGAATGGGCCATATTAGTGGTATTGAAGTATCACTGCTCTCGGGACTGGGGGACCATATGGGGTGCCAGGGGTCCAATGCTGATTAGAATTTTTTGAAGGTGTGGAAGGGGAGGGCACATACCCAGTGATTCTCAGGTTATTTCTGGCTCTGGACGCATCTGGCGGTGCTTGGGGAACCATAATGGACGGCGGGATCACCAGACCTACCTGCTGTGTACGGACCCGCTGTCCTCTTACTCCACCCTGCTGCTTTGTTTTCTTTCACGTTTATTTTTGTGCCACAGCAGAGTTGCCTTGGGCTTCCTCTTGGCTCTGTGCTCCAGATTCACCCCTGATAGACTTCAGGGGAACCCAGGTGTGCTGGTTATGTATGTACCCTGATGGCTACAAATATCTCAGGCCCCAGGACCTGTGTTTCTTTTTTTTGTCCTTCCCACTCTGAGAGCCTCACCTTCTCAGTCACATAGTCACATGTTCACAAGATGTGTGACCAGTTGTGGGCATGAGCCTGTTCCAGGGAGTTGGAGAAGAGAACCTTAGGATCGAATCACTTTTACCATCCTTGAGATGAATTTGGGCTGTCCCTTATAAATGTAAGGACTGCGGGGACGCGTTCACTTACTCCTCCTTATTACACATAGTAATATTCATAATGGAAGGAAAACATATATGTGTGCAATGAAGGAAGCCCTACATTATGGCCTCAAGCCTTAGAATCCCAGGAACATTGATCTTAGAGACAGACTACATATATAAGGTCTGTAGGAAGGCCTTCACTCAAGCTTGGTGTTTTACAAACCACAGAAAAAAATCATACCCTAAAGATACCACGTAGATGTCTGACATGCGGGAAGGTCTTCACTCTACCCTGTAGCCTTATTATGCATTTGAAAAGTCAAAGTGGAGAAAAATCTTATATCTGTAAATAGTGTGCAAGACATTCACTCAATCCATAACCCTTATTAGCCATATGAAAATGCATACTTGAGAGAATCTTATGTTTGTAAATGTGGCAGGGCCTTTGCATACCTCTCAAGACTTTTAGACATCCTAAAATGCACACTAGATGAGTTGATCCCTACAAAGTATCCCCACGTTCAGAGGAGTGCCCCTCGGGAAAACAAGGTGTTTTTTTTTTTGCACCAGTAGTTTTGGGGGCCGCAGAAGTGCAGCCAAGAAGGAAGCAATCCACGTAGCATGGGACAAGCTTCCAGTGACATCAGTACTATAAGGGAAAGTACTTCCTGTTTATAACCTGGGCTTAGGCTTTAGCAGTGTCTCAGCATTTGAACTTCACCTGTACGTTAACTTGTAAATAATGGGTCTTGGTGATGGAAGTCAGGAGGTAGGTGACTAAAAAATAAATAAATAAATAAACATAAATAGGTTAAAAGTTCTTGAAGCAACAAAAAGCTTCAAAATTTCTTAGAGTTTTAAAAATCCTACAATCAAATATAACAATGTTCCCTCAAATTATCTACATCTATTGATATTGCAAGTTTGTCGTCTCATCAATTTTAATCCTAGAATTTTATTAGCAGTTGGGGATTTTTCTCTTCGTTAAATTAAATGCATACATACAAAACCACCCATTCCTCTGGACAGCCAAGTTTCGCCATTGTTACAGTCATTGCTCTGATTCTGTCTTGGTCCAGTGGCCCTGTTTTGAAGGGGTTTATGGCAGAGACAAACCATAAAGTTGCCGAGAATCATTTTAAATTCAAAATCAGGCAAACGTTTCTTCAGGACTTCCTGTGATTGCCTGGGCTACAACCTACAGTGCTCTGGCCTTACTCCAGACTCTGAATTCAGGAATCACTGCTGCCAAGGTCAGAGGACATTAAGATATGCCTCGGGTAAGCTGATAACATCCTGTACTATCACTCTGTCCCCCCCAAATAGAATATTTATAGTTGAAAAATAGAAACAGTTCATATCGTGGTCCTGTAAACAGCGTGGGTATAGGATTATTATACTATACAACACGCAAGACAAGATCGAGTGCTGGATGAAGCTCATACAGATGTGCTGACTGGGGATTTGAGTAAAAGAGCACGCAGAAGAGTCGGGGGCTAGGTCGACAGACCTGAGGCTCTGCCTTGTGCTTCCCTTGACCCAGAAGTGACCCTGGTCTCCAGGAGATATCTCTCATGCTCGTGTCCCTATCCACCCTGCGAGAGGGTGGCTGAAGGTTTGTCCATGATGAGTTCCTTTTTCTGCCCCCATGGCATAGCCACTTACAGGGGTTTGTTCACTGGGTGTGGTGGGGGCAGCCCTGGTTGAGGCCTGCAGGGGGCACTAATACTCCTACACGCATGGGCTCAGGGTCAGTCCCTGGCCAGCCTTGTAGGAAACTTCCTGTTGGGAAGTGTTCCAGGGCTCAGTTTCCTCTCCTGTAGCCCGAGCCCATTACTCCAGTCTGGTCAGACAGCCCAGATCCCAACTCATTTTGCGTCTGCAGGAGAGGAAGGATCTTCTGGCAGTGTCTTTCCCAGATGGGTCAGGGTTCTGGTGCTGGATAATTTCCACCGATCAGAGCATTTTCTGCTCCAGTGTTGAAACTTCTGGTCAAGGTTGGGAGATTGTGCTCCTCACTGGTGGTCACGGCTCTGACTTCTTTAGGTTTTGCATGGAGCTTATTTCAGATGCTCAGGAATTAGAGACAGGGGAAGATAGTGACACGCTGTCTGACTCACTGTCCCCATGTCAGAGGAGAGTGACAGGATGGCATGATGCAGTGACAGGAACAGACAGGCTTCCAGGTCCATCTGTTCCCAGCTATGTTAGGAGGGAGTCCTGCGATAGGGTTCCTGGCAGGGGTAACTGAATCCTGTTTCAGGCCACTTCCGTCCCTGTTTCTTTTGTTCTATTTACGTTGGATGGTGCTCAAGAAGTACTCCCAACTCAGTGCTCAGGGTCACACCGGTTTGACCTTGGGGATCGACTTGGGGATCTCGGAGATTGCATGCGATGCTGGTGATTCAAGAATAACCTCTTGGGTTTTGTTTTGTTTTGTTTTAGGAGCTGATAGGTAGCCACACCCCATGATTCTTGGGATTATTCCTGGCTCTGCACTCCAACATTGCACCTCAGAGTTCTTGGTGCACCATATGGACAGCAGGGATCGCCAGCCCTACCCGGTTTCCTGGACCCACGGTACTGTTACTCCATCCTGCTACTTTGTTATTTTTCATTTTTGTTTCTCTGCCACAGTGTAGATGCTCATGGCTTCCTCTTGGCTCTGTTCTCTAGATTCACCCCTGACGGTCATCAGGACCCAGGGTATGTAGGCTCTGTATGGGCCCTGGCATATGTCTCTGTGACTCTGTCCCCAGGACATGTGTTTCTCCTGTTTTGTCCTTCCCGCTCTGAAGAGTGTTGCCTGCTCAGTAACACAGTTTCATGTTCAGTTACTGCAGTGTGTGTGGTTCAGAGCATGTGTCTGTCCGTGGGAGAAAAGGATGCCTGGGGCCGTCAGTGCCATTGGGGTCACTTTTCCTGCCCAGAGGTAATTTGGGGAGGCTTCAATACTGGAACTACAGGCACTTATGCCCTCACATAGCTTGGAGTCACTCACTGACATTGTTTGTCTCTGTCTCATCCCTGGAACATGAAACAGGGAATGTGGGATACGGCCTTGTGGGAGAGGGGGCGTCTAGTGTTTGGTTCCAACCCAGTGTTGCTTTGTGTGGTCCTGTTGGGTTTCTGCTCAGGTGTTACCCTGTGCAGTGTTCATTGTATTTATCCCTGGAAGGTCTACATGCAAGTCCAGAACCTGTCTCGAACCTGTCCAGAACCTGCAGGAACTTTCTAGAATAATGTTGTTGTAGCAGATCTGGCTCCCTGGGAGGGATTCCTGGGATCATTAGCAGAAATGGGGAAACAATTAACTTTCCCGACCTGAAAGTACCTGGTGAGAACTATGTGGTGTCTGGCCCTTTAAAACTCTGACCTGAAGTGTAGGTGAGGTCACAGAGCCCTGCCTTTCCCTGGGGACTTGCTGGTACAAATCCTGAAGCCTTTAGCCTTGACACAGATGCTGTAGAATCTGCAGATTCATGATCAGGGTCAGGGCTGCAGCACCCTAAGGGCAAGAGACTCTGTTCCAGACCATCCTATTCATTGGCGGTTGTGATGGGACGGGGCCTTTTTGGAAGCATGGTTCACGCAGGTGGGCGGTTTAGGCCCATGAAATTTTAATTTTGGGGTTTGTTTTAGTTGTTTTTATGTTTTGCGGGGGAATGTGAGAGAGGACACACCCTAAGATGCTCACTCCTGGCTCTGTGCTCACAAATCATTCCTGGTGGTGCTCTGGGATTTGGGATGCTGAGGCTTGATTGGGGTGAGGATGGCAAGCATCTTACCTGCTTTACTGTCTGTCTGATCCCAACATTGATGTTTTTTTCCAGATGAGGAATTTAGACTCATCTTCAGTTACGAAAAATCCTCTATGCTTCATCTCTCCCTGACTGGGCGATCCCTGGATACTGGCTCTTGGGGTGAGTACAGCAGGTCAAGGGTTTAATTTTTCTCTTTCTTGAAGGAAGATGCTCTTTTTGTGGGGAGAGGGAGCTTTGCTCAGGGGTCCCTCCTGGCTTGCTGGGAAGAAATTTACTTCGAGAGGGCCAGAGGTATGGTACAGAAGTAGGGTGCTTGCCTTGCATGCAGCTAACACAGATTTGATCAGCAGCATCCCAATAAACCACAAACATTCCAGGACAGATCCCTGGATGCAGAGCTAGGAGTACTCCTGACACTGTTGGTTCTGGCTCAGACAGACACACACACACAGACACACACACACACACACACACACACAGGAAATATCTGAAAGCAGAGAAAGAAGTGTGCTCCTGCAGCACACAAAGCTGGGAACCAAGGTTTTAAGGACCCACTGTTTGACTCTTGAAATATTTTGTGCTACAATTTGTCATCATACGTGGATTTTTTCCCTCTGTTTGGATAGAGTTTACTGTTTGTCGTTGCTGTACTTTGGGGGCACACCCTACAGCACTCAGGCCTTTCTTCTGCTCTGACCTCAGGGATCACAGCTGTTGGGGTCCCTCGACAGTCGGGTGCCTGAGTAGAGGACTTGGTCAGCCCATTGCAAGCTGATCATCCATACCTGCTGTGTCATCACCCAGTCCTCCAAGGTAGGATATTTATTATAGTTCAAAGGTAGACACACATCACGGTCTTTAGTCAACGGCCTGCATAGTAAGATGATTTTGCTGTAAAACATGCTGTGTGTGTGGTTTTCAAGTATATTGCTGCACAGCAGGAGCGAGTGCTGGATGAGGTTCATGCCAGTGTGCTGATTCAGGGTAGCTGTATTTCAGCACCAGACGAACAAGGGTCCTGCGGGATGTGCTGGAGCCTTGAATTTAGCTGCCCAGGGTCCAGGAATGACCCTGGTCCTCAGGAGAGAGCACCCAGTCGCATGTCCCTGTCCTGCCCTGCGGGGGAGAGAATGAAGTTTTGTCCATGCAGAGAGCCTGTGGCTACTCCCATGGCAAAGCCACTTTCAGGCGTTTGGTCAGCTTGATGTCGGCCTACAGGTGGTGCTGATGCCCTGTGCAACTGGGCTCAGAGTCAGCTCCTGGATGAGGCTGTGGCGACCTTCCTATGGGGTCTAGCAAAGAGTCCCAGGGCTGAGTCAGACACTGAGCCCAGGGCTCCTCTCTCCACAGGCATCCCGGATCCCGAGCTGCTTTTCCTAAGTAGTAGAGGAAGGAGCATCGGGCAGTGTTTTCCCCAGGTGGGGGCTGGTAGGTGTGTATCCAGCTCCAGTGCAGGGATTTGCAGTCAGAACCCTGGGGGCTGGGACCCGCTTTGGTGCTGACGGCTTTGACCTTTCCCCCAGGTCTTTGTCCTGAGCCTCCTGCTAACAGATGCTGGAGACATGGTGACGCACCGTCTGCAGGTATGGGAGAATGACACGATGACATACTGTAGTGACAGGAGCACATTTTCAGAAGGGAGCCCTCAATGTGGCTGCTGACAGGGGTGCCCAACACTCTCCTGTTTGAGGCCACGTTTGTGTCTGTTTGTTCTGTTCTGTCTTTGGCGCCATGCCCAGAGGGTGCTCCATGAGTACCCCCAGCTCACTGCTCAAGGATGCCTGGGGCCGTCAGTGTCATTGGGGTCACTTTTCCTGCCCAGAGATAATTGGGGGCGGCTTCAATACAGGAACTACAGGCACTTTATGCCCTCACATAGCTCTGAGTCAGTCACTTGCTGACATTGTCTGTCTCCGTCTCATCCGTAGAACATGGAACGGGGAATGTGGGATATGGCATTGGGGGAGAGGGGGCGTCTGGAGTTTTGTTCCAACCCAGTGTTGCTTTTTGTGGTCCTGTTGGGTTCCTGCTCAGGTGTTACCCTGTGCCGTGCTCATTGGATTTATCCCTGGAATGGCTGCATGGAAGTCGAGAACCTGTCTCGAACCCGACCAGAACCTGCAGGAACTTTCTAGAATAATGCTGTTGTAGCAGATCTGGCTCCCTGTGAGGGACTCCTGGGATCATTATCAGAAATGGGGAAACAATGAACTTTCCCGACCCTATGTGGTGTCTGGCCCTTTAAGACTCTGACCAGAAGTGTTGGTGAGGTCACAGAGCCCCGCCTTTCCCTGGGGTCTTTGTGGGCGGAGCAATCTCCACCCTGTTTGTTGCCTCGTGAGGAGCGGGGGTGGGGCGGGAAGGGGGCGGCCAGGGCGCAGGGGCTTCGGATAGGGCCAGTTTCCTCGCTGGCCTTGGACTGAGAGTGAGTGGTCGATCTGGGAGCAGCCCTGAGCCTCCGCCGTCTCCCCACCGCGGGACGCCCCCAGCGCCCGCCTTTTGGAGAGGTTTGTCTGTCTACTCATTTCTATTGTAGCGCATCGCATAGAGGGGAGGGAGTTTTTTATTTCGGAGGCGCGTGAGGAGGGGGCGTAGGTCCCAGGCAGTTGGGCTGCCAAGTAAGGTGGAAGGTTGGAGAGAGAAAGTCGTTCGGTCGGAAAGTGTCAGGAACAACGGAAATCAGGACCACCAGAAGAGCAAGAGTTTCCTTCTCAGGTTTGTTTCACATTGTGCGTCCTGGTGGCCCTGGCCAGGGCGGCCCCATGGGGTCGGGGGCACGAGACCCTCGCCCTCCCCCCCAACCCATCGCTCTGGCCCCCAACCGGAGAGGAACGTGCTGGAGCCCGAGGGAGCCCCAGCTTGCCCGCAAGTCTCATGGCCCTTGCGGGACCACCACAGCTTTGGCTCTGCGCCAGGGACCCTCGAAGCCCGGGGGCCTCACCAGGGGTGGGGCGTGGGGACATCTCGAGAATGGCCCCCAGCTGCCTACCCACATCCCCCACGTTCCAGGCCGACTTTCGTGTCTAGGCGGGTTGAAAAGGAGTCAGAGATAAGCGGTTTCCCTCGGCAAGGGAACCCGGGGGGCTCATTCTTTGGCCTTTGGTGCGAGAGGGCTGGGGCCTCACCTGGCGTGTTCAGGGGGGTCTCCTGAACCTTCCCTCAGGAATCGGCCCTGGCAGTGTTCGGTGTACCTCGTACCCTGGTGAGCAGCGTGAAGGCGCAGCAGCAGCACCCCGCTGCCTGGTGGGGGGAGGAAGGCGCTGGGTGCATTTCTCCTGTGCTTGGGGCTCAAGAACATTGGGCCCAGCGTTTGCTTGTCACTTGTTGCTGGTTCAGCCATGAGGCTCGGAGGGCTTTTTCTTTTCATTTCTTTTTTCCCCTTTGTATTTTGTTTGCTTTTAGGTCCACGCCCTGTGATGCTCATGGGGTTATTTCTGGCTCTGCACTCTGACCGCTCTGGGTGCTGTCCAGGGGACCCTATGAGATCAGGATCACGATCACGACCATCCTGTAGTTCGTCGATTGCCTCGAGCAGGCCCCTTCGTCCTAGCCCTGAGATGTTCTTAAAAATTGATTAAAGGATCTTTCAGGGTTAGGAGAATGAGACCCATCTTATGAGATGCTGGGGAATAAATCCAGGTTGTCCGCCTGCAAGTCGGACGCATCTGGCGCCATTTCTCCTACCCCAGTGTGCTGAGTTTGAAGAGGAGTCAGGGCTGAGGGCTGGCAGGAGGGGGGATGGGGGAGCATCAGGGCTGGGCCAGAGAGCGTCCTTCAAACAAAAGTGCAGTCTTAGCAGGAAGTAGCCGAGGCACTTCGAGGCTGTGTCCCAAGGCCTCATGCTGCATTCTAGGATCACCACTGGCCACCGCACCTTTATTTGTTTTATTGAATTATGTAGTTTGTGGGTACAGCTGGCAGTGTTGATGAGTTACTCCTCCTGCCTCTTCACTCAGGCCCCCAGGAAAACTCCTGGCCCTGACGCCTGTGTTTCCAGCCTGGCTGCACAACCTGTGGTATGGCGGTGCCTGCAAAATAGCTTTTGCCTTTTACAGTAAGTAGTGAATGAGTGAACCTACAACAAAGCTAGTTGGGGCCTGACTGCTAGTACGGTGGGGACTTTCTTAATGTGCACTCGGCCGACCTGGTTCAGTCACGTGTCCCAAACGTCACCGAGTCTGGTCAGAAAGCAAAACCTGACCATCTTGTGTGCATTGCCATGGAACTCACACCCATGGTCAAATCAGATCTTCTGTTTGCTCTGGGCCTGTTTGGATTGTGAGAACCATCGCGATGTTGTCCTGCCCTGAGAACACACTGCCTCATTCATTTCTTTCCACAAATTCTTAGTCTTCTGTTGCGTTTCATTGCATAACTGAAACTGCAGATTCAGGTTTTGACATTGCAGCAATTTGATTTGAGAGTGGAGTCACTGGGTATGAGTCAGCTGGTAAAATTTACACACTGGGGACAGATATTATGCTGGAGGGGATCAAGGATGTGATTTTGATGGTGGATGACAGGGCACTGCAGAGAAGAAATCTAGAGCCTAATGCTTGGCGTAGAGGCCCTTGCTTCGCTTCCCTGGGTGGTGAAATCACTGCTCAAAACAGAAAGAAATTTCTACTTTTTCCTTTGAACAAAATGTTTATTTCTATTTCTTCCATTTGATCGAAACTGGTAATCGCTTCAAAACAACTAGTTTGGGGTTTGGGGGGGGTGGAGCGATAGTTCACTTGGTGTAGACTTGGTTTTTACACGACCGGCCCGGGTTTTATTCCTGGCGTCCCTTTTGGTCCCCTGAGGACCACCATGAGTAATTCCTAAGTGCAGAGACAGGAGTAACCCCTGTGCTTCACAAGGTGTGACCCAAAAAGCCAAAACTGAAAAAGAAAACCAGTTTGAGGGCACTAGTGTCAGCGCACTGAGAAGGAGAAAGGTTTGCATCCATTTGCTCCCCTACAGACCCTCCAGGAGTGATCCCTGAGCACTGCTTGGTGTGTCTCTAAAGAAGACAAACTTCAAAATAAAAGGACCAAAAAAAGGATCGATCCTGAGAGCCATCCATTTTGGTGAGATGTTTTCAATGGCCCCCGTGGCTCGTCGTGTCTGCAGGGATGCAGGGTTGCCTTCACTCCATGCATCAGGCGCTCCACACTGAGCTCCACGCTGAGCTTGAACTGAACCCTGACTGGAATCTATTTTATTTTCTCTTGGAATGGTGTGTCAGCTTTCTGCTGTCACTGTCGCTGTCCTCCCATGGTTCATCGATTTGCTCGAGCGGGCCCAGTAAGGTCCCCCGTTGGAGACTTGGTTGTTATTGTGTGTGGCATGTCGAATACATCACGGGGAGCTTGCCAGGCTTTGCCGTGCGGGCGAGATACTCTCGGGAGCTTGCCGGGCTCTCCGAGAGGGGCGGAAGAATCGAACTCAGGTCGGCCATGTTGGCTGCGTGCAAGGCAAACGCCCTACCGCTGTGCTCTCTCTCTCTCTACCGCCTTCTGCAAAGGGAGTTATTTCCACGTGTGTCTGTTTGAGTTAAAAAAAAACACTGAACATATGGGGCTTTTGTAGTGCATTATTAACGAGGGACAAGGTCAGTGGCTCAGGCCTCCGTTAGTCTCGTGGATAAAGTAAAAAGTGGCGGCCCCTCGTAGAAGGGGTACTCTGAGGGCCAATTTTGTGGCAGGACACAAGCATCCTCCCGTTAGCATCCCAGAACTCTCAGTCTCCACGTTGTTAGTAGCGGGACCATTCGTACCTGGGAGGTGCTTTCGTGCTTGCTCTCTCACTGGGTTCCTGACATCCAGGCAGTTCCTGGGGTGCAGTAGAGGCTTCAGAGTGATGCGGAGCTTAGGGCGGTGCAGTGGGGTCTGTACACAGTACAGGGGTTGTGGGATTGAGTGTGTCCTTGTTGCATTTTGGCATGGGGCTGAGCACTGGGGCTACAGGCCTTGGGGTTGCGGAACCCACCAAGGGCTAGGGGCTTGAGTGGCCAACACTCTCAACATGGGACTTGCCGGTACAAATCCTGAAGCCTTTAGCCTTGACGTAGATGCTATAGAATCTGCAGATTCATGTTCAGGGTCGGGGCTGCAGCCCCCTAAAGGCAAGAGACTCTGTTGCAGACCGTCCTATTCATTGGCGGTTGTGATGGGGCGGGGCCTTTTTGGAAGTGTGGTTCACGCAGGTGGGCAGTTTCGGCCAATGGAATTTTAATTTGGGGGTTTGTTTTAGTTTTTTATGTTTTTTGGGGGAATGTTAGAGAGGACCCACCCTACGATGTTCACGCCTGGCTCAGTGCTCAGGAATCATTCCTGGTGGTGCTCTGGGATCTGGGATGCTTAGGCTTGATTTGGGTGAGGAGGGTAAGCATCTTATCTGCTTTACTGTCGGTCTTATCCCAACATTGATATTTTTTTCCAGATGAGGAATTTAGACTCATGTTCAGTTACGAAAAATCCTCTATGCTTCATCTCTCCCTGACTGGGCGATTTCAGGATACTGGCTCTTGGGGTGAGTACAGCAGGTCAAGGGTTTAATTTTTCTTTTTTTTTTTTGAAGGAATATGTTCTTATTGTGACGGCGGGGGGGGGGGGGCGGAGGAGCTTTGCTCAGGGGTCACTCCTGGCTTGCTGGGAAGAAATTTACGTTGAAAGGTCCAGAGGTATCATACAGCAAGTAGGTTGATTGCCTTGCATGCAGCTAACAGAGATTTGACCAGCAGCATCCCAGTAAACCTTAAATATTCCAGGATAGATCCCTGAATGCAGAACTAGGAGTTCTCCTGACACTGTTGGTTTTGGCTCAGACACACACACACAAACACACACACGAAATATCTGACAGCAGAGAAAGAAGTATGCTGAGTCTGTTGCATGCATGGGAAACGTCTCTTTTGTTTCACCAGCCACCCTGTGGTCGCTCTGACTGCCCTAAACCGCTGTGGTCTCTGCATTGTGAGTGGTGGGGTCACTCGATGATAGTGTACAGGAATGGCGGCCCCTCACCCGGGACACACCGAGTGCTCCTGACGAAAGCTGTGTCTTACTTATTAATTGATTTTTAGGAAACAGTCACTGTCACTGTCCTCCCATTGTTATTGATTTGCTTGAGCGGGCCCAGTAACATCTCCATTGTGACACTTGTTACTGTGTTTGGCATATGAAATATGTCACTGGTAACTTGCCAGGCTTTGATTTTCAGGTGAGATACTCTTAGTAGCTTACTGGGTTCTCTAAGCATGGTGTAGGAATCGAACCTGGGTTGGCTGCATACAAGTCAAATGTCCTACCCGCTGTGCTATTGATCAGAGGAGATTTTTCTGAAGATAGCTTTTTTTTTTGTGTAAGGAGGACAGTGGCCTTGCATGTAGCCAACCTTGGTTCGAACGTCATGACCACATAGGATACTGGGAGCACGGCCAGATGTGATCACCGCAGAACTTGAAAAGGAAACCCCAAGTGGTCAGAAAAGCATGGAGTTAGGGAAGAAAATGAGCTTGAAGAGGAAAGGTGTGCTGAGAAAGTTTCTGAAACAATGGAACAAACGAGAAAGTAATTTCTTTTAAAATTATTGTTATTTCTTAGCAAGAAGGAATTAAGGAAATAGTGAGCTCAAATTTGAATTCTCGACCGTGTGTTAAATGAGAGTTAGTGAATACGCTCTGTAAATTATTCTTTTAATGATGAAAATACTGGGCTATTAATGTCAGTGACTTCAATGGGCATAAGAAAATTTTAGCTAGAATGTTCCAACTTAGCTTCTCAAAGACCTGGTTACTATTTATAGACATAGTATAAGATGCCCCCCCCCACCCCGACCCCTGTTTTCAGTCACAGTGCACACAGTGCAGGATTTTCCCATTTTGGCTGCTTAGAGGTGGAGGCAGGGGATCTTTTGGGGATTATCTCCAGAATAGCTTGTTGCTGGCCACCTTTCATTCCTTAGACTGAACCATTGGCTCCCTCAACTTGATCGATTTATTTCAGTTAATTCCGTTTTAGTTGTTTTATTTATTTTTTTAGTGGGGGATACACCTTGCTATACTTGGTTACACGTGATGGTGCTCAGGGAACCATATGGGATGCCAGTAGTCAAATCTGTTTTTTCTGCTTGCAAGACAAGCACTTCTCCCGCTGTACTATGTCACCATCCCCATTGCACAGAAAAATTTTGATTTATTATTGTCTTTTTATATTGTCAATTTTGACTCACAGCACTCAGTGCTCTGTGCTAAGTTTAGCATCTGAGCTCAACATTGTTGCTGGCACTGCTTGGGTACCCTAACTGCTTTGGAGAACTGAATGTGTTTTAGCAGCTAGAAAGAAAAGCATCTTATGTACTGTCTCTGCTTACCCTATTTAATTTTTCTACAGAAAAAAATATTTTTTTATCTGCCAAGTTTCTTAGCAGAGCCCTACCCATTGACCATCTCTCCCAGACAAGGTGCGGGTACACCTAGTAGGGCGCTTGCCTTGCACGTAGTTTGCCTGATTTCAATCCCCATCATTTCATAGGGTCCAATGAACACAGCCAGGTGTGGCGCAAAGCCCCCCACAGAAAAAAGTCTCACTCCAGAATTTGTCATGACAGTGGAGCATTCTTTGAACATCTTTTTGGGCTTTGTGAATATCACTCCTGTCTGTTCTCTTTTTGTTTTTTGCTTCTTTTTGATTTTTTTGATTAGACCCAGCGATGCACAGGGGTTACTCCTGACTCTGTACTCACAAATTAGTCCTGTTGGTGCTCGGTGACCATATGGGATACTGGGAATTGAACCCGGATTGTCCACTTGTAAGGCAAACACTACCTGCTGTGCTATCACTCCAGCTCCCTTTTGGCTACAAACTTGACGATGGTCAGGGACTCTGCCCCTCTGTCCAGATGTCCTTGAGATTCCATGTACCCCACCTTAAACCACATGATACACCATTTGAGCTCCTCTTTCTGGGTCTATCTCACCATAAGTGGAGCAGATGAGGTGGGATTTGGGGCCACATCTGACAGTGCCAAGAGGGCTGCAGCCTGCTCTCTGTTCATAGTACTGGTGGACATTGGGTACCAGGAAAGGCCCCCCTGGGCTTTCAGCTGGCTGACAATCCACCCCAGCCTGGTGTGCTTTCTCCTGCCCTCAGTTGATATGTTCATTGTAAGTTCTTGGTTGTGAACATTCTGGAATATTTTAACTATTAAGCCCGAAGCTATCGGTTTCCAAGCAGCAAGATAGAAAGAGACATGAACTTGATAATGCGAAGGCAGTAGGAGTTGTAATCCAGTATACTGGAGCCAACTATCTCACCCACGGAGTGGCCTCTTGATAGGGACACCGACGTCAGGTAGCAGTTTATATAGGGTTTGATTACATAAGCAGTGCATTTTGTATAGTTTCAGAAAAAACTTAGCTAGTCAGTTGTATTGGGATGTGTCTAGGCTAACAGTGGTGAGGCAGTAGTTAAAAATTTGTTTTCCATAATCATTCATGGATACATAAGCTCTTTCTTTTAGGGTTAATAAAAGACAATTTCTGGGACATTTTGACTAGGGCCATAATGATTGATTGAGCCCACTGGCAGCGCACAGGAACTTTCCCAGGTGGGTTCACGTTGGCTAGTTGCACATTGTTCCATTTCTGGGAAGCCGAGACTGTTTCAATTCCAGGAACTTGGGGCCTCACTGATTTTGCTGAGTTCTGCCGCCATAACAGGTGTCAGTTTTCCCCTTCCACAGCAAAACACTGACTGCAGGGAAGTAGTTGGAGGTTCTGAGAAAAATTACAGACTTTTCACCATTGAGATTTCTTTTAGGCCAAGTGTAATATTTCTTCTCCTTTTCTTTACACAAAATCACATACCAAGGGCGTAAAATCATATAGTCTGTTAAAGCCTTGCTTGTGAGCTCTGAGTCCTGCCTGGTGTGGCCCCCAAGCAAAGACAAAGTAAAGAACTGACTCTCGAGAATATACTGCTGGATTCCTAACCTTTGCTGTAGCCACGTAACTGCCTCTTTGCTTTTATTTGTGTGTAGGAAGGGTAGGGGATTTGGGATTTCTGCCAGACCCAGCGGTGTACCTGCCCCTTGGTTCTGTGATGCAGAATAGGTTATGTGGATTGTGCTGCATTTATATTTTGTTTTTATTTTTTCTTGGTTTTGGGTCTCTGCCTGGCCTTACTTGTACTGTTGCTCTGGCCTCCTTTTAGGTGGTTCTTTTTTTCCTTTGTGTTTTGTTTTTCGGGCGCCACCTCTGGTGGTGCTTAGGGCTGACATCCTGACTCTGTCTGTGCTCAGAGTCTCTCCTTTGGGAACCAAGGGTAGTGTTGGGAGTCAAGTTCAGGTCAGCTGGGTGGGTGCAAGCAGCACTTTCCCCACTGCCCAGTCCTGCCCGTGGAGTGGGGGTGCTGTTGGTGAAGGAGGGAGTGGGCATGGGAAAGCCATTGTGAGGGCAGCTCAGCCCAAGTGTCTCCGTCACGGGTGTTTCCACATTCAGGGCTCATGCTGGCATCCGGGTGTCACTTGGAGGCTGGTTTTTTATTGCAGTAAGAAGAAATGGGAACTGCCCCCTGGAAAAAAATGCCTGTTGTCAATAAGAGCTACCTGTGGGTTTTGGCATCTTTGGATTTGGGAGATTTCTTGGGGCTCAGAACCTTAAAAATTGATAGACCTGGGCTGACTTCTCTGAGAATTGTTGGACCGTCTGGTCGGTACACAGAGCAGCCCAGGCCTGTGGTGTTACTAGAACTAAGGTGTGTTTTCCTGGTACCCAGACAATCATTTAGACAGATGGACACGTTTCCAGATTCACTCTGGTAATGAAAATCCAGTCCTATGTACAAGAGTACAGGATGTTTGGAGGCCCTGTGATAATTTGCATTACATTTGTCCCCATTTTTTAGCATTTTTTCACAGATCCCCCAACACATCAAGTGGTTCTCTGCAGGAGGTGGGAGGTGGCTATTCCCAGTGCCCAAGCCTTGCAGCTTGAAACTGGCCCCAGATGTGCCAGGGGCTACCGTGGTTCCCCCTTCGGTGCTCAGGCATCCGTGCAGTGATGGTGTTGAGGGTCATACTCAGGCCTTCCGCGTGTTCAGCAACTGCTCTATCACTTAAGGAACCTCGTCGGCCCCTGTTAGCATCTTTTTCAACATATTATTTTGAAAACACGACAGATTTTCAGGAAAGTTGCAAGGATTTGAGGGGGAAATATTCTCTTCCCCCCCCCCCCTCCTTTTGGTCTTGGGGCCACACCGGATAGTGCTCAGAGTCCTCACTCTGGGCTCAAGAGTGACCCCTGGTGGTCCTCGGAGGACCATATTCAGTCAGGTGATTGATTGATTTTGCTCTTTGGGTCACACCTGATGATGCACAGGGGGTACTCCTCGCTCTGCACTCAGAAATGACTCCTGGCGGTGCTCAGGGGACCACCTGGGATGCTGGGTATCGAACTCGGGTGGGCCACGTGCAAGGCAAACGCCCTACCCGCTGTGCTGTCGCCCCAGCCCCTGCGGTCAGGTGATTTCAGTCGGGCTGGGATGGATGCAGGTTAACTCCTCCACTGCCTCTCCAGTCCCCTTTGCTTTCTCTCATCCCACACTTGCTTGATCATGGTCAGTCTGTGAGTATTTTTTGCTTTCTCCTTCAGTTATTTCAGAGCCGATGTGGTGAGTCAGGTCCTTTTAGACCGGAGTGTTTCAGATCAGATCAGATCAGAGTGTTTCCTGAGAGTAAGGATTCCGGTTCGTATTCATGGTACAGCTTCTTACGTTGTTGCAGTAGTTGAATCTACAATTCATCTTCAAGGTTGCTTGCGGTCTTGGTAATTCTCTTTCTGTTTCTCTTGTGGGTTTGGAGTAAGGATGCATACAGTGCTTCTTGAGTCCTGCAGTGCTGGGCATTCCCTGGGGTACCCTGATAGTGGGGTCGAAGGGGCCTTTTTGGCTGCCCCTGTTGTGTGGGGGTCATGCAGTTGCAGGGATTGAGCTGAGTTGACCATAAGCAAGGCAGACTCTTTGACCCCATTTACATCTTTTCTCTGGCCATGAGTGCTGTCTCTGGCCTCAGAATAAAAAAGTACGTCTAGGGGGCCTCCCTTGCAGTGTTTTTGCTGTTGGTTTTGGTTCGTATTTTTCCTTTTTAGGCCCCACCATGGCTTGGGGGGGGAATCCAATGGGGTGCCAGGGGTTGAATTGGGGTCAGCACGTGCAAGGCAAGTGTTGTACCGCTGGCCTGGTGCCTTCCTCTTGTGGGGCTTTAGTTAGTGCCTAGGGCTCTGACGGTTTGATGCTCAGGTTGGTGGGATGGTTCTCCTTGGTCCAGCAGTTCCGGGGCCTTCCGTCCTCGATTGCATTCTACCCTCTCGGCTCTCTCTGGGACTAACTGTGTTTAGTCCTGTTGAAGGATCTTTCCTGACAAATGGGCAATTCTCTTGCAAACTTTCAGTTGGTAAAAGGCAGAATCCTTTCTCAGTGTCCTCACAGGCATTTCACAGACTGTTCAGGAGAACACAGGCCAGTTATTCACAGGAGCCTGTGGATCACGGCCTCTCGGGGTTCTTTGTGACTCGTGCACAGCAGATGGACAAATCAAGAGCCCCTCAACTGTGGCTGGGAGTATCCTCTCTGGGGGAAAGGGGGGTGCACGGGGAGTACCACCTGCTCTGCTGGCGTGTTCTAGAAATGTGCATCGGGGAGTGTGGTTGAGGGCTGCTCTAGCCTTCCCATTTTCTCCTGCGTGGGCACTTGTCTCAACTGTTGTAAGAGCAGGTCAGGCAGATTGGAATCTTCTGCAGTTGTGGTTTTGTCTGTGTTTTGAAGCTCACGCCACTTTTTTCTTCACACCTCTGTGGTCCTTGCCTGTGGCCAGAGCAGTGGGCAGAAAAGCCTTTTGGTGACAGAGGTGAACTCTGGTGCCTCCTGAGCTCTCCTGCAGTCCCCACTGTTCTCTCTTCCTGTTCTCTCTGTCAGTGTTTTGGGGTCACACCCACCTCAGTGCTTCTGGTCATTCCTGGCAGTGCTGGAGGACCATGAGATGCCTGAAATCATGAGAGCATGGGCGTGTCGTGGCGAATATGTAATGGCAAGGCAGATGCCTCACAGGCAGGGCATGGCCAAGGCTATGTGGGACAGGAGCAGCCCGGGGCTCCATCTCCTCCTGTCTGTCCCCAGACCTCCAAGTGCCCAAGTCTGTCGCCGGGAGGCAGGGACAGATTCTGCCTTCGGAGGCACAGGCTGTGTGTGTGTGTGTGAGAGAGAGAGAGAGAGAGAGAGAGAGAGAGAGAGAGAGAGAGAGAGAGAGAGACTGGGGGGATGAGGGGCGGGGCGTTCCTAGCAAGGAAGGTGAAGTCCCTTGGGAAGGGAAACGATTTGCTCCCTGGCTCCCTGCCTGTCCAGACCAGTTGGGAATAGCCTGCTGAGGCTGGAGAAAGGGGTTCTGTCCGGGGAATCACCCCACAGCACTCCCACGGGGCCTGCGTGCCCAGACCTTCCAACTGGTGGTCACAGATCATCTGGGGACAGGACTTGGGGGTGTATCCTGAGACTCTCCCGCTTGTCTCGGAGCTTCTGGGATCCTGGGATTCCATGACCACACACTGCAGCGATGGGGTGCGGGTCTTCAGCTCCCTTGAGCCCTCTCCCTTCCCATCTCTCTTCTTCTGCTGCATCTCCGAAGTGTTCGGGGCCCCATTTCTCCCCACCCTGTCACATGAGGGCTGGACAGCCACATCTGGGTCTACAGGAGCCTGCCCTGTGGCCTACTGCCAGCCCTGCTGTCCCCCCTACCCTGGCTCCTCTTGGGGTTCAGTCCGTGTCCATGCTGCTTGGCTGCTAGCTCTGTTCCCCGAGTCCCTCTGTCGCTACTCCGGGCTTTGCAAGAACCAGAGCCACATCCAGAGGTGCTCAGGGACCCAGGTGGCAGGGACCAAACTCGGGGCCTCTCACGTGTTACGTCCAGGCTCAGCCCACTTGGGGCTGCTTCTGTGACTCCTCAACACCCCATTAAGTGCCGGGATTGCTGCGCACAGGCAGCCACACCACCTGGTCACGGGGTCTGTGTCAGAAGCACGACTTTCCCACAGTTCACAGGAGGCTCCCTGGCCTCCGCTCTCCTCCCAGGTGACCCAAAACGCTTGGGGATGGGGTCATCAGCTGTCAAGGTGGGATGGAGCTCTGATTCTGCCCATGTCTGCCCCTGACCACTTTTCCCCTAGGAAGAGCCTCAGACGTTAAGGAAAAGATTTATTTTAAATATCCCAGTTAAAACTCAAAAGACTTGAACATAAAACCAAAATTATCTTTATTGAAGAAACGAGACATAAACAAGAATAAGCATCACAAAACGAAAGCAACAGCATGTGAGCTGGCGATGTCAATTTAGGATGCCTTAAATATAAACTATGAGAACTATTTCTATGGCAAAGATTGTGAGACCGCCATTAACCAGCGGTCAGCACACAGGGCTCAGTGTCCCCCAGCAGGTCTAGCCAGACCCAACTGTTCCTGCCCCTCGCAGCCCCTTTTCTTCAAGCTGGGGCTAAGGTTCTCACCTTCCAGGACAGTGGACTCAAGCATTTGATCTGAAATTGGGGAAACTTTCCAGATCATGGAACATAAAAGAAAGTGGATTTTTTTGTTGCCTTTTGCCAGACTCCTGAAGTGCGCCCAAGTCTTAACATAATATTCTAGGATATTCTGGATTTTTCTAGATTGTCCACATAGGAGGCTGAAACTGGGCAGAGTCCGGACTTTTTCCTCCTTGGTACCTTGTAGCAGGTGGTCTGAAGGGGTTGGGGGACAGGTGTGTGGGTCTTCACCTGTAACCCAAGTGCCTGTAGGCTGCTTCTAGGTGAATTCCTCTCTCCCTTGGGCCAGTTTTCTGGTGTGTTGGGCATCCGATGACAGTCCTGGTGGCGATGCTCTGGGCACGGGCAGGCCCTGGACGGATGGAAAGGATCATTGACAGTCTGAGGGCATGTGGAACTTCCCTCACCCTGAACCCAGCTCCCATCTCTGCTCCTAAAGCCTCTTGGCCTTGACCCGAGGGTGATCCCAGTGCCAGGAACAGGACCTCTGGGGGTCCGGCTGGAACCCCCCTCCAACTCTCCATCACTCCAGGGAAGCAGACGTGAGTGTGCTGGGGGCCCGCTCTGGGCTCTGGTGGCTAAGACAGGAGATGAGGTCTAGGCAGAGCACACCCTTGGGCTTCCCTGACAGATTGGCTGTGGTCTGCACCCCAGGGCCCCACTTACCCCCTCATTCCGTGCCCCGCCTCCTGGCCCGGATCTACAGCAGATTGGCGCGGTCTCGGCCCCACACCCACAGCTCAGGGTCGTAGGCCTGGATCTGCGAAGACAGATGGGGCCCATGTTGCTGACTCGCTCGGCCTCTCCAGCCTGCGGACAGCCCCCTCCATGCCCCCCAGCAGCCCTACCTGTTCGCACTCCTCCCGGGTCACCCAGGCTCTCCAGCTCATGGAGCGCAGCAGTTGGAGACGGAGCCGGTAGAACAGGGGCCGCTGCAGGCGGCTGTGGCCATACAGGAAGGCGAAGATGTTCTGCTTGGGTGCCTGGTAGTCCTCCTCCATATCGTTGGCCAGGTAGCTGTGGACAGCACACCGCCTGTGTTCACACCTACCTCCTTCCTTCAGGGAACTGCGGCGGAGGGCCCCCAGGGATTGATGGAGGCTGTGTTGGGGCTCCCTGGGATCAGTACTCACAGTGCCAGAAAGAAGTGAATGCGTCGGATCTGCCAGCTGAAGAGGCCAGAGCGGCTGAAGTAGGCGATGACCATGGCCAGCAAGTACTGGGGAGACACGGGGATAGGTCACCAGGGCTGGGCGGAGGGGAAGGAGATCCAAGAACTCGGGAAGCAGGACGAAGGGGAGGACTTTGTGGGTGTTTGCTGAATCAAGAGGAGAGGGACCCCACAGACACGACCCAGAGAGACTGGGGTGCCTGTGCCCCAGGAGTGGGCAGCGAAGAGCTGCATCAGTGACCGCACCTCCCCTATCCAGTGGCCCCCAAGTTTTACACTCACCCCCCCCCGAAAGAGCAAAAAGAGCAAAGGTACCCAGGCAGGTTGAGCTTGGTGGGTCCCCGGGACAGTCGCTTAGTGACCCCCAGCAGGTACCTTATCAGAGACCAACAGGTGCCGGTCCCAGGCCAGGAATCTTTTGATCACAGGGTCCTCTGTGGGAAGGCGGGGTTGTGAACCTCAAAGTCACAGCCCGCCCCCAATATTCCCCACCGTTGGGCCGGCCACACTGGGCCCCGCACAGCCCCAGGTTGGAATAGGGGTGCGGGAGCCCCTTCCTTGGGTGACTCAGCCCAGGCAGCCCGGCACTGCAGCCCCTGTTCGGGCAGGGGCCACCTCTTCCCCACCATGGGACACTGCATCCCTAACGACCGCCTGTGTCCGGGTGGGAGACTCGGGCCCGAGGCTCCTACCCAGCAGCTTGCGGAAGACTTGGTGGTGCTCGGGGAGCACGGGGCTCTCCTGTCGCTGCCGCTTCCTGTGCAGCCCACATGGCTGCTCCTCGTCCTCCTGCTGTTCCTCGTCCTCCGACTCATCCCTCTTCCTCCGAACAGCACCCTGAGGCCGGGGGCTGACGTGAAGCCCACTGTGCTGAGCCTGGGAGGCTGCGTCCCCCTTTTCTTCCTCTTCCTCCTCCACCTTCTCCAGCGCCTCTGGATCCTCCGACTCCTGCTCCTCCTCTACCTCTGGCGATGACCACATCCTCCTTTTCCGGCCTCGGGAAGGCACACCTGCAGCATGGCTCATCATCTCCAGTACTCCAGGGGTCTCCTCTTCCTCCTCCTCCTCCTCCTCTTCCTCCTCCTCCTCCTCTTCCAACTCCTCTTCATAGAGCAGTTGCTCCCTCTTCCTCTTGCGGCAACCAACAATGGCCCAGGGGCCTCCGTAGGACTCTGACGGAGAGGCCAGACCCAGTCCCAGCAAGTCCTCTGTGGGAAGACGGGGTTGTGAACCTCAAAATCACAGCCCGCCCCCAATATTCCCCACCGTCGGGATGGCAACACTGGGCCCCTCACAGCCCCAGGTGGGAGTAGGGGTGCAGGAGCCCCTTCCTTGGGTGGCTCAGCCAAGGCAGCCCGGCAGTGCAGCCCCTGTCTGGGCAGTGGCCACCTCTTCCCCACCACGGGACACTGCATCCCTAACGACCTCCTGTGTCCAGGTGGGAGACTCGGGCCCGGGGCTCCTACCCAGCAGCTTGCGGAAGACTTGGTGGTGCTCGGGGAGCACGGGGCTCTCCTGTCGCTGCCGCTTCCTGTGCAGCCCACATGGCTGCTCCTCGTCCTCCTGCTGTTCCTCGTCCTCCGACTCATCCCTCTTCCTCAGAACAGCACTCTGAGGCCGCGGGCTGGCCTGAAGCCCATTGTGCTGAGCCTGGGAGGCTGCGTCCCCCTTTTCTTCCTCTTCCTCCTCCACCTTCTCCAGCGACTCTGGATCCTCCGGCTCCTGCTCCGACTCTGACGGAGAGGCCAGAGTGAGTCCCAGCAATTCCTCACCTGCCCATGGACTCCCAGGCCCCCAAGCTTCTCTTTCTCCATCTCCTCCCACACATCTTATCATGGTTCACACCCCTGTGACCTTCAGTCTCTTCCTCAGGGTAGAATTTCTCCCTGGGGACACAGAGGGGCACCTCCATTTCCCTATTTCCCCCATCCCGGCTCCCCTTCCTTGTCCTGGCTGTCAGTCCATACCCCAAGAGCCTGTTCTGTGCCGCTCCTTCCGACCTCTCAGTGTCTCCCCAACACTCCTGTCTGCGCAGCTCCCAGTCCCGCTGGCCCCAACACCTACCTGAAGGTCCCGGCATCATTTCCTCCGGCGCCACCTCCAGGGGGTATCCCGAGGTGCTGGACTCAGGGCTCTGGGGCTCAGAACCAGGACTCTGCCCACGGCTGGCCATCCCAGGTCCACTGTCTCCCCCGATAGCTCAGGTTCTCCCTCAATAACAGCAGTGCCTGCCGTCGAGGAGCTGAGCAGACGAGGCTTTGGGCTCTCAAGCCAAAGGCTACTGTTGCCTACTTGAGCTTCAGGTTCTGGAGGTCTGGGATCTTCCAATCAGCACAGCCGGAAGCTCTGATGTCATCAGAACCCTCCTGCACCCCCACCAGCAACGAGTTTGAAAGAAAACCCTCAACTGCCAGGGGGCTTCTCCAGAAGTCAGGGGGCAGTACATAGGTGGCCCTGGCCCCGGGCCAGTCCCCAAACCAGTCTGCAGGATTACATCCCTGTTTTCCACACTGTGTGCCACACTTCTCTCCTGGGGACATTGATGAGAGGGGCCTGGGAGGAGGTTATAGGAGTTTGGAGTCAGTTGAACGACAGAAACCCCCAAGAACCCACCCGGGGAAGACAGGCTTGGCCCTGTTGGTGCTTTTAAAGGTGCGTGCTGCTGGGGTTGAGCCATAGGCTGACCCGGCTTGAGCCCCAGTATCCCATTTAGTACCCCTAGGACTAATTCCTGAGTGCAGAGCCAGAAATACATGTGTGTGTATGTGTGTGTGTGTGTGTGTGTGTGTGTGTGTGTCTTTATGCCTGTCTCAGGTCTGGGGTCTGTCCAGTCCCCGTCTCATGATACCATCTCATACAGAAGACCGTATTTTACTCCCAAAGAAATGTTTGTCTTGGAGCTGGAGCTGTGATACCGCTCATAGGGTGTTTGCCTTGCACACAATCAGGGTTTGATCACTGGCACCCCATAAGTCCTCTGAGCACTGCCAGAAGTGATTCCTAAGTAGAGAACCAGAAGTACACCCTGAAAAACGCTGGGTGTGATCCTTGTTTCTCGTCTTTTGGCCGTGCTGGGGATCAAACCCAGGAGTTTCACACGCGCTAAATAACTTGGCAGTGTACTAGCACAGTTACTTATAATACTAATTTTTTAATTTTATACACCTCTACAAAAAGGATTTTGAAATTTTTTTTCGTTTTTGTCACACTTAGTGGTGCTCAGGACTTATTCCTGACTGCACTCAGGGATGCTCCTGGCAGGGCTTGGGGTACCATATGGGATGCAGGGTTCTAGGGATCCAACCTGGGTCAGTTTTGTGCAAGGAAGGTATCCTACCCACTACTGTACTATTTATCTGACTCTTCAAATGATAGTTTCTGGGGCTGGAGAGGTAGTGCAGTGGGTAAGGTTCCTGCCATACTGGTGGCCAATCCGAGTTTGATCCCTGGCATCCTGTATGCTCCCCAGAACACCACCAGGTATAATTTCTAAATGAAGAGCCAGGAATAGCATTGCTAGTATGGCCCCCAAAGAAACAAACAACAACAAAACTGAATAAAAACAAATACAAACAAAGAGCAAAGGGCTGTGTACTGACTGGGCCTCCGCCTGTGGGTGCTGGGATGGTGCTGCACACGATTCCAAAGACAGCTGCCGACTCATGAGAATTGGCAGAATTTCACGATTAGTTCTCCACGATTCTCAAATCGGCCCTATGCTTGTGATTGGGGGCGAGGAGATGGGACACTGCCTCCGTGTATGTGTGTGTGACACAGATAAGAGACGTCCACTCTAGGTGGCATTTCTGCAGTGGGCCTGGTGTGTGTATGTCCGGTTTTGAAATGTAGACTAGGATTCTGCCCAATTGTGTTCTGGACTAGAACCCACAGCCCTTGTACTGCAGCTCCCACCAAAACACTGGTGCAATGAATGTGTGTGTGTGTACGTGTGTACCAGTGTACTGAGTTCTTCATGTGCATCCTAGACCCCTCTCCGCCCTGCCCTGCAGGATTGGGACAGCTGCCTGCCAGGCTCTCATTTCTCCTTCACATGTTAGGTGGCTTTTTTCGCCCGTCCATTCTTATTTGGTGTTCAGGGCTTGCAACCCTTGGCTCTGCAAGCAAGGATCACTCCTGTGGCACTCAGGGGACGTTGTGGGGTGCCGGGGATGGAACCTGTGCCGAAGGCCAGCGCCTTCCCCTCGGTGGTCGTGCTCAGCCCCCTGGGTCAGGCTTTCCCGGTGCCTGCTGGGAAATGCAGTCCGGGCATGCGGCTCCCTGCACGGCCCCGTGGGCAGTTTCCGAGGCATGGGCTCACGCAAGAGCACTGCTGCCGCGCGACCCGCTTCTGTTCAGCGCCCGGTTGCCGTTGGCCCGCGCTGCGGCCTCTGGCTTCTCGTGCGCCCGACCAAGGCACTAGCGCGGCCATCGGGTGCGAGCTGGAGCAGGCGCGGAGGCCCAGACACCATCACCCGCCCGAGCTAGCCCGATGCCTGTGGGGTAGGTCACGGTTTGCAACCCCGAGGTCGCGCCCGGCATGGGGCAGTGCAGCGAGGCCTCCCCGTGGGCTGGTTTCACCGTCCCTCCGGCTCCGTGTCTCCGCAGAGGCGTGTCCAGCAGCACCTTTGTTCCGTGCCCCGGGACCCCGTGGCACGGAGTGTCCGGGCTCCGTGTCGGGAACGGAGGGGCAGTGGGTGCACCCGCTGGTCCGCGTCTGGGCCCCCCTGAGGTCCCTTCGCTGTATCGCTGGTTGCTGAGCCAGGACGTTTGTTCAGTGGACCCAGCCGGGTGCCTTAAGCCAAGTCATTTATAAATATATTTATATTTATTTAGATTTATAAGGCCTTCCCGTTGATCATCGATTTGCTCGAGCGGGCCCAGTAACGTCTCCATTGGAGACTTTGTTCTTACTGTGTCTGGCATATCAAATACGTCACGGGGAGATTGCCAGGCTCTGCCGTGCTGGCGAGATACTCTTGGTAGCTTTCCGGGCTCTCTGAGAGGGGCGGAGGAATCGAACTCGGGTGGCCATGTTGGCTGCGTGTAAGGCAAACGCCCTACCGCTGTGCTATTTGAAAACAGTCCAAAAATTTTGCTGTATAGAAAAATTATCCTAATGTACAGTGTGTTTACTATACATCAGGATATGAACTGTGTCTCAGAGTTGTAGCATCTGGAGTGATTCTACTTTTTAAAGATGAATATTATGCCTTGGGGTCCAGGTGTTGATTTAGTAGAAAAGGTGCTATCCTTGAACTTGGCTGTCCCGGGTTCAATATCTTAGCACCCCAAATCGGATCCTGACCCTTGCGAGAAATGATCCCTGAGCTCTAGGCCAGGAGTCAGCCATAAACATAGGAGGGCGTGTCCCCCAAATACAGCAACAACAAAAGACAACTAAGGAAGAAAACAAAACCAAAACTAAATTCATGTGCAAAGACATATTTTACAGTGAAAGAATTAAAGGATTGAAATCCTTTTTTAAGGCCCTTGAATCACATTTTGGGACTTACTTTATGCTGTAGAAGTCTGTAGGATAACACTGTTTAGTCCTTCCTCAGGTAGCTTAGGTTTATAGGGTCACACCCATCCCAGTGCTCCTGAGTCACCCCCATACTTTTGTTTATTTGTAACTACTACTCTATGCTCTCTTCCCCAAACAGTTAATCAGTTTATTCCCTAATATCAGTTTCTATTAATTTGTAAGAACAGATCTTTCTGGGACACGAAACTCTTTATTACTTTAAAACAATGCCCTTTTGTATTGACACAAGAAGACGATATTATGCTTTTTTAACTTGGGATTTAATTGGCTTCAAATAGTATTCATTCCCGGGCATCTGCTTTCTCAACTTATGCCTCAGTTGCCCTCAGTTCCTAGTGCCCCCAAAAGTACAGTCTCAACGAGGGACGGGATGGAACCAGGGCAAGTGGTAAGCTGTTTGCCACCCTGGCATTGAGATGGGCCTGGCCAAAATGCCACAAATGTTGTCATGATCCAAAAGTAAGGACGACACTAGGACCCTGCTAGGGATAGGAAAGAGCAATCTGGCCTGAGCACTGTAGTCTGAGATCGAGATGACCCCAGGAGAGCAATTCTATAAGTTTAATGCATCTCTTACTGGGTCCATACAAAATGATTAATATTATGAATGCTTATATGTTTGTTGGTCAAGGAGAGCAGAAACACACCCATGGGATTCCACCCTTGGGTGGGTGGTCCTCCTGAAATAGAATCTGTCCTAGAAGCAGCATCCCCTGAGGGGAGGAACTTTAACCCTATTGATTGGGACCACCTATGTGTAAGCCCAGCCCCTAATGGTTTGGGGATTTAACTAGACTGTAAAAATGGGTGGGGGTGGGGGTTGGAAATGATCAGGATCAAAATCCAAGTCAGAGCCAGAAGGAGAAAGAGGTTCCAGATCGACTCGGGAGAGAAGGAGGGAGAAGAGAGAGGGGGATAAAGAGAGAGAGAGAGAGCGATAGAGAGAGAGCAATAGAGCGAGAGAGAGAGAGAGAAGTGAACAGGGATGAGAATGGAATAAACGGCATCTAATCAGTAAACTGGCTTGGAACTCCGATTCCTCCGCCATCTGTCCAAGGGCCCAGGCCACCCCAACTGGGGTGGGGCGGCCCGAGACCCAGAACCTGGGTGGCCAGGGGAAGAGTTGTTAGGGTCATCCCCTGGCCACCCTCTAAGTTTGTTTTTTTTTTTAAAGAAGTCCATGATTTATCCTGAATACTTATTTTTTCTCTGCTTTCACATACGGTTTGTTTATGTGTATTTGTTTATATATGTGTGTTTGGTTTTGGGACAATAATCAACAGTGTTCAGGGATTATTCCTAGCTCTGGGATGAGAGATTAGTTCTGGTGGGGTTTTGGGAGCATATGAGATGCCAGACACACATAAAACCTGGGTTGTCTGCTTGCAAGGCAAGTACCCTACTTGCTGTTCTTTGGCCCTTTCTAAATATATCAGTTCCAGCACACCAGGAGTGAGCCCTAGCTCCTATTTACCCCCAATCACCCTTACAAATCAAGTATATTCCTTCAAGCATCTTACTTTATTAGCACAACTCAAAA
This sequence comes from Sorex fumeus, assembly GCF_029834395.1. Classification (NCBI taxonomy): domain Eukaryota; kingdom Metazoa; phylum Chordata; class Mammalia; order Eulipotyphla; family Soricidae; genus Sorex; species Sorex fumeus. The sequence continues at coordinate 201,220 of NW_026606326.1, forward strand.
CAACAGTGGGGCTAGCCTGCTAAGGGAGAGATTAAATGAGGAGGGTGCTTTACTCCTTGATTTTAAAAAACACGTATTCCTACATGTTATTTTTTTCCTTTTTGAGCCACACCTGGCAATGCTCTGGGTTTCCTCCTGGCTCTCCACTCAGAAATTACTCCTAAGGTTGCTCAGGTGACCATATGGCGTGCCAACAATTGAGCCTGGGTTGGCCATGTGCAAGAAAAATGCCTTACCTGCTGTACTATCACTATGGTCCCTGAAGGAGAGTCTTTTGACTTGGAAAAAGGAAAAAAATAGAGCAAGAGATAGTAAAGCGGGTAGGAAGTTACTTACACACTGTGAACCCGGATCAAACCCTGGCATCCCTTAGGGTCCACTAAGTCAGCCCGCAGAAATTCCTGAGTGCACAGCTAGGAGGAACGCTGAACATTTTCAATGTGGTGCAGAAATGAAAATAAGATAATAAAATTGAGTTTCGCTTTGAAACCCCACCAACCTGCCAGGTGGCCAAACCCAAAATGACAACCAATGAAAGGACAGGCGACAACTAAATCTCATGTTTTAGCGGTGGGGCCCTGCCCATCAGAGCTTGGAGCCCTAACCTTGTGATGTCCAGGTCAAAGGAACAGGGACCAGCATGTCCTTGTTGGGAGGGTCAGGATCTCCAAACCTTCCATACTCGGCAGGACCTACAAACCCAAGGACTTAAATACTTCAAAAAGAAAGAAAGAAAGAAAGAAAACTACATTTACTCACAGCACTCACCCTAATAGCCTAGGACACCTAATCAGGGAGAGATGAGAAAGAGAAGTCTGGGGGACTTTGCAACTTGATGTGAGAGAGCAGAATTTCCTGATGTACAAAAACACCAACACTGGAATTGGACAGACACTAAATGGGTAGGGTGCTTGCCTTGCTTCCACAGATCCTTGGCATCCCTTATGGCGCCCTCAGAGCAACACCAGGAATAACACCAGAGCCAGGAGTAAGCCCTGATTATCTAAAGGCACAGATGCCCTCCTAATCCCCTCCCCCACCACGAAAACACACAAAAAAATAGCCCCCACAGAAAATTTTCATTTGCAAACCAAACAGCCTGTGACGACCACTCACAGAGTGAATTAGTGGGAAGGCATCAGCAGAATCTGAACTTCTGAAATGCCACAGATCTGTGGTTATCCAAGAGTTATGATCTAGCTTTTAGTTTAAGAGTGTAATATGCGGCCCCAGAAATTACCAGGGATAGTATAGCCCTGATCTTGCACAGAGCCAAGAGGAAGACCTGTGCATCTCCCTTGTGGCACAGAAATAAATATGAAAAGAAACAAAGGAGCAGAATTGTGTAACAGGACAACAGGTTGGAGATAGCGAGTAGGGCTGGTGATACCCGCCAACCCTAGGGTCCCCTAAGCACTGCGTGGTACAATGCTGGAGTGCAGAGTTAAGAGTATAATCACCAGAATCACTGGGTTTAGCACTCCAAAGGAAACAAAATACCCAGATACAGGCCCACGAACCCCAGCAACCCATATGGTCCCTGAGATCTGTCAGGAGTGATTCCTTGAGCACTGAGGTACAAGTGTTCTTTGAGCTGAGTGTGGTCCAAAAACCAAATACAACAAAACTGACACATCATCTCAAACAGCAGAGAGCCTGATACTACGACCTGGACGCACATCACAGGATCCTTCCTGAAACGACTCAGAGACTTTTGGCCCAGGATGCGTGAGCATTCCTGTCACTACATCACCTCATATTGTTACTCTCCTCCTACCTGGGGATGGTGTGTCATTTGGCATGTCACCATCTTCTCCCGCCTCTGTTTTTCCCGAGGTCCAGATACCTGAAGGACAAGTCAGAGCTATGAGCACTGGAGAGGAACAAAAGCCCCCAGCTCTGACCAGTCACACTCTTGGGCACTGGCTGATAGACCCGCCCTGGGGACAATGCCTGATGCTTCCGTCTCCCCAAGAGAAGCAAAATGGGTTGGCATCTGTGCTGCCGTTCCAAACAGAAGGTATGGGCTTGGCTAGAAGAGAGAAGTCAGCCCAGCCTTGGACTGGGGACTCCTCCCTGGGTCCCTGAGAAGGTTCACATAGGCCCAGCCATGGGGTGACTCCAAGGCCAGGAGCTCACAGGCATCAGCACCACCTGCAGGCTGGCAGGAGGGCTGCCCTCGGCAACCATAGCCCAGAATGTGGCTCTATCACTGGGGCAGGACACACAATGAAAAACAAACCTGAGAAGGAAACTCTTGCTCTTCTGGTCGTCCTGATTTCCGTTGTTCCTGACACTTTCCGAACGACCTTCGCTCTCAAACCTTCCACCTCACTTGTCAGCCCACCTGCCCGGGACCGACGCCCCCTCCTCACGCGCCTCCCAAATAAAAAACTCCCTCCCCTCCATGCGATCCGCTAAAATAGAAATGAGTAGACAGAAACCTCTCGAAAAGGCGGCAGAAGATGGTGACATGCCATCTGTCACACCAACCCCAGGTAGGAGGGGAGTAACAATATAAGGTGATGCAGTGACAGGAGTGCTCAGGCTTCCTGGGCCAAATATGTCTGAGTTATTTCAGGAAGGATCCTGTGATGTGCCTCCTGGTGGGAGTGCCCATCTCTGCTGTTGGAGGTGATGTTTGTGTCAGTTTTGTTGAATTTGGCTTTTGGACCACACCCATCTCAAAGAGTACTTGTACCTCAGTGCTCAAGGATCCCTCCTGAGAGATCTCAGGGACCACCTGGGTTGCTGGGAGTCGTGGGTTTGTATCTGGGTATTTTGTTTTCTGTGATTCTGGGGATTATACTCTCGGCTCTGCACTCCGGCATTGTACCTGGTAGTGCTTAGGGAACCCTATGGGTTGGCGAGGATCACCAGCCCTACTCGCTGTCTGCAACCTGCTGTCCTGTTACACAATCCTGCTGCTTTATTTCTTTTTAGAGTTACTTTTGTCTCACAGGGGAGATGCATAGGACTTCCTCTTGACTCTGTTCTCTGGATTCCTACATGGTGTGTATCACGGGCCCCCTGGGGTCTGCTGGAGTCATTTGCTCCCTGGCAGCTACAGTGACTCAAGTCCAAGGACATGCTTATTACTCCTTATTTTGTCCTTCACGCTCAGAAGAGAGTCGCCTGCTCTGTCACACATTCTGCTTTCAGTCGCCACTCTGTTGGCAGTTGTGGGCATATGCTGGTCTAGGAGAGCCAGAGAAATGGATCTCTGGGTCGGGCACAGCTGTTGGGTTCAAGACACTTTTGCCGCTTCGAGAGCCACTTGGAATGGCCCTGAACTGTGATGAGAGTCCTTCAGGCGTATATGTGCATATGTAGATGTCTGGACATTGAGTGACCCTTTCTCCCTAGAACGTGGGATATGGGGTGCAGGGGGCGTACGTTTAGTGTTTTAGGCTGAAAGCAGGGTCACCCATTTGGGTTCCAGTGGCTCCGTTCACAGTTGTTACTCTGCAGTGCTCATAGGAGCAGTGATTGGGATGCTTTATTCCTCCGACTGCTGCATCTGGCCTCAAGTTCAAATTCTTTGTTTTACATAGATTTGGCTTTGGAAATAACCCTTGCAAATACTCAGATTATCCCTGGCTGTGTATTCAGTTATTCATGCTATAGTCTGGGACCATGTGTGCTACTGGGGATCAAACCCGGATGTGTGTGCAGAGTCAGTGTCCTTTTGCTGTAATGTCTCTCCCACCACAGTTCATTTATTTCTTTGGGTCTCACCCCATCCGGCACTGCTCTGTTTTAGTCCATGGGATCACTTCCAATGGTTCTTGGTTTATCAGATCTCAGAGATTGCCTGTGGACTGTGAGGGATCACAGCTGACGGCTTGAGGGACCCTATGGAATGTCAGAATCAAACCTTTATTGGTTGTGAGCAAGCCAAGTGCCCCACATGCTATGCTGTCTGTCTGGATCCTTTTTTGTTTACTTTTAAAAACAATTGTGGGCTTTGGCCATTTTTGTTCATTTTTGCATTTACTGCAGTCAGGCATCACTTCAAGTGTGCTGATGATATACCATGTGCTGCTGGGTCTAGTGTGCCAGTAGAGTGGGTAGGGTGATTGTCTTGGAAGCAGTGGACATGGGTTCTATTCCTGGCATCCTGTGTGGTCCCTGAGCACCAGCAGAGGTGATTCCTGAGTAGAGAGTCAGGAGTAAACCTGTGAGCATCCCCAAATGAGGATCCCAAAACAGACAAAAACAAAAGTACAAAATGTGACACCATCAAACTCCTCTAGGCTGTGTGCATGATCGAGGCTATACTGTCTCTTGTATTTTCTTGGGACCCATATTACACTCTTAAACCAAAAGCTAGATCTTAGCTCTTGGATAACCACAGATCTGTGGCATTTCAGAAGTTCAGATTCTGTTTATGCCTTCCCTCTAATTTACTCTGTGCGGTAGGGCATTTGCCTTAAAAGTGGCCAACATGGCCGACCCGAGTTCTATTTCTCCACCCCTCTCGGAAAGCCCGGCAAGCTACCGAGAGTATCTCGCCAGCACGGCAGAGCCTGGCAAGCTCCCCGTGACATATTCGATATGCCAGACACAGTAACAACAAAGACTCTAATGGAGATGTTACTGGGCCTGCTCGCGCAAATCGATGAACAACGGGAGGGCCTTTACCTTTTATATAGACACACGAGGTTTTCTTGTCACCTTTTCCTTCTGACCAATCCATGCTCCGTCTCTCTAGGGTTCAGGGCATTCTGAGTTAAAGCCTACTGTGATCGCCTAGCTGGAAGGAGGAGCCCTGAGACCCGTGAGCAAAGGCATGCATGCAGGGGAGTGTCTAAGGACCCTACCTGTCTCAGGCCATGGGCAGGGTGTGGGTGCCCTAAGGCAGCAGAGCTCTTGGTCTCTAGACACTTTTTCCACTTCGAAAGCCAATTGGGATGGCCCTGAACCATGACGAGAGTCCTACAGGCACATATCTGCATGCATAGTCAGTGACTAGACATTGCGTGTCCCCTTCTCTTTTGAACATGGGCTGTGAGGTGCAGGGGGTGTATGTTTAGTGTATTGGGCTGAAAGCAGAGTCACTCATTTGGGTCCCACTGGTTCCATGCAGTTGTTACTCTGCAGTGCTTGTAGGAGCAGTGATTGGGATGCCCTGGGGTCAGGAGCAAGACCACCACCTTTAGAAACCTTGTAGTAGATCATACTCAGATTTTATCAGATGCAGCTGTCTTAGAGAGATGTTGGGTTCTGTCAACCAGGAGTGTACATGGAGACTGCTCCCAAGGGAACAGAATCTGAGCCCCTCTAGGGCTCTGTGTTCTATCCTTGCAGCCCAGGGAACAGAGTAGAAATAGACCCTGACTCTTGCTGCCCAGTGTGTTGGCTCAGGACTTGGTGACCTTCCCGGATGTGACCGTGAGCATCACCCCACAGGAGTGGATGTGCCTCTCAATGGAAGGGCTACAGGCACATGATTCTGTAGACCTACCAGGACCTGTCAACCGTTGGTGAGAGCAGTGTGGGGCCGACCGTGTCTGGAGAGAACCACGTGGGCTCCCTGTCCCAGGCTATGGCTGTGTATCCAACAGTAGCTGGGACTGTGATGGGCCAGGATGTTGGACAATTGTGCAGTAGCTGTTCCTCTAGTTCCTTCCCTGGTTTTGTTTTTGGTGCTCACCTTTGACGTTTGGGGATTACTCTCAGTTTTGTGCATAGGAATCACTCTCTGTGGGATTGCAGGAGTCTCTGGAGCGTTAGGGGTCTACCCAGGTTGGCCCCAGGCATGGCAAGCTCCCTTTGTGCTGTACTGTCGTTCAGGTCCCTCTAATTAGTTTGTGTCATTCCTGAGTTCGCTTCTCAGTTTAATTCTTATGCTACATATTACTTCTGTGTATTTGTTTTGGTTTTGATTTTGGGTTTATTTGGGGGCACAACGGCAATGCTCCTAATTGTGCTGATGGATCACTCCTGGGATTGCTCGGGGCCTATGGTGTGCTGAGTATTGGACCCATTTGCCAGCTTAAAAGGTTGCCGTCTTACCCCTCCTAATGTTGCATTTGTCCGTCAAGTTCAAATTCTTTGTTTTGCATTGATTTGGCTTTGGGGTTTCACCTTCCGGTTCTCAGATTATTCCTGGCTGTGTATTAAGTTACTCATGCTGTAATCTGGGACCATGTGTGCTGCTGGGGATCGAACCTGTATGTGTGTGCACCGTTTGTGTCCTAACGCTGTGATGTCTCTCCTACCACTGTTCATTTATTTCTTAGGGTCTCACCTCATCAGACACCGCTCTATTTGAGTGCACGGGATCAATGTTTCTTGGTTCATCAAATGTCAGGGTTTTCCTCTGGACTATGCAGTGATGGATCACAGCTGACTGCTGAGGGACCCAATGGAATATTGGAATCAAACCTCTGTTGGGTGTGAGCAAGGCCAGTGCCCCACATGCTGTGCTGTCTGTCTGGATCCTTTTCTGTTTACTTTTATAAACAATTAGAGGCTTTGGCCAACTTTGTCCATTTTTGGATTTGTTAAGCTTTTGGGTTTACTGCACTCAGGCATCACTTCAAGTGTGCTGATAACATACCAGGTGGTGCTGGGACTAGAGTGCCAGTTCAGTGGGTATGGTGATTGTCTTGCAAACAGTGGACATGGGTTCTATTCTTGGCATTCTATGTGGTCCTTGAGCACCAGCAGAGGTGAATCCTGAGTACACAGTCAGGAGGAAGCCTTGAACATCCCCAGGTGAGCATCCCAAACCAGACAAAAACAAAAGTACAAATTGTGATACGATCAAACTCCTCTTGGCTGTGTGCAAGATCAGAAATATACTATCGCTGGTATTTTCTGAGGCCCCATATTACACTCTTAAACTAAAAGCTAGATCTTAGCTCTTCGATAACCACAAATATGTGGCATTTCAGAAGTGCAGATTCTGTTCATGCCTTCCCACTAATTTACTCTGTTTTTTTGTAGAGACACGCGGGGCTTACTTGGCACCTTTTCCTTCTGACCAATCCATGCTCCGTCTCTGTAGGGTTCAAGGCATTCTGAGTTGAAGCCTCCAGTCATCTCCTGGCTTGAAGGAGGAGCCCTGAGGCCAGTGATTAAAGGCGTGGAAGCAGGTGAGTGTCTGAGGACCCTACCTGTCTTCCTGGGTAGTGTGTGGGTGTCCTAATACATATGAAACACGCTGGTGACTGTGGGGGCCTCGGGCTCCTGGATCTAGGTGTCTTTGCAGCACTCACACTGCCCTTCACACCTCTGGACTCTCCATCTTGGAATGATCCTGTGTTTTACTTTCTTGGTTTGACATTATTTTTCTGCATTTGCCAGTCCATGACATTCACGCTCCTTGGTCCCCGAGCATCACTGAGATTGTTCAAAAAACAAAACCCAAAAAGCTTTTGTAGGATTTCCAAGCTTCTCACAGTGATCCCCCCAAGGGATTTCCTTTTGTTCTGGGATGCTTTGGGGTATGACAACTGTAGAGTTGTCCTCCACCTACACTGCCTCATTCAAGGATGTTCAATTGGACGTATTGTGTTTGGTTTCAGAACTCACAACAGGGCTTCAAGATTTGACCTTTCAGCAATTTGTTTTAGGGACACAGTTACTGAGTATGAGTGAGCTGGTAAGATTTGCAAATTTGAAATCAATATTATTATTTTTTTTCCTTTTTGGTTCACGCCTGGCAATGCACAGGGGTTTCTCCTGGATCTGCACTCAGGGGTTACTCCTGGCGGTGCTCAGGGGACAATATGGGATGCTGGGAATCGAACCCGGGTTGGCCGCGTGCAAGGCAAATGCCCTATCCGCTGTGCTATCTCTCCAGCCCCCTGAAATCAATAGTATTGTTCCAATGAAGAAGTTCAGTGGAACAGCATATTACTTTTAAGGTGCAGGCTGTCCATGGCCAGTAAGAAATCCAGATTCCAATTCTTTGGGCTAGAGGACCTTTAGTATGTATTCAAAAAATAAATACGAATTCCACGGCACCTCTCGCCACCTGTGTTCACTGGTCACACACTGCTTTCTCCACCCTGAATGGCCACTGGCCATGGGTTCACAAAGGAGAAAACAAGGGCCTGGCTGGTTGGTATCAGTTACAGTTTATCCCAATCCCTCTCCATTCACTTTTGATTTTCCACTCTTCTCTCTCTTTTCTCCTTTATACTCCTCTCCTGATTCTCCTGGATTCCTCCTGGATTCTTTGTTCCCTACTTTCCATGATACTCTTCTCCATTCTCTCTTATTCTCCCCTTGTATTCTCCTTCTAACATTATCCTTGGTTCTTTCCCCTCGCCCACTCTTCCAGCCTCCTCCTCTTGATTCTTCCTCCCGTATTCTCCCCTGTTCTTCGCTCGGATTCCTCCCTGATCCCTCCTCCAACCTGCCCCCTGTCCACTGTTGCAACCTTAGTTATATCCCAAGTCTTAAGCCTTGGAAACATCATAACATTCATACTACATAACTCGATTCCCTAATAAGACTTTACAATGTCAAAACAGGCCACCCTTAAAGCCTGTTTTGTTTGTACCAGAGTTTTAGGTGTGCTTCAGAAGTACAGTCAGGAAGGAAATGATCCTGGTAGTGTGTGACAAGTTCATGTGATGTCAGTCAGTAAGGGAAAGTCTATGTGAGTGTCCAGATATTTGAATTTTACGCGTATGTTAACTTGTAGTTTCTGGATCTTCTGGTGAAAGCCAGGAATAATGTGTATAAATAAAAAGGCAAAAGAGATGCTGCTCGCTCAGAGCTGTCAAGGCTGTCCACTGCCCCATTGTTTGCTGACTCGGACTTGACTTAGGATCATACCTGTCTACCTGGGCAGTGTGTGGGTGTCCTAATACATATGAAACAAGCATTTTTTTTTCTTTTCGGTCACACCCAGACATGCTTAGGTGTTACTCCCACCTCCCCAGGAATTACTCCTACCTTGGGGACCATAGGAGAAGGTGGGTTTGAACCCAGGCCAGACCTCGTACAAGGCAAAAACCATCCCTGCTGGACTATCTCTGTGGCTTGGCTTAGAGGCCCTGGGCTTTGGTTGATTATGGCACAGAAACAGACATACCATCTTTTTTAATTCATCCTGAATCATGTTCTGTCTGGGGAACCACAACCAGCTGAGCCCACTCCTAGCTCTAAGGAGTTTTGATATCTGTACCTCAGGATCCTTATGGGGTACCTTATAGAATCCAGGTCTGTCGTGTGTGACCAGCTCCTTCCCTCCTGTGTCATCTCTCCCTCCCATGTTTCACGTACTGATTAGCGTTGTGGAAGTATAAAGGATAAGTAATTTTTTGACTCATCTTAGCAAAATGGCACTGGCAAGGTTCTTTATTGGCGTGAAATGAAGAGTTATTTTAATTTTTAAACTTTTTTTCATCATTTTGGGTCACACCAAGACATGCTAAGAGATAACTCCTAGTGGTGCTCTGAGGCCCTGTTAAACCTTGTGGAAGACAAATATCCTACCTGCTGTCCTATCTCTTTGGCACCTATTGGAAACAGTTTAAATGAAATTTATTGTGCGTAGATAGACATTTGAAAGGATGGAAGGGACCCCTTGTATCAAAGGTCTGACAGTGTTGTGAATATAGGTTAGTTCTCCAAGCTCCCCACATCCCAGCACTTCCCAAGCACCCCACATTCCAGAAGGCTGCTCTGTTTACCTGTGATTACTTGCATGTTTGGTCACAGTCATGCATCCCACCCATCAGTTCAATAATATCAGAGAAAAAAAATAAGTATTATAATTGGAGTTAGCCAAGTCCAATTAATCTAGTTTTCACTAGAATGATGAATAGGATTCAGGTCTTTTGAAGGCCAAAAAATGCTTCATGGTGACCGGAATGCTTTGTTGCCCATTAATCTCCATGCTTAGTGTTGGAATATACTCTAGATTTTTATATGTATGTCCGTGTACATCATGATCACAACCATCCTGTTGTTCATCGATTGCCTCGAGCTAGCCCGAGGAACGTCTCCTTCGTCTTAACCCAGAAAATTTTTTTAAAAAGTGCCACATTCAAGGCTCTTTCAGGGTTAGGAGAATGAGACCCATCATTGTTACTGGTATTTGGCGTATTGGGTACACCACGGGGAGTTTGCTATACTCTGCCTTGTGGGCAGGTTACATTTGGTAGCCTGCCAGTTTGTCCAAAGTAAGAATGAGATAATAAATATAAGTAAATGTACATAAATATAAGTAAATTTTATATATGTGTAATTTATATGATATATTATATATTATGTATAACACACAAATACTCTATATATCTTTGTTGTTGGTGCACACCCGCTCTGCTGAGGGCTTACTCATGGATTTTCACGTCTTTGGTGCTCAGGGGTATATTTGGAATTCTGAGGATTGAACCCAGATATACCATATGCAAGGCAAGCGTCCACCTGCTCTTGTTCCATACTCTGGCTTTGGAATTGTGTTTCTGAAACTGCCTTCTGTGGTTTTCCTAGTAGGCAAGTTTACACTGGTCGTGCGTTTTCAAGAGGTAGTGTGTTGGCTGGTTGCACAGTATTATTGGACCGTGCGCTCTGATGTTCTAACCAGTCTTTTCTCTTTTCCAGTGTCTGTCCAGCTCTCTGAGCTTCCGCTAGGGCATTTCCATTCTGCATTTCCAGGGCTGGCTTTGGAGTCACTGCTTTTGCCCCATCTTAATTAATTCGCCGGGAATCGTAAGGTCAGGTGCTCTGAACCAACCTGCCTGATTTACCTTGAATTTACCCACATGTGCTTTTCCTGATGAACTGTGTGAGGGCATCGGTTCAATGTTTGACTGACCAGTACAGGATCAGGGGTCTTCTCTTTATCCCCAGCCTCCCAATGGTGAGCAACCACTCCAGCAGCTACCTCTCCAGTCCTTGATCAGTCCATCCCCCTTGCAGCATGGATTCACGTGGGTGGGCAAAAAGCGTCTCTCTGCATCTAGACCGTGGCCCTTTAAGTCTTCGGGCATAAGCACAAGTTATGTCATAGATGGGCCCTTCAGAAACCCTTTCTATTCTAGTTGTGGTTGCCCGTTGCCATTGGTCTCGTGGCTAGAGGAGGAATTGGAGCCCCTCCATGACGGCATGACAGAGGGACTGTGAAGGCTGATTTTGTGACATGACAAGAGCTGCGTCCCTGGAGCTCCTCGCACCTCCGTATATTCACACTGTGAGCAGTGGGGCCACACCATCTTTCCGGTCGGTTTCACGCTAGTTTTTTCCTCATTACCCATACCCAGGCCATTTCTGAGGTGCAGCAAAGACTTTCGGGGGACCCAGAGACTTTGGGCGGTGCAGTGGGTGCTGTGCGGTGGTGCTGGGGTCACAGGTGTGAGTGAGTTACCTTGGCCAAGATCGCGTCCAACTCTGGAAAGGGTCAGAGGTGGAAAGGGGCAGAGGCTGGTTTGTGAAGCACTGCAGGACCTGCCGAAGGTGGTGCTTAGCCCTACAGAACTTGTCAGCAAAGACTTCACTACACCCTACCTGGGAGCCTTTGGCCCTGGCATCACTTATGTAGACCTTCAGATTCACTTCGAAGGGTAGTTCCCAGCCTCCCTACAGAGGAGACCTAGTTGTCCTCTGTCCTTTGATGGAGCGGGTCCACCGTTGGCTTGGGATCTGCGGGTAGGTGGGGTTTACAAATGAAACTTTTTCATTATTATTGTTTTGGTTGGGCTGTGTACCATGTATGGAGATGCTCAGGGTTTACTTTTGGCCCTGCACTCAGGGATTCCTGCTGGTGGTAATTGAGGGCCAAATGGCATGCCGGGGATTGATATGGGTTGGCTGCATGCAAGGAAAGTTCCGTACCTGTTTTGCTGTCTCTAGCCCCAAATTTTCTGTTTTTTCCTAGATCAAGTATTTCTGCTTCCTAAGGACTAGCTGCAAAGCACCCCACACATGAAATCCCACCCTCACTAGACGACCGTCAGCTGTTGTGGTGAGTACTGGGGCTAAAGTTTTGGGGTTTTTATTTTGAAGAGAATAATTGGTTTCCAGGATGGGTGATGGTGTTGGGGAAGCTTTGCTGATGTGGAGGAAATAATTGACTTAGAAAGGGTCAGATCAATACTAGATCAAGTCGGGTGCTTGCCTTGCAAGCGGACAACCCAGGTTTGATCTACGTCTGCTATTCCATATTGTCTCTGAGACCCCCTAGGACTGAACCCTGGTACCAGAGCTGCAATATTCCCTGAGCACTGACAGTTGTGGTCCAAAAGTGAAACACATGCACACAGACACACACACATGGACATAAACACACATATAGGATGTGAGGGCAATGAAAGAGTCATTTTATTCAGGAGAAAACACGGATTTCTGCAGCATACAAACAAGAAAAAAACAGGAAAAGGGGACTTAAGGATCCTCGTTAAATATTTCGCTCTAGAATATGTCTTTACATGAGTGTTGGATATTTACCTTAAGTGTTTTAGGCTTGATCAATGAATTGCGAATTCCCCCCCCCCCCCGCCCCAAGAAGTGGTTTTATGAGCACTTCCGATCCCCTGAGTTTATATTTAACTCAAAAAGTCAAGTCTTCTGGTGATTCAGGACTTTATGTAGTCATTTATTTGCATTTCTATTTCCCCTATAACCTATATAATCTATAATCTATCATTATAGAGCAATGTTCTTTAGTTCAAAATAACAAAAAAGTTAATGGTAAACTCTTAATTTTTGTGAGTTATTTGACTCTGAAATATATTTACTGCTGGGCATTCATCATAATTACTTGACTCAGGCTTCAGTTGCCATAGTTTCTAACTCCAGAAAGCTGGATCCTATCGAGAATCTCTGGATGGACCTGGGGCAAGAAGCAAAGCTACCCTGGTTTCAAGATGGGACGGCCTAGAAGTCATAAAGCACCATCTTTTTTCCAAGCCATCAGGACCAAATGACCTGACGCTGTGGGGTGAGGGAAGCGAAACTGGCCTGAGCACTCCATGTGGAATTTTTGATAAAATCCCAGCCAGCTTTTAACCTTAGCTCCTGAACCTGAGAGAAGTAAGTTTTGGAATGTTTATTTCTTACTGTGTATGTCGAAATAACTGCAAATATTACTAAAAAGTAAATTTTATTCTTTATATGTGCAAGCAGGGAAATAGCAAAGCACACGGATGCTTGTGCGAATTCACCTTGAGAGAATTTCTCAGTATAGTCTTGGGTAGTCGGTCTCCTTGAGATTATTTCCCCAAAAGAAATGCCTCTGTTGAAATGCTTGACCTCTGTAAATGATAAATCAGAATACATTCAGTCCTGGACCTCAAACCCCCTCAGATGTTCTATAATTTTGCTAATCAGTTCTGAATTAAAGGTCCACAGTTCACTGTCCATTGGCCATTAATTGTTGTGTTCGCTATGTCTTTGTTTCTCTGGAGAGACAGTGTACCAGACGCAATGTACCATGGGACCTACCAACTCAATATTATTCATTATCCATGGTTTAAAAGGAGACTCACTCTAGAAATTCCAGATGTCAGACACACATTATATGGTTCATAGTAAACACCCTGGATATTTGGATAATTTTGTGCTACAACATTGTTTACATGTGTTGTTGTTCTTGTTTTTTGGCTTTTTGGGTCACACCTCACAATGCACAGGAGTTACTCGTGGCTTTGCAGTCAGGAACTACTGTTGGCATTGCTCAGGGTACCATATGGGATGCCGGAGGATCGAACCTGGTCAGCCACATGCAAGGCACATGCCTTAGCCACTGTGATATTGCTCCAGCCCTTTCCATGGTTTACAGAGCTATTCCTGCACAACAGGAAAGAGTGCTGGATGAGACTCATGTGCTGATTTGGGGTTACAGTAAATCATGACCAGGATGTATCCAGGTCCAGTGGGTCACAGCTGGGATTGTATTAGAAGTCCCTCTAATACAGGGACTTCTGACGAGGTGGGGTGAGGGCTGGTTGTACTCCTCTCCAGTGCTCATGGCTCAGGCCTTTGCATGGAGCCGCCTGCAGATCTTCAAGAAAAACAAAAGCAGGAGATAGTGACATGACCTCTGCCACACACCATCCTCAGGTAGGAGAGTGAAAAATGACTCAAGTGCAGTGACAGGAAGCACAAGCTTCCCAGGCAGATAGTTTCTGATTGTTTCAGGAAGGAGAAGGGAATGTGACTCCTGGCCTGATTAAATGACTCTCTGTTTGAGGCCACTGTTTTGTTTATTTTGTTGATTTGAATGGGCCATATTAGTGGTGTTGAAGTATCACTGCTCTCGGGACTGGGGGACCATATGAGGTGCCAGGGGTCCAATGCTGATTAGAATTTTTTTGAAGGTGTTGAAGGGGAGGGCCCATACCCAGTGATTCTCAGGTTATTTCTGGCTCTGGACGCATCTGGACTTGGTCAGCCCATTGCAAGCTGATCATACCTGCTGTGTCATCACCCAGTCCTCCAAGATAGGATATTTATTACAGTTCAACGGTAGACACACATCATGTACTTTAGTCAACGGCCTGCATAGTAAGATGATTTTGCTGTAAAACATGCTGAGTGTGTGGTTTTCAAATATATTCCTGCACATCAGGAGCGAGTGCTTGATGAGGTTCATGCCAGTGTGCTGATTCAGGGTAGCTGTATTTGAGCACCAGATGAACAAGGGTCCTGCGGGATGTGCCGGAGCCTTGATTTTAGCTGCGCAGGGTCCAGGAATGACCCTGGTCCTCAGGAGAGAGCACCCAGTCGCATGTCCCTGTCCTGCCCTGCGGGAGAGAGAATGAAGTTTTGTCCATGCTGAGAGCCTGTGGCTACTCCCATGGCAAGGCCACTTTCAGGCGTTTGGTCACCTTGATATCGGCCTACACGGGGTGCTGATGCCCTGTGCAACTGGGCTCAGAGTCAGCTCCTGGATGAGGCTGTGGCGACCTTCCTATGGGGTCTAGTGAGGAGTCCTAGGGCTGAGTCAGACACTGAGCCCAGGGCTCCTCTCTCCACAGGCATCCCGGATCCCGAACTGCTTTTCCTAAGTAGGAGAGGAAGGAGCATCGGGCAGTGTTTTCCCCAGGTGGGGGCTGGTAGTTGTGTATCCAGGTCCAGTGCAGGGATTTGCAGTCAGAACCCTGGGGGCTGGGACCCTCTTTGGTGCTGACGGCTTTGACTTTTCCCCCAGGTCTTTGTAATGAGCCTCCTGCTAACAGATGCTGGAGACATGGTGACGCACCGTCTGCAGGTGTGGGAGAAGGACACGATGACATACTGTAGTGACAGGAGCACATTTTCAGAAGGGAGCCCTCAATGTGGCTGCTGACAGGGGTGCCCAACACTCTCCTGTTTGAGGCCACGTTTGTGTCTATTTGTTCTGTTCTGTCTTTGGCGCCATGCCCAGATGGTGCTCCATGAGTACCCCCAGCTCACTGCTCAAGGATGCCTGGGGCCGTCAGTGTCATTGGGGTCACTTTTCCTGCCAAGAGATAATTGGGTGCGGCTTCAATACAGGAACAACAGGCACTTATGCCCTCACATAGCTCTGAGTCAGTCACTTGCTGACATTGTCTGTCTCCGTCTCATTCCTAGAACATGGAACAGGGAATGTGGGATATGGCATTGGGGGAGAGGGGGCGTCTGGTGTTTTTTACCAACCCAGTGTTGCTTTGTGTGGTTCTGTTGTGTTTCTGCTCAGGTTTTCCCCTCTGTAGTGCTCATTGGATTTATCCCTGGAATGGCTACATGCAAGTCCAGAACCTGCCTCGAACCTGTCCAGAACCTGCTGGGACTTTCTAGAATAATGTTGTTGTAGCAGATCTGGCTCCCTGTGAGGGATTCCTGGGATCGTTAGGCCACAAGATGGTTGGAAGCTGGTTCCTCCAGACTGGAATGGGGAGGACGAGAGGCTCTGAGCTCCTCGAGGGTGACGAGTATCTCATCCTAACACCCCATAGTATGCTGTACGATGGCCTCGCTCCTGTCCCTTGTGTATGTTGGCTCAGGACACAGTGACCTTCCTTGAGGTGGCTTTGAGCTTCACCCGGAGGAATGGATAGAGGTCATACTGCTAAGTGCGTGCCGTGTACAGGCAAGTCCCAACCTGTTCGAGTATCTCTGGAGTCCCTGGCTTTATTTCTTATGAGTTCAACTCATTTTTTTTTTTGCTCTGATTGTTTCATTTTGTGGCCCAGCTTGTGATGGTCATGGGTGACTCAGGAATCACTTCTGATTCAGTCCCTGGCTTACAGTATGGTCCTCAGGCACAGCCAGGAGTGTTTCCTCAGCTCAGAGCTAATAAAAAATCCTATACATTGCTGTGTGTGACCCAAAACAAATCAAATAAATTTACTTCTCTTTGTACACTTGAGTGTTTTGCTTCTTCTCTTGGTATTGTTTCAAGGTTACACTCGGCATTTTCATTACCTTTTATTTGTAATTTTTAAATTTTGGGCCAGAGTGATAGCATAGAGTTTAGGGCGTGTGCCTTGCATGCAGCCGACCTGGGTTCGATTCCTCTGCCCATCTGGGAAAGCCCGACAAGCCACCAAGAGTATACCACCCGCCTGTAAACCCCTGGCAATCTACCAGTGATGTAGTCAGTATGCCAAAAACAGTAATAAGAAATCTTACAATGGAGATGTTACTAGTGCCCGGTCGAGAAAATCAATGAACAATGGGAGGACAGTGCTACAGTGCTTTTAAATTGTGTTCCTTCAGGTTTTTGGCTTTTGGGTCACACTCAGTGGTGTTCAGGGGTTACTCCTGGCTCTGCACGTAGGAATTACTTCTGGCAGTGCTCGAGGACCATATTGAATGCTGGGATTCAAACCCCATTGGTTTGCCTGCAAGGCAAATGCCGTGTCCACTGTGCTGTCATTCAAGTCTCTAAGATCATTTCTTTCTTAGAGTTTTACAGCTCAGCCGCTGTTGTGCTCAGTGCTTGGGTCACTGCAAGTGATCTTGGGAGGCCAGGTGGTGTCCAGCATCAGGTCAGAGGTTCTGCGTGCTACGCATGTTCCCCAATCCTGTGCATTATTGCCCAGCCTGCATTGGATTCTATAAAGTTATTTTTTTAATTTGTTTTGGGCCAAACCAGCAGTACTCAGGGTTTCTTCCTGGGCTCTGCACTCCGGAATCATGCCTGGCTGATGGGGGGCATATGGGGTTGTCAGAGATCGAACCTGGATTGACCATGGGCAGGAAGAGAGCCCCACCCTGTGTACGGCCTGCAACCCTCCATCTTCCCTTTTGTTTTTACCTCAATGTAAACTTGTGGGGCTTGACATCCTTGCCCTTGGTTGAGAGCTTGGGTTTACTCCAAACTCTGCACTCAGAGTGAACTCAGGATCTCTAGTTGCTGGTATCCTCGACAAGGGTTCCAGCAGTCATTGATCACATGGGTAAAGGACAAAGTAGGCTCTCTTGTGGAAAGCTCACTGTGAAGGCCAATTTTGTGAGGACATGAGGCCTCCCGTGAGCGCCCCACGCGTCCCCATCTCAGTACTGTAAGTGGTAGGGCCGCGCCAGCTTGAGGGCCACTTTTCTGCTTGTTTTTCACTTGTTCCCCAATATCCAGGCAGTTCCTGAGGAGCAGCGGAGGCTTTAGGAGGACCCGGACTTTGTGGAGTATGGTGGGTGTTGTTCTGGGGTGCATGGGTCCTGGGGGTCCGTGTGATCCTGGTGGGGGACTCTGCAGCCACAATCACCGCCAGGTCCGAAATGGGCCCCAGCCGGTGGGAGCAGAGCTGATCGAGGGGGCTGCTGGCCTTGGGGTGAGGGACATATATATCAAAGCACTTTGAGCCTTGTCTATCGACGTTGCAACCCAGATTCCATCCTGTGAGCACCACGAAGACTGATTCCTAAGTGCAGTGGCAGGAATAACCGATTCGCCTAAGCTGTGTGGCCTCCAACCAAAAAATAGAAGGCAGATTTATTTTGAGAGGCAGGGGGGCAGCTCCCCAAGGACAAGGGATCTTGTTGCTTTCGGTCCTGTATTTCTCAGTTACCATGATGTCCAGGGACATCCTGAGAGTGTGGTCATGAGAGGTGGTTTGGGTTTACAAATGAAAATTTACTTTCTGGGCTAGTTTTTGTTGTTTTTTATTTGGGGGGGGCGAGTAGCCCATCCGTGCATCTGGGTCATCAGGGTTTACTCATGGCTCTGGCTCAGGTATTATTCCTGGCGGTGCTCTTGGCTCCATTCTGGATATCAAGGGTTGATCGTGGAAGCAAGGCAACACCCTACCCCTTTACTGTCTGTCAGATTCCAGTGTTGGGATTTTTGTACATCATGAAATTCTGTTCTCACATCAAGTTGCAAAGTCCCCCAGACTTCTCATCTCTCCCTGAGTAGGTGTCCCAGGATTTTACGGTGCGTTCTGTTGGTAAAGGTGTTTTTATTTATTTTTTTTGAAGTATTTAAGGCCTTGGGTTTGTGGGTTCTGCTGAGGATGTTCGGATAGTCCAGCTCGGAAGTACCTGAGCCAGGTTCCTTGATTAGATCCCTGGAGGGTTCCCCTTGCCCACTGTGGATGATCCCTGAGCAGTCAGGCAAAAGTGCTGAGCACTACAGAATGTGCCCCCGAACAATGGATAAATCAACACCAAAAATTATGAGATCTGAATAGTAACGTCCAGTGATTTCTCAGCATTGTTTTTATTTTGGTGGTGAAGTTTAGGGATCAGGTGCGGGGCGCTTACTGGTGGGTGTTTGCCAGGAAATCTTTGTGACTTTCATTGCCCTAGTGAAAACAGAAAATCTTTGGCTCCATAGACCATGTGTTCACTCCATCCATCTGGTACCTGGTGACACCACCCCCCTCCACGTCCTACTATCTGATCCAAGACCTGAAATAGGGAAACAATTAGCCTTCCCTAGTTGAGAGCACCTGGTCAGGACTCTGTGGTGTCTGGCCCTTTAAAACTCTGACCGGAAGTGTAGGTGAGGTCACAGAGCCCCGCCTTTCCATGGGGTCTTTGTGGGCAGAGGAATCTCAACACTGTTTGTTGGCTTGTGAGGAACAGGGGTGGGGCTGGAAGGGGCCGCCCCGCCCAGGGCGCGGGGGCATTCCATAGGGACAGTTTTCTCCCGGGCCGGCCTAGAGTGGTCCATCTGGGAGCTCTGAGCCTCCGCCGGCTCCCCAGCCCGGGATGCCGCCAGCGCCCGCATTTTCGAGAGGTTTGTCTGTCTACACATTTCTATTTTAGTGCATGAGGGGAGTGGGGTTTTTTATTTTGGAGGCGCGTGGGGGGGGGGCGGTGGTCCCGGGCAGGTGGGCTGATAAGTGTCGTGGAAGGTTTGAGTGCGAAAGTCTTTCGGAAAGGGTCAGGAAGAAAGGAAATAAGGACGAACAGAAGAGCAAGAGTTTCCTTCTCAGGTTTGCTTTTGATTGTGTGTCCTGGTCGCCCTGGCCCGGGAGGCCCCATGGGTTGGGGGCACGAGAACCTCGCCCTCCCCCACAACCCATCGCTCTGGCCCCCAACCGGAGAGGAACGTGTCGGAGCCCGAGGGAGCCCCAGCTTGCCCGCAAGTCTGAACACACTGCCTCATTCATTTCTTTCCACAAATTCTTAGTCATCTGTTGCGTTTCATTGCATAACTCAAACTGCAGATTCAGGTTTTGGCATTGCAGCCATTTGATTTGAGAGTGGAGTCACTGGGTGTGAGTCAGCTGGTAAAATTTACACGTTGGGGACAGATATTCTGCTGGCAGGCGATCAAGGATGTGATTTTGATGGTGGATGACAGGGCACTGCAGAGAGGAAATCTAGAGCCTAATGCTTGGTGTAGAGGCCCTTCCTGAGCTTCACTGGGTGGTGAAATCACTGCTCAAAACCGAAAGAAATTTCTATTTTTTCCTTTGAACAAAATGTTTATTTCTATTTCTTCCATTTGATCGAAACTGGTAATTGTTTGAAAACAACTAGTTTGGGCTTTGGGGGGGGAGCGATAGATCAGTGGGTGTAGACTTGGTTTTTACGCGACCGGCCCGGGTTTTATTCCTGGCGTCCCTTTTGGTCCCCTGAGGACCACCATGAGGAATTCCTCAATGCAGAGACAGCAGTAACCCCTGTGCTTCACCAGGTGTGACCCAAAAAGCCAAAACTGAAAAAGAAAACCAGTTTGAGGGCACTAGTGTCAGCGCAGTGAGAAGGAGAAAGGTTTGCATCCATTTGCTCCCCTACAGACCCTCCAGGAGTGATCCCTGAGCACTGCCTGGTGTGTCTCTAAAGAAGACAAACTTCAAAATAAAAGGACCAAAAAAAGGATCGATCCTGAGAGCCATCCATTTTGGTGAGATGTTTTCAATGGCCCCCGTGGATCGTCGTGTCTGCAGGGATGCAGGGTTGCCTTCACTCCATGCATCGGGCGCTCCACACTGAGCTCCACACTGAGCTTGAACTGAACCCTGACTGGAATCTATTTTCTTTTCTCTTGGAATGGTGTGTCAGCTTTCTGCTATCACTGTCGCTGTCCTCCCATGGTTCATCGATTTGCTCGAGCAGGCCTAGTAAGGTCCCCCGTTGGAGACTTGGTTGTTATTGTGTGTGGCATGTCGAATACATCACGGGGAGCTTGCCAGGCTTTGCCGTGCGGGCGAGATACTCTCCGTAGCTTGCCGGGCTCTCCGAGAGGGGTTGAGGAATCGAACTCAGGTCGGCCATGTTGGCTGCGTGCAAGGCAAACGCCCTACCTCGGTGCTCTCTCTCTAACACTTTCTGCAAAGGGAGATATTTCCACTCGTGTCTGTTTATTGAGTTTACAAAAAAATAAAACACCGAACATATGGGGCTTTCCTAGTGCATTATTTATGAGGGACAAGATCAGTAAAAAGTGGCGGCCCCTGGTAGAAGGGGTACTCTGAAGGCCAGTTTTGTGGCAGGACACAAGCATCCTCCCGTTAGCATCCCAGAACTCTCAGTCTCCACATTGTTAGTAGCGGGACCATTCGGACCTGGGAGGTGCTTTCGTGCTTTCTTTCTCAGTGAATTCCTGACATCCAGGTAGTTCCTGGGGTGCAGTAGAGGCTTCAGAGTGATGCGGAGCTTAGGGCGGTGCAGTGGGGTCTGTACACAGTACAGGGGTTGTGGGATTGAGTGTGCCCTTGTTGCATTTTGGCATGGGGCTGAGCACTGGGGCTACAGGCCTTGGGGTTGCGGAACCCACCCAAGGGCTAGGGGCTTGAGTGGCCAACACTCCCAACATGGGACTTGTCGGTACAAATCCTGAAGCCTTTAGCCTTGATGTAGATGCTATAGAATCTGCAGATTCATGTTCAGGGTCGGGGCTGCAGCCCCCTAAGGCAAGAGACTCTGTTGCAGACCGTCCTATTCATTGGCGGTTGTGATGGGGAGGGGCCTTTTTGGAAGCGTGGTTCACGCAGGTGGGAGGTTTAGGCCAATGAAATTTTAATTTGGGGTTTGTTTTAGTTGTTTTTTTAAGTTTTGTGGGGGGAGTGAGAGAGGACATACCCTAAGATGCTCACTCCTGGCTCAGTGCTCAGGAATCATTCCTGGCGGTGCTCTGGGATCTGGGATGCTGAAGCTTGATTGGGGCGAGGAGGGCAAGCATCTTGCCTGCTTTACTGTCTGTCTAATTCCAACGCTGATGTTTTTTCCAGATGAGGAATTTAGACTCATCTTCAGTTATGAAAAATCCTCTATGCTTCATCTCTTCCTGACTGGGCGATCCCTGGATACTGGCTCTTGGGGTGAGTATAGCAGGTCAAGGATTTAATTTTTCTTGCTCTTGCAGGAAGATGTTCTTATTGTCGCATTGGGGGGGGGGAACTTTGCTCAGGGGTCACTCCTGGCTTGCTGGCAAGAAATTTACTTTGAAAGGGCCAGAGGTATGGTGCAGCAAGTAGGGTGCTTGCCTTGCATGCAGCTAACACAGATTTGATCAGCTGCATCCCAGCAAACCTCAGACATTCCAGGACAGATCCCTGAATGCAGAGCTAGGAGTACTCCTGACACTGTTGTTTCTGGCTCAGACACACACACACGGTATATCTGAGAGCAGAGATAGAAGTGTGCTCCTGCAGCATACAAAGCTGGGAAACAGGGTTTTAAGGACCCACTGTTTGACTCTTGAACTATTTTATGCTACAATTTGTCAGGGTACGTGGATTTATTTCCCTCTATTTGGATAGAGTTTACTGTTTGTCACTGCTGTATTTTGGGGTCACACACTACAGTACTCAGGCCTTACTCCTGCTCTGACCTCAGGGATCACAGCTGTCGGGGTCCCTCGACAATCGGGTGCCTGACTAGAGGACTTGGTCAGGCAATTGCAAGCTGCTCATACCTGCTGTGTCATCACACAGTCCTCCAAGATAGGATATTTATTATAGGTAAAAGGTAGGCACAGCCAGGAGTGTTTCCTCAGCCCAGAGGTAGTAAAAAGCCCTATAGGTTGCTGTGTGGGGACTATGTGGTGTCTGGCCCTTTAAAACCCTGACCGGAAGTGTAGGTGAGGTCACAGAGCCCCGCCTTTCCCTGGGGTCTTTGTGGGCGGAGCAATCTCCACCCTGTTTGTTGCCTGGTGAGGAGCGGGGGTGGGGCGGGAAGGGGGCGGCCAGGGCGTGGGGGCGTCCCATAGGGCCAGTTTCCTCGCTGGCCTGGCCACTGAGTGGTCCATCTGGGAGCTCTGAGCCTCCGCCGCCTGCCCAGCCCGGGATGCCCCCAGCGCCCGCCTTTTCGAGAGGTTTGTCTCTCCCTTCCGTCTATCTTAGCGCATCGCATTGAGGGAGGTTTTTATTTAGGAGGCGCGTGGGGGGGGGTGAGGGAATGGGGGGGTCGGTGGTGCCTGGCAGGTGGGCTGACAAGTGAAGTGGAAGGTTCGGGAGCAAAAGTCGTTCGGAAAGGGTCGGGAACAACGGAAATCAGGACGACCAGAAGAGAGAGAGTTTTCTTTTCAGGTTTGTTTTTCATTGTGCGTCCTGGTAGCCCTGGCCCGGGCGGCCCCATGGGGTCGGGGGCACGAGACCCTCGCCCTCCCCTCCAACCCATCGCTCTGGCCCCCAACCGGAGAGGAACGTGTCGGAGCCCGAGGGAGCCCCAGCTTGCCCGCAAGTCTGAACACACTGCCTCATTCATTTCTTTCCACAAATTCTTAGTCATCTGTTGCGTTTCATTGCATAACTCAAACTGCAGATTCAGGTTTTGGCATTGCAGCCATTTGATTTGAGAGTGGAGTCACTGGGTGTGAGTCAGCTTGTAAAATTTGCACGTTGGGGACAGATATTCTGCTGGCAGGGGATCAAGGATGTGATTTTAATGGTGGATGACAGGGCACTGCAGAGAGGAAATCTAGAGCCTAATGCTTGGCGTAGAGGCCCTTCCTGAGCTTCCCTGGGTGGTGAAATCACTGCTCAAAACCGAAAGAAATTTCTATTTTTTCCTTTGAACAAAATGTTTATTTCTATTTCTTCCATTTGATCGAAACTGGTAATTGTTTGAAAACAACTAGTTTGGGCTTTGTGGGGGGAGCGATAGATCAGTGGGTGTATACTTGGTTTTTATGCGACCGGCCCGGGTTTTATTCCTGGCGTCCCTTTTGGTCCCCTGAGGACCACCATGAGGAATTCCTCAGTGCAGAGACAGCAGTAACCCCTGTGCTTCACCAGGTGTGACCCAAAAAGCCAAAACTGAAAAAGAAAACCAGTTTGAGGGCACTAGTGTCAGCGCAGTGAGAAGGAGAAAGGTTTGCATCCAATTGCTCCCCTACAGACCCTCCAGGAGTGATCCCTGAGCACTGCCTGGTGTGTCTCTAAAGAAGACAAACTTCAAAATAAAAGGACCAAAAAAAGGATCGATCCTGAGAGAAATCCATTTTGGTGAGATGTTTTCAATGGCCCCCGTGGCTCGTCGTGTCTGCAGGGATGCAGGGTTGCCTTCACTCCATGCATCAGGCGCTCCACACTGAGCTCCACACTGAGCTTGAACTGAACCCTGACTGGAATCTATTTTCTTTTCTCTTGGAATGGTGTGTCAGCTTTCTGCTATCACTGTCGCTGTCCTCCCATGGTTCATCGATTTGCTCGAGCAGGCCTAGTAAGGTCCCCCGTTGGAGACTTGATTGTTATTGTGTGTGGCATGTCGAATACATCACGGGGAGCTTGCCAGGCTTTGCCGTGCGGGCGAGATACTCTCCGTAGCTTGCCGGGCTCTCCGAGAGGGGTGGAGGAATCGAACTCAGGTCGGCCATGTTGGCTGCGTGCAAGGCAAACGCCCTACCTCGGTGCTCTCTCTCTAACGCTTTCTGCAAAGGGAGATATTTCCACTCGTGTCTGTTTATTGAGTTTACAAAAAAATAAAACACCGAACATATGGGGCTTTCCTAGTGCATTATTTATGAGGGATAAGATCAGTAAAAAGTGGCGGCCCCTGGTAGAAGGGGTACTCTGAAGGCCAGTTTTGTGGCAGGACACAAGCATCCTCCCGTTAGCATCCCAGAACTCTCAGTCTCCACATTGTTAGTAGCGGGACCATTCGGACCTGGGAGGTGCTTTCGTGCTTTCTTTCTCACTGAATTCCTGACATCCAGGCAGTTCCTGTGGTGCAGTAGAAGCTTCAGAGTGATGCGGAGCTTAGGGCGGTGCAGTGGGGTCTGTACACAGTACAGGGGTTGTGGGATTGAGTGTGCCCTTGTTGCATTTTGGCATGGGGCTGAGCACTGGGGCTACAGGCCTTGGGGTTGCGGAACCCACCCAAGGGCTAGGGGCTTGAGTGGACAACACTCCCAACATGGGACTTGTCGGTACAAACCCTGAAGCCTTTAGCCTTGACGTAGATGCTATAGAATCTGCAGATTCATGTTCAGGGTCGGGGCTGCAGCCCCCTAAAGGCAAGAGACTCTGTTGCAGACCGTCCTATTCATTGGCGGTTGGGATGGGGAGGGGCCTTTTTGGAAGCGTGGTTCACGCAGGTGGGAGGTTTAGGCCAATGAAATTTTAATTTGGGGGTTTGTTTTAGTTGTTTTTTTATGTTTTGTGGGGGGAGTGAGAGAGGACATACCCTAAGATGCTCACTCCTGGCTCAGTGCTCAGGAATCATTCCTGGCGGTGCTCTGGGATCTGGGATGCTGAAGCTTGATTGGGGCGAGGAGGGCAAGCATCTTGCCTGCTTTACTGTCTGTCTAATTCCAACGCTGATGTTTTTTCCAGATGAGGAATTTAGACTCATCTTCAGTTATGAAAAATCCTCTATGCTTCATCTCTTCCTGACTGGGCGATCCCTGGATACTGGCTCTTGGGGTGAGTATAGCAGGTCAAGGATTTAATTTTTCTTGCTCTTGCAGGAAGATGTTCTTATTGTCGCATGGGGGGGGGGGAACTTTGCTCAGGGGTCACTCCTGGCTTGCTGGCAAGAAATTTACTTTGAAAGGGCCAGAGGTATGGTGCAGCAAGTAGGGTGCTTGCCTTGCATGCAGCTAACACAGATTTGATCAGCTGCATCCCAGCAAACCTCAGACATTCCAGGACAGATCCCTGAATGCAGAGCTAGGAGTACTCCTGACACTGTTGGTTCTGGCTCAGACACACACACACGGAATATCTGAGAGCAGAGATAGAAGTGTGCTCCTGCAGCATACAAAGCTGGGAAACAGGGTTTTAAGGACCCACTGTTTGACTCTTGAACTATTTTATGCTACAATTTGTCAGGGTACGTGGATTTATTTCCCTCTATTTGGATAGAGTTTACTGTTTGTCACTGCTGTATTTTGGGGTCACACACTACAGTACTCAGGCCTTACTCCTGCTCTGACCTCAGGGATCACAGCTGTCGGGGTCCCTCGACAATCGGGTGCCTGGCTAGAGGACTTGGTCAGGCAATTGCAAGCTGCTCATACCTGCTGTGTCATCACACAGTCCTCCAAGATAGGATATTTATTATAGGTAAAAGGTAGGCACAGCCAGGAGTGTTTCCTCAGCCCAGAGGTAGTAAAAAGCCCTATAGGTTGCTGTGTGGGGACTATGTGGTGTCTGGCCCTTTAAAACCCTGACCGGAAGTGTAGGTGAGGTCACAGAGCCCCGCCTTTCCCTGGGGTCTTTGTGGGCGGAGCAATCTCCACCCTGTTTGTTGCCTGGTGAGGAGCGGGGGTGGGGCGGGAAGGGGGCGGCCAGGGCGTGGGGGCGTCCCATAGGGCCAGTTTCCTCGCTGGCCTGGCCGCTGAGTGGTCCATCTGGGAGCTCTGAGCCTCCGCCGCCTGCCCAGCCCGGGATGCCCCCAGCGCCCGCCTTTTCGAGAGGTTTGTCTCTCCCTTCCGTCTATCTTAGCGCATCGCATTTTGGAGGTTTTTATTTAGGAGGCGCGTGCGGGGGCGGGGGTGAGGGAATGGGGGGGTCGGTGGTGCCTGGCAGGTGGGCTGACAAGTGAAGTGGAAGGTTCGGGAGCAAAAGTCGTTCGGAAAGGGTCGGGAACAACGGAAATCAGGACGACCAGAAGAGAGAGAGTTTTCTTTTCAGGTTTGTTTTTCATTGTGCGTCCTGGTAGCCCTGGCCGGGGCGGCCCCATGGGGTCGGGGGCACGAGACCCTCGCCCTCCCCTCCAACCCATCGCTCTGGCCCCCAACCGGAGAGGAACGTGTCGGAGCCCGAGGGAGCCCCAGCTTGCCCGCAAGTCTGAACACACTGCCTCATTCATTTCTTTCCACAAATTCTTAGTCATCTGTTGCGTTTCATTGCATAACTCAAACTGCAGATTCAGGTTTTGGCATTGCAGCCATTTGATTTGAGAGTGGAGTCACTGGGTGTGAGTCAGCTGGTAAAATTTGCACGTTGGGGACAGATATTCTGCTGGCAGGGGATCAAGGATGTGATTTTAATGGTGGATGACAGGGCACTGCAGAGAGGAAATCTAGAGCCTAATGCTTGGCGTAGAGGCCCTTCCTGAGCTTCCCTGGGTGGTGAAATCACTGCTCAAAACCGAAAGAAATTTCTATTTTTTCCTTTGAATAAAATGTTTATTTCTATTTCTTCCATTTGATCGAAACTGGTAATTGTTTGAAAACAACTAGTTTGGGCTTTGTGGGGGGAGCGATAGATCAGTGGGTGTATACTTGGTTTTTATGCGACCGGCCCGGGTTTTATTCCTGGCGTCCCTTTTGGTCCCCTGAGGACCACCATGAGGAATTCCTCAGTGCAGAGACAGCAGTAACCCCTGTGCTTCACCAGGTGTGACCCAAAAAGCCAAAACTGAAAAAGAAAACCAGTTTGAGGGCACTAGTGTCAGCGCAGTGAGAAGGAGAAAGGTTTGCATCCATTTGCTCCCTTACAGACCCTCCAGGAGTGATCCCTGAGCACTGCCTGGTGTGTCTCTAAAGAAGACAAACTTCAAAATAAAAGGACCAAAAAAAGGATCGATCCTGAGAGCCATCCATTTTTGGTGAGATGTTTTCAATGGCCCCCGTGGCTCGTCGTGTCTGCAGGGATGCAGGGTTGCCTTCACTCCATGCATCAGGCGCTCCACACTGAGCTCCACACTGAGCTTGAACTGAACCCTGACTGGAATCTATTTTCTTTTCTCTTGGAATGGTGTGTCAGCTTTCTGCTATCACTGTCGCTGTCCTCCCATGGTTCATCGATTTGCTCGAGCTGGCCTAGTAAGGTCCCCCGTTGGAGACTTGGTTGTTATTGTGTGTGGCATGTCGAATACATCACGGGGAGCTTGCCAGGCTTTGCCGTGCGGGCGAGATACTCTCCGTAGCTTGCCGGGCTCTCCGAGAGGGGTGGAGGAATCGAACTCAGATCGGCCATGTTGGCTGCGTGCAAGGCAAACACCCTACCTCGATGCTCTCTCTCT
Organism: Sorex fumeus; assembly: GCF_029834395.1. Lineage (NCBI taxonomy): Eukaryota > Metazoa > Chordata > Mammalia > Eulipotyphla > Soricidae > Sorex > Sorex fumeus. Next base: position 228,958 of record NW_026606326.1, read on the forward strand.
AACGCTTTCTGCAAAGGGAGATATTTCCACTCGTGTCTGTTTATTGAGTTTACAAAAAAATAAAACACCGAACATATGGGGCTTTCCTAGTGCATTATTTATGAGGGATAAGATCAGTAAAAAGTGGCGGCCCCTGGTAGAAGGGGTACTCTGAAGGCCAGTTTTGTGGCAGGACACAAGCATCCTCCCGTTAGCATCCCAGAACTCTCAGTCTCCACATTGTTAGTAGCGGGACCATTCGGACCTGGGAGGTGCTTTCGTGCTTTCTTTCTCACTGAATTCCTGACATCCAGGCAGTTCCTGGGGTGCAGTAGAGGCTTCAGAGTGATGCGGAGCTTAGGGCGGTGCAGTGGGGTCTGTACACATTACAGGGGTTGTGGGATTGAGTGTGCCCTTGTTGCATTTTGGCATGGGGCTGAGCACTGGGGCTACAGGCCTTGGGGTTGCGGAACCCACCCAAGGGCTAGGGGCTTGAGTGGCCAACACTCCCAAGATGGGACTTGTCGGTACAAATCCTGAAGCCTTTAGCCTTGACGTAGATGCTATAGAATCTGCAGATTCATGTTCAGGGTCGGGGCTGCAGCCCCCTAAGGCAAGAGACTCTGTTGCAGACCGTCATATTCATTGGCGATTGTGATGGGGAGGGGACTTTTTGGAAGCGTGGTTCACGCAGGTGGGAGGTTTAGGCCAATGAAATTTTAATTTGGGGGTTTGTTTTAGTTGTTTTTTTTATGTTTAGTGGGGGGAGTGAGAGAGGACATACCCTAAGATGCTCACTCCTGGCTCAGTGCTCAGGAATCATTCCTGGCGGTGCTCTGGGATCTGGGATGCTGAAGCTTGATTGGGGCGAGGAGGGCAAGCATCTTGCCTGCTTTACTGTCTGTCTAATTCCAACGCTGATGTTTTTTTCCAGATGAGGAATTTAGACTCATCTTCAGTTATGAAAAATCCTCTATGCTTCATCTCTTCCTGACTGGGCGATCCCTGGATACTGGCTCTTGGGGTGAGTATAGCAGGTCAAGGATTTAATTTTTCTTGCTCTTGCAGGAAGATGTTCTTATTGTCGCATTGGGGGGGGGAACTTTGCTCAGGGGTCACTCCTGGCTTGCTGGCAAGAAATTTACTTTGAAAGGGCCAGAGGTATGGTGCAGCAAGTAGGGTGCTTGCCTTGCATGCAGCTAACACAGATTTGATCAGCTGCATCCCAGCAAACCTCAGACATTCCAGGACAGATCCCTGAATGCAGAGCTAGGAGTACTCCTGACACTGTTGGTTCTGGCTCAGACACACACACACGGAATATCTGAGAGCAGAGATAGAAGTGTGCTCCTGCAGCATACAAAGCTGGGAAACAGGGTTTTAAGGACCCACTGTTTGACTCTTGAACTATTTTATGCTACAATTTGTCAGGGTACGTGGATTTATTTCCCTCTATTTGGATAGAGTTTACTGTTTGTCACTGCTGTATTTTGGGGTCACACACTACAGTACTCAGGCCTTACTCCTGCTCTGACCTCAGGGATCACAGCTGTCGGGGTCCCTCGACAATCGGGTGCCTGGCTAGAGGACTTGGTCAGGCAATTGCAAGCTGCTCATACCTGCTGTGTCATCACACAGTCCTCCAAGATAGGATATTTATTATAGGTAAAAGGTAGGCACAGCCAGGAGTGTTTCCTCAGCCCAGAGGTAGTAAAAAGCCCTATAGGTTGCTGTGTGGGGACTATGTGGTGTCTGGCCCTTTAAAACCCTGACCGGAAGTGTAGGTGAGGTCACAGAGCCCCGCCTTTCCCTGGGGTCTTTGTGGGCGGAGCAATCTCCACCCTGTTTGTTGTCTGGTGAGGAGCGGGGGTGGGGCGGGAAGGGGGCGGCCAGGGCGTGGGGGCGTCCCATAGGGCCAGTTTCCTCGCTGGCCTGGCCGCTGAGTGGTCCATCTGGGAGCTCTGAGCCTCCGCCGCCTGCCCAGCCCGGGATGCCCCCAGCGCCCGCCTTTTCGAGAGGTTTGTCTCTCCCTTCCGTCTATCTTAGCGCATCGCATTGAGGGAGGTTTTTATTTAGGAGGCGCGTGCGGGGGCGGGGGTGAGGGAATGGGGGGGTCGGTGGTGCCTGGCAGGTGGGCTGACAAGTGAAGTGGAAGGTTCGGGAGCAAAAGTCGTTCGGAAAGGGTCGGGAACAACGGAAATCAGGACGACCAGAAGAGAGAGAGTTTTCTTTTCAGGTTTGTTTTTCATTGTGCGTCCTGGTAGCCCTGGCCGGGGCGGCCCCATGGGGTCGGGGGCACGAGACCCTCGCCCTCCCCTCCAACCCATCGCTCTGGCCCCCAACCGGAGAGGAACGTGTCGGAGCCCGAGGGAGCCCCAGCTTGCCCGCAAGTCTGAACACACTGCCTCATTCATTTCTTTCCACAAATTCTTAGTCATCTGTTGCGTTTCATTGCATAACTCAAACTGCAGATTCAGGTTTTGGCATTGCAGCCATTTGATTTGAGAGTGGAGTCACTGGGTGTGAGTCAGCTGGTAAAATTTGCACGTTGGGGACAGATATTCTGCTGGCAGGGGATCAAGGATGTGATTTTAATGGTGGATGACAGGGCACTGCAGAGAGGAAATCTAGAGCCTAATGCTTGGCGTAGAGGCCCTTCCTGAGCTTCCCTGGGTGGTGAAATCACTGCTCAAAACCGAAAGAAATTTCTATTTTTTCCTTTGAATAAAATGTTTATTTCTATTTCTTCCATTTGATCGAAACTGGTAATTGTTTGAAAACAACTAGTTTGGGCTTTGTGGGGGGAGCGATAGATCAGTGGGTGTATACTTGGTTTTTATGCGACCGGCCCGGGTTTTATTCCTGGCGTCCCTTTTGGTCCCCTGAGGACCACCATGAGGAATTCCTCAGTGCAGAGACAGCAGTAACCCCTGTGCTTCACCAGGTGTGACCCAAAAAGCCAAAACTGAAAAAGAAAACCAGTTTGAGGGCACTAGTGTCAGCGCAGTGAGAAGGAGAAAGGTTTGCATCCATTTGCTCCCTTACAGACCCTCCAGGAGTGATCCCTGAGCACTGCCTGGTGTGTCTCTAAAGAAGACAAACTTCAAAATAAAAGGACCAAAAAAAGGATCGATCCTGAGAGCCATCCATTTTTGGTGAGATGTTTTCAATGGCCCCCGTGGCTCGTCGTGTCTGCAGGGATGCAGGGTTGCCTTCACTCCATGCATCAGGCGCTCCACACTGAGCTCCACACTGAGCTTGAACTGAACCCTGACTGGAATCTATTTTCTTTTCTCTTGGAATGGTGTGTCAGCTTTCTGCTATCACTGTCGCTGTCCTCCCATGGTTCATCGATTTGCTCGAGCTGGCCTAGTAAGGTCCCCCGTTGGAGACTTGGTTGTTATTGTGTGTGGCATGTCGAATACATCACGGGGAGCTTGCCAGGCTTTGCCGTGCGGGCGAGATACTCTCCGTAGCTTGCCGGGCTCTCCGAGAGGGGTGGAGGAATCGAACTCAGATCGGCCATGTTGGCTGCGTGCAAGGCAAACACCCTACCTCGATGCTCTCTCTCTAACGCTTTCTGCAAAGGGAGATATTTCCACTCGTGTCTGTTTATTGAGTTTACAAAAAAATAAAACACCGAACATATGGGGCTTTCCTAGTGCATTATTTATGAGGGATAAGATCAGTAAAAAGTGGCGGCCCCTGGTAGAAGGGGTACTCTGAAGGCCAGTTTTGTGGCAGGACACAAGCATCCTCCCGTTAGCATCCCAGAACTCTCAGTCTCCACATTGTTAGTAGCGGGACCATTCGGACCTGGGAGGTGCTTTCGTGCTTTCTTTCTCACTGAATTCCTGACATCCAGGCAGTTCCTGGGGTGCAGTAGAGGCTTCAGAGTGATGCGGAGCTTAGGGCGGTGCAGTGGGGTCTGTACACATTACAGGGGTTGTGGGATTGAGTGTGCCCTTGTTGCATTTTGGCATGGGGCTGAGCACTGGGGCTACAGGCCTTGGGGTTGCGGAACCCACCCAAGGGCTAGGGGCTTGAGTGGCCAACACTCCCAAGATGGGACTTGTCGGTACAAATCCTGAAGCCTTTAGCCTTGACGTAGATGCTATAGAATCTGCAGATTCATGTTCAGGGTCGGGGCTGCAGCCCCCTAAGGCAAGAGACTCTGTTGCAGACCGTCATATTCATTGGCGATTGTGATGGGGAGGGGACTTTTTGGAAGCGTGGTTCACGCAGGTGGGAGGTTTAGGCCAATGAAATTTTAATTTGGGGGTTTGTTTTAGTTGTTTTTTTTATGTTTAGTGGGGGGAGTGAGAGAGGACATACCCTAAGATGCTCACTCCTGGCTCAGTGCTCAGGAATCATTCCTGGCGGTGCTCTGGGATCTGGGATGCTGAAGCTTGATTGGGGCGAGGAGGGCAAGCATCTTGCCTGCTTTACTGTCTGTCTAATTCCAACGCTGATGTTTTTTTCCAGATGAGGAATTTAGACTCATCTTCAGTTATGAAAAATCCTCTATGCTTCATCTCTTCCTGACTGGGCGATCCCTGGATACTGGCTCTTGGGGTGAGTATAGCAGGTCAAGGATTTAATTTTTCTTGCTCTTGCAGGAAGATGTTCTTATTGTCGCATTGGGGGGGGGGGAACTTTGCTCAGGGGTCACTCCTGGCTTGCTGGCAAGAAATTTACTTTGAAAGGGCCAGAGGTATGGTGCAGCAAGTAGGGTGCTTGCCTTGCATGCAGCTAACACAGATTTGATCAGCTGCATCCCAGCAAACCTCAGACATTCCAGGACAGATCCCTGAATGCAGAGCTAGGAGTACTCCTGACACTGTTGGTTCTGGCTCAGACACACACACACGGAATATCTGAGAGCAGAGATAGAAGTGTGCTCCTGCAGCATACAAAGCTGGGAAACAGGGTTTTAAGGACCCACTGTTTGACTCTTGAACTATTTTATGCTACAATTTGTCAGGGTACGTGGATTTATTTCCCTCTATTTGGATAGAGTTTACTGTTTGTCACTGCTGTATTTTGGGGTCACACACTACAGTACTCAGGCCTTACTCCTGCTCTGACCTCAGGGATCACAGCTGTCGGGGTCCCTCGACAATCGGGTGCCTGGCTAGAGGACTTGGTCAGGCAATTGCAAGCTGCTCATACCTGCTGTGTCATCACACAGTCCTCCAAGATAGGATATTTATTATAGGTAAAAGGTAGGCACAGCCAGGAGTGTTTCCTCAGCCCAGAGGTAGTAAAAAGCCCTATAGGTTGCTGTGTGGGGACTATGTGGTGTCTGGCCCTTTAAAACCCTGACCGGAAGTGTAGGTGAGGTCACAGAGCCCCGCCTTTCCCTGGGGTCTTTGTGGGCGGAGCAATCTCCACCCTGTTTGTTGTCTGGTGAGGAGCGGGGGTGGGGCGGGAAGGGGGCGGCCAGGGCGTGGGGGCGTCCCATAGGGCCAGTTTCCTCGCTGGCCTGGCCGCTGAGTGGTCCATCTGGGAGCTCTGAGCCTCCGCCGCCTGCCCAGCCCGGGATGCCCCCAGCGCCCGCCTTTTCGAGAGGTTTGTCTCTCCCTTCAGTCTATCTTAGCGCATCGCATTGAGGGAGGTTTTTATTTAGGAGGCGCGTGCGGGGGCGGGGGTGAGGGAATGGGGGGGTCGGTGGTGCCTGGCAGGTGGGCTGACAAGTGAAGTGGAAGGTTCGGGAGCAAAAGTCGTTCGGAAAGGGTCGGGAACAACGGAAATCAGGACGACCAGAAGAGAGAGAGTTTTCTTTTCAGGTTTGTTTTTCATTGTGCGTCCTGGTAGCCCTGGCCGGGGCGGCCCCATGGGGTCGGGGGCACGAGACCCTCGCCCTCCCCTCCAACCCATCGCTCTGGCCCCCAACCGGAGAGGAACGTGTCAGAGCCCGAGGGAGCCCCAGCTTGCCCGCAAGTCTGAACACACTGCCTCATTCATTTCTTTCCACAAATTCTTAGTCATCTGTTGCGTTTCATTGCATAACTCAAGCTGCAGATTCAGGTTTTGGCATTGCAGCCATTTGATTTGAGAGTGGAGTCACTGGGTGTGAGTCAGCTGGTAAAATTTGCACGTTGGGGACAGATATTCTGCTGGCAGGGGATCAAGGATGTGATTTTAATGGTGGATGACAGGGCACTGCAGAGAGGAAATCTAGAGCCTAATGCTTGGCGTAGAGGCCCTTCCTGAGCTTCACTGGGTGGTGAAATCACTGCTCAAAACCGAAAGAAATTTCTACTTTTTCCTTTGAATAAAATGTTTATTTCTATATCTTCCATTTGATCGAAGCTGGTAAATATTTGAAAACAACTAGTTTGGGCTTTTGGGGGGGAGCAATAGATCAGTGGGTGTAGACTTGGTTTTTACGCGACCGGCCCGGTTTTATTCCTGGCGTCCCTTTTGGTCCCCTGAGGACCACCATGAGGAATTCCTCAGTGCAGAGACAGCAGTAACCCCTGTGCTTCACCAGGTGTGACCCAAAAAGCCAAAACTGAAAAAGAAAACCAGTTTGAGGGCACTAGTGTCAGCGCAGTGAGAAGGAGAAAGGTTTGCATCCATTTGCTCCCTTACAGACCCTCCAGGAGTGATCCCTGAGCACTGCCTGGTGTGTCTCTAAAGAAGACAAACTTCAAAATAAAAGGACCAAAAAAAGGATCGATCCTGAGAGCCATCCATTTTGGTGAGATGTTTTCAATGGCCCCCGTGGCTCGTCGTGTCTGCAGGGATGCAGGGTTGCCTTCACTCCATGCATCAGGCGCTCCACACTGAGCTCCACACTGAGCTTGAACTGAACCCTGACTGGAATCTGTTTTCTTTTCTCTTGGAATGGTGTGTCAGCTTTCTGCTATCACTGTCGCTGTCCTCCCATGGTTCATCGATTTGCTCGAGCTGGCCTAGTAAGGTCCCCCGTTGGAGACTTGGTTGTTATTGTGTGTGGCATGTCGAATACATCACGGGGAGCTTGCCAGGCTTTGCCGTGCGGGCGAGATACTCTCCGTAGCTTGCCGGGCTCTCCGAGAGGGGTGGAGGAATCGAACTCAGATCGGCCATGTTGGCTGCGTGCAAGGCAAACACCCTACCTCGGTGCTCTCTCTCTAACGCTTTCTGCAAAGGGAGATATTTCCACTCGTGTCTGTTTATTGAGTTTACAAAAAAATAAAACACCGAACATAAGGGGCTTTCCTAGTGCATTATTTATGAGGGATAAGATCAGTAAAAAGTGGCGGCCCCTGGTAGAAGGGGTACTCTGAAGGCCAGTTTTGTGGCAGGACACAAGCATCCTCCCGTTAGCATCCCAGAACTCTCAGTCTCCACATTGTTAGTAGCGGGACCATTCGGACCTGGGAGGTGCTTTCGTGCTTTCTTTCTCACTGAATTCCTGACATCCAGGCAGTTCCTGGGGTGCAGTAGAGGCTTCAGAGTGATGCGGAGCTTAGGGCGGTGCAGTGGGGTCTGTACACAGTACAGGGGTTGTGGGATTGAGTGTGCCCTTGTTGCATTTTGGCATGGGGCTGAGCACTGGGGCTACAGGCCTTGGGGTTGCGGAACCCACCCAAGGGCTAGGGGCTTGAGTGGCCAACACTCCCAACATGGGACTTGTCGGTACAAATCCTGAAGCCTTTAGCCTTGACGTAGATGCTATAGAATCTGCAGATTCATGTTCAGGGTCGGGGCTGCAGCCCCCTAAGGCAAGAGACTCTGTTGCAGACCGTCATATTCATTGGCGATTGTGATGGGGAGGGGCCTTTATGGAAGCGTGGTTCACGCAGGTGGGAGGTTTAGTCCAATGAAATTTTAATTTGGGGGTTTGTTTTAGTTGTTTTTTTATGTTTTGTGGGGGGAGTGAGAGAGGACATACCCTAAGATGCTCACTCCTGGCTCAGTGCTCAGGAATCATTCCTGGCGGTGCTCTGGGATCTGGGATGCTGAAGCTTGATTGGGGCGAGGAGGGCAAGCATCTTGCCTGCTTTACTGTCTGTCTAATTCCAACGCTGATGTTTTTTTCCAGATGAGGAATTTAGACTCATCTTCAGTTATGAAAAATCCTCTATGCTTCATCTCTTCCTGACTGGGCGATCCCTGGATAGTGGCTCTTGGGGTGAGTATAGCAGGTCAAGGATTTAATTTTTCTTGCTTTTGCAGGAAGATGTTCTTATTGTCGCATTGGGGGGGGGGACTTTGCTCAGGGGTCACTCCTGGCTTGCTGGCAAGAAATTTACTTTGAAAGGGCCAGAGGTATGGTGCAGCAAGTAGGGTGCTTGCCTTGCATGCAGCTAACAGAGATTTGATCAGCTGCATCCCAGCAAACCTCAGACATTCCAGGACAGATCCCTGAATGCAGAGCTAGGAGTACTCCTGACACTGTTGGTTCTGGCTCAGACACACACACACGGAATATCTGAGAGCAGAGATAGAAGTGTGCTCCTGCAGCATACAAAGCTGGGAAACAGGGTTTTAAGGACCCACTGTTTGACTCTTGAACTATTTTATGCTACAATTTGTCAGGGTACGTGGATTTATTTCCCTCTATTTGGATAGAGTTTACTGTTTGTCACTGCTGTATTTTGGGGTCACACACTACAGTACTCAGGCCTTACTCCTGCTCTGACCTCAGGGATCACAGCTGTCAGGGTCCCTCGACAATCGGGTGCCTGCCTAGAGCACTTGGTCAGCCAATTGCAAGCTGCTCATACCTGCTGTGTCATCACACAGTCTTCCAAGTTAGGATATTTATTATAGGTAAAAGGTAGGCACAGCCAGGAGTGTTTCCTCAGCCCAGAGGTAGTAAAAAGCCCTATAGGTTGCTGTGTGGGGACTATGTGGTGTCTGGCCCTTTAAAACCCTGACCGGAAGTGTAGGTGAGGTCACAGAGCCCCGCCTTTCCCTGGGGTCTTTGTGGGCGGAGCAATCTCCACCCTGTTTGTTGCCTGGTGAGGAGCGGGGGTGGGGCGGGAAGGGGGCGGCCAGGGCGTGGGGGCGTCCCATAGGGCCAGTTTCCTCGCTGGCCTGGCCGCTGAGTGGTCCATCTGGGAGCTCTGAGCCTCCGCCGCCTGCCCAGCCCGGGATGCCCCCAGCGCCCGCCTTTTCGAGAGGTTTGTCTCTCCCTTCCGTCTATCTTAGCGCATCGCATTTTGGAGGTTTTTATTTAGGAGGCGCGTGCGGGGGCGGGGGTGAGGGAATGGGGGGGTCGGTGGTGCCTGGCAGGTGGGCTGACAAGTGAAGTGGAAGGTTCGGGAGCAAAAGTCGTTCGGAAAGGGTCGGGAACAACGGAAATCAGGACGACCAGAAGAGAGAGAGTTTTCTTTTCAGGTTTGTTTTTCATTGTGCGTCCTGGTAGCCCTGGCCGGGGCGGCCCCATGGGGTCGGGGGCACGAGACCCTCGCCCTCCCCTCCAACCCATCGCTCTGGCCCCCAACCGGAGAGGAACGTGTCAGAGCCCGAGGGAGCCCCAGCTTGCCCGCAAGTCTGAACACACTGCCTCATTCATTTCTTTCCACAAATTCTTAGTCATCTGTTGCGTTTCATTGCATAACTCAAACTGCAGATTCAGGTTTTGGCATTGCAGCCATTTGATTTGAGAGTGGAGTCACTGGGTGTGAGTCAGCTGGTAAAATTTGCACGTTGGGGACAGATATTCTGCTGGCAGGGGATCATGGATGTGATTTTAATGGTGGATGACAGGGCACTGCAGAGAGGAAATCTAGAGCCTAATGCTTGGCGTAGAGGCCCTTCCTGAGCTTCACTGGGTGGTGAAATCACTGCTCAAAACCGAAAGAAATTTCTACTTTTTCCTTTGAATAAAATGTTTATTTCTATATCTTCCATTTGATCGAAGCTGGTAAATATTTGAAAACAACTAGTTTGGGCTTTTGGGGGGGAGCAATAGATCAGTGGGTGTAGACTTGGTTTTTACGCGACCGGCCCGGTTTTATTCCTGGCGTCCCTTTTGGTCCCCTGAGGACCACCATGAGGAATTCCTCAGTGCAGAGACAGCAGTAACCCCTGTGCTTCACCAGGTGTGACCCAAAAAGCCAAAACTGAAAAAGAAAACCAGTTTGAGGGCACTAGTGTCAGCGCAGTGAGAAGGAGAAAGGTTTGCATCCATTTGCTCCCTTACAGACCCTCCAGGAGTGATCCCTGAGCACTGCCTGGTGTGTCTCTAAAGAAGACAAACTTCAAAATAAAAGGACCAAAAAAAGGATCGATCCTGAGAGCCATCCATTTTTGGTGAGATGTTTTCAATGGCCCCCGTGGCTCGTCGTGTCTGCAGGGATGCAGGGTTGCCTTCACTCCATGCATCAGGCGCTCCACACTGAGCTCCACACTGAGCTTGAACTGAACCCTGACTGGAATCTGTTTTCTTTTCTCTTGGAATGGTGTGTCAGCTTTCTGCTATCACTGTCGCTGTCCTCCCATGGTTCATCGATTTGCTCGAGCTGGCCTAGTAAGGTCCCCCGTTGGAGACTTGGTTGTTATTGTGTGTGGCATGTCGAATACATCACGGGGAGCTTGCCAGGCTTCGCCGTGCGGGCGAGATACTCTCCGTAGCTTGCCGGGCTCTCCGAGAGGGGTGGAGGAATCGAACTCAGGTCGGCCATGTTGGCTGCGTGCAAGGCAAACGCCCTACCTCGGTGCTCTCTCTCTAACGCTTTCTGCAAAGGGAGATATTTCCACTCGTGTCTGTTTATTGAGTTTACAAAAAAATAAAACACCGAACATATGGGGCTTTCCCAGTGCATTATTTATGAGGGACAAGATCAGTAAAAAGTGGCGGCCCCTGGTAGAAGGGGTACTCTGAAGGCCAGTTTTGTGGCAGGACACAAGCATCCTCCCGTTAGCATCCCAGAACTCTCAGTCTCCACATTGTTAGTAGCGGGACCATTCGGACCTGGGAGGTGCTTTCGTGCTTTCTTTCTCACTGAATTCCTGACATCCAGGCAGTTCCTGGGGTGCAGTAGTGGCTTCAGAGTGATGCGGAGCTTAGGGCGGTGCAGTGGGGTCTGTACACAGTACAGGGGTTGTGGGATTGAGTGTGCCCTTGTTGCATTTTGGCATGGGGCTGAGCACTGGGGCTACAGGCCTTGGGGTTGCGGAACCCACCCAAGGGCTAGGGGCTTGAGTGGCCAACACTCCCAACATGGGACTTGTCGGTACAAATCCTGAAGCCTTTAGCCTTGACGTAGATGCTATAGAATCTGCAGATTCATGTTCAGTGTCGGGGCTGCAGCCCCCTAAAGGCAAGAGACTCTGTTGCAGACCGTCCTATTCATTGGCGATTGTGATGGGGAGGGGCCTTTTTGGAAGCGTGGTTCACGCAGGTGGGAGGTTTAGGCCAATGAAATTTTAATTTGTGGGTTTGTTTTAGTTGTTTTTTTATGTTTTGTGGGGGGAGTGAGAGAGGACATACCCTAAGATGCTCACTCCTGGCTCAGTGCTCAGGAATCATTCCTGGCGGTGCTCTGGGATCTGGGATGCTGAAGCTTGATTGGGGCGAGGAGGGCAAGCATCTTGCCTGCTTTACTGTCTGTCTAATTCCAACGCTGATGTTTTTTTCCAGATGAGGAATTTAGACTCATCTTCAGTTATGAAAAATCCTCTATGCTTCATCTCTTCCTGACTGGGCGATCCCTGGATACTGGCTCTTGGGGTGAGTATAGCAGGTCAAGGATTTAATTTTTCTTGCTCTTGCAGGAAGATGTTCTTATTGTCGCATTGGGGGGGGGGGAACTTTGCTCAGGGGTCACTCCTGGCTTGCTGGCAAGAAATTTACTTTGAAAGGGCCAGAGGTATGGTGCAGCAAGTAGGGTGCTTGCCTTGCATGCAGCTAACAGAGATTTGATCAGCTGCATCCCAGCAAACCTCAGACATTCCAGGACAGATCCCTGAATGCAGAGCTAGGAGTACTCCTGACACTGTTGGTTCTGGCTCAGACACACACACACGGAATATCTGAGAGCAGAGATAGAAGTGTGCTCCTGCAGCATACAAAGCTGGGAAACAGGGTTTTAAGGACCCACTGTTTGACTCTTGAACTATTTTATGCTACAATTTGTCAGGGTACGTGGATTTATTTCCCTCTATTTGGATAGAGTTTACTGTTTGTCACTGCTGTATTTTGGGGTCACACACTACAGTACTCAGGCCTTACTCCTGCTCTGACCTCAGGGATCACAGCTGTCAGGGGCCCTCGACAATCTGGTGCCTGGCTAGAGCACTTGGTCAGCCAATTGCAAGCTGCTCATACCTGCTGTGTCATCACACAGTCCTCCAAGATAGGATATTTATTATAGGTAAAAGGTAGGCACAGCCAGGAGTGTTTCCTCAGCCCAGAGGTAGTAAAAAGCCCTATAGGTTGCTGTGTGGGGACTATGTGGTGTCTGGCCCTTTAAAACCCTGACCGGAAGTGTAGGTGAGGTCACAGAGCCCCGCCTTTCCCTGGGGTCTTTGTGGGCGGAGCAATCTCCACCCTGTTTGTTGCCTGGTGAGGAGCGGGGGTGGGGCGGGAAGGGGGCGGCCAGGGCGTGGGGGCGTCCCATAGGGCCAGTTTCCTCGCTGGCCTGGCCGCTGAGTGGTCCATCTGGGAGCTCTGAGCCTCCGCCGCCTGCCCAGCCCGGGATGCCCCCAGCGCCCGCCTTTTCGAGAGGTTTGTCTCTCCCTTCCGTCTATCTTAGCGCATCGCATTTTGGAGGTTTTTATTTAGGAGGCGCGTGCAGGGGCGGGGGTGAGGGAATGGGGGGGTCGGTGGTGCCTGGCAGGTGGGCTGACAAGTGAAGTGGAAGGTTCGGGAGCAAAAGTCGTTCGGAAAGGGTCGGGAACAACGGAAATCAGGACGACCAGAAGAGAGAGAGTTTTCTTTTCAGGTTTGTTTTTCATTGTGCGTCCTGGTAGCCCTGGCCGGGGCGGCCCCATGGGGTCGGGGGCACGAGACCCTCGCCCTCCCCTCCAACCCATCGCTCTGGCCCCCAACCGGAGAGGAACGTGTCAGAGCCCGAGGGAGCCCCAGCTTGCCCGCAAGTCTGAACACACTGCCTCATTCATTTCTTTCCACAAATTCTTAGTCATCTGTTGCGTTTCATTGCATAACTCAAACTGCAGATTCAGGTTTTGGCATCGCAGCAATTTGATTTGAGAGTGGAGTCACTGAGTATGAGTCAGCTGGTAAAATTTCCACATAAGGGACAGATACTATGCTGGCAGGGGATCAAATATGTGAGTTCGAAGGTGGGTGACAGGGCACTGCAGAGAGGAAATCTAGAGCCTAATACTTGGCGTAGAGGCCCTTCCTGAGATTCACTGGGTGGGGAAATCACTGCTCGAAACCTTAAGAAATTCCTTTCTGTTTCTTTCATTTGAATGAAACTGGTAATTGTTTCAAAATAACTAGCTTGGGGGTGGAGCGATAGATCAGTGGGTATCACTTGGTTCTTAGACGACCGGCCCGGGTTTTATTCCTGCCGTCCGTTTTGGTCCCCTGGGGACCACCATGAGTCATTGCTCAGTGCCGAGACAGGAGTAACCCCTGTGCTTCACCAGGTGTGACCCAAAAAGCCAACAATGAAAAAGAAAACCAGTTTGAGGGCACTAGTGTCAGTGCGGTGAGGAGGAGAAAGGTTTTCGTCCATTTGCTCCCCTACAGACCCTCCAGGAGTGATCCCTGAGCACAGCGTGGTGTGTCTCTAAAGAATACAAACTTCAAAATAAAAGGACCAAAAAGAGTATTGATCCTGAGAGCCATCCATTTTGGTGAGATGTTTTCAATGGCCCCTGTGGCTCGTCGTGTCTGTAGGGATGCAGGGTTGCCTTCACTCCATGCATCAGGCGCTCCACACTGAGCTCCACACTGAGCTTGAACTGAACCCTGACTCGAATCTATTTTCTTTTCTCTTGGAATGGTGTGTCAGCTTTCTGCTACCACTGTCGCTGTCCTCATCATTGTTCATGGATTTGCTCGAGCGGGCCCAGTAACGTCTGCGTTGGAGACTTTGTTGTTACTGTGTATGGCGTATCGAATACATCCCGGGGAGCTTGCCAGGCTATGCCGTGCGGGCGAGATACTCTCGGGAGCTTGCCGGGCTCTCCGAGAGGGGTGGAGGAATCGAACTCAGGTCGGCCATGTTGGCTGCGTGCAAGGCAAACGCCCTACCGCTGTGCTCTCTCTCTCTACCGCCTTCTGCAGAGGGAGTTATTTCCACGTGTGTCTGTTTATTGAGTTAAAAAAAAATAAAACACTGACCATATGGGGCTTTCCTAGTGCATTATTTACGAGGGACAAGGTCAGTGGCTCAAGCCTCCGTTAGTCTCGCGGGTAAAGTAAAAAGTGTCGACCCCTCTTAGAAGGGGTACTCTGAGGGCCAATTTTGTGGCAGGACACAAGCATCCTCCCGTTAGCATCCCAGAACTCTCAGTCTCCACGTTGTTAGTAGCGGGACCATTCGGACCTGGGAGGCGCTTTCTGCTTGCTCTCTCACTGGGTTCCTGACATCCAGGCAGTTCCTGGGGTGCAGTAGAGGCTTCAGAGTGATGCGGAGCTTAGGGCGGTGCAGTGGGGTCTGTACACAGTGCAGGGCTCGTGGGATTGAGTGTGTACTTGTGGCATTTTGGCATGGGGCTGAGCACTGGGGCTACTGTCCTTGGGGGTGCGGAACCCACCAAGGGCTAGGGGCTCGAGTGGCCAACACTCCCAACGTGGGACTTGCCGGTACAAATCCTGAAGCCTTTAGCCTTGACACAGATGCTATAGAATCTGCAGATTCATGTTCCGGGTCAGGGCTGCAGCCCCCCAAGGGCAAGAGACTCTGTTGCAGACCGTCCTATTCATTGGCGGTTGTGATGGGGCGGGGCCTTTTTGGAAGCGTGGTTCACGCAGGTGGGCTGTTTAGGCCAATGAAATTTTAATTTCGGGGTTTGTTTTAGTTGTTTTTATGTTTTGGGGGGGAATGTGAGAGAGGACACACCCTAAGATGCTCACTCCTGGCTCTGTGCTCACGAATCATTCCTGGTGGTGCACTGGGATCTGGGATGCTGAGGCTTGATTGGGGTGAGGAGGGCAAGCATCTTACCTGCTTTACTGTCTGTCTGATCCCAACATTGATGTTTTTCTCCAGATGAGGAATTTGGACTCATCTTCAGTTACGAAAAATCCTCTATGCTTCATCTCTCCCTGACTGGGCGATCCCTGGATACTGGCTCTGGGGGTGAGTACAGCAGGTCAAGGGTTTAATTTTTCTCTTTCTTGAAGGAAGATGCTCTTATTGTGGGGAGAGGGAGCTTTGCTCAGGGGTCACTCCTGGCTTGCTGGGAAGAAATTTACTTCGAAAGGGCCAGAGGTATGGTACAGCAAGTAGGGTGCTTGCCTTGCATGCAGCTAACACAGATTTGATCAGCAGCATCCCAGTAAACCTCAAACATTCCAGGACAGATCCCTGGATGCAGAGCTAGGAGTACCCCTGACACTGTTGGTTCTGGCTCAGACAGGCACACACACACATACACACCGACACACAGACACACAGACACACAGAGGAAATATCTGAGAGCAGAGAAAGAAGTGTGCTCCTGCAGCACACAAAGCTGGGAAACAGGGTTTTAAGGACCCACTGTTTGACACCTGAAATATTTTGTGATACAATTTGTCATCGTACGTGGATTTTTTCCCTCTGTTTGGATAGAGTTTACTGTTTGTCGTTGCTGTATTTTGGGGGCACACCCTAGAGTACTCAGGCCTTTCTCCTGCTCTGACCTCAGGGATCACAGCTGTTGGGGTCCCTCGACAGTCGGGTGCCTGAGTAGAGGACTTGGTCAGCCCATTGCAAGCTGCTCATACCTGCTGTGTCATCACCCAGTCCTCCAAGACAGGATTTTTTTTATAGTTCAAAGGTAGACACACATCACGGTCTTTAGTCAACGGCCTGCATAGTAAGATGATTTTGCTGTAAAGCATGCTGTGTGTGTGGTTTTCAAGTATATTGCTGCACAGCAGGAGCGAGTGCTGGATGAGGTTCATGCCAGTGTGCTGATTCAGGGTAGCTGGATTTCAGCACCAGACGAACAAGGGTCCTGCGGGATGTGCTGGAGCCTTGAATTTAGCTGCCCAGGGTCCAGGAATGACCCTGGTCCTCAGGAGAGAGCACCCAGTCGCATGTCCCTGTCCTGCCCTGCGGGAGAGAGAATGAAGTTTTGTCCATGCTGAGAGCCTGTGGCTACTCCCATGGCAAAGCCACTTTCAGGAGTTTGGTCAGCTTGATGTCGGCCTACAGGGGGTGCTGATGCCCTGCGCAACTGGGCTCAGAGGCAGCTCCTGGATGAGGCTGTGGCGACCTTCCTATGGAGCCTAGCGAGGAGTCCCAGGGCTGAGTCAGACACTGAGCCCAGGGCTCCTCTCTCCACAGGCATCCCGGATCCCGAGCTGCTTTTCCTAAGTAGGAGGGGAAGGAGCATCGGGCAGTGATTTCCCCAGGTTGGGGCTGGTAGTTGTGTATCCAGCTCCAGTGCAGGGATTTGCAGTCAGAACCCTGGGGGCTGTGACCCGCTTTGGTGCTGACGGCTTTGACCTTTCCCCCAGGTCTTTGTACTGAGCCTCCTGCTAACAGATGCTGGAGACATGGTGACGCACCGTCTGCAGGTGTGGGAGAAGGACACGATGATATACTGTAGTGCCAGGAGCACATTTTCAGAAGGGAGCCCTCAATGTGGCTGCTGACAGGGGTGCCCAACACTCTCCTGTTTGAGGCCACGTTTGTGTCTATTTGTTCTGTTCTGTCTTTGGCGCCATGCCCAGAGGGTGCTCCCTGAGTACCCCCAGCTCACTGCTCAAGGATGCCTGGGGCCGTCAGTGTCATTGGGGTCACTTTTCCTGCCCAGAGATAATTGGGGGCGGCTTCAATACAGGAACTACAGGCACTTCATGCCCTCACATAGCTCTGAGTCAGTCACTCGCTGACATTGTCTGTCTCCGTCTCATCCCTAGAACATGGAACAGGGAATGTAGGATATGGCATTGGGGGTGAGGGGGCGTCTGGAGTTTTGTTCCAACCCAGTGTTGCTTTTTGTGGTCCTGTTGGGTTTCTGCTCAGGTGTAACCCTGTGCCGTGCTCATTGGAGTTATCCCTGGAATGGCTGCATGCAAGTCGAGAACCTGTCTCGAACCCGACCAGAACCTGCAGGAACTTTCTAGAATAATGCTATTGTAGCAGATCTGGCTCCCTGTGAGGGATTCCTGGGATCATTAGCAGAAATGGGGAAACAATGAACTTTCCGGACCCTATGTGGTGTCCGGCCCTTTAAGACTCTGACCTGAAGTGTAGGTGAGGTCACAGAGCCCCGCCTTTCCCAGGGGTCTTTGTGGGCGGAGCCATCTCCACCCTGTTTGTTGCCTGGTGAGGAGCGGGGGTGGGGCGGGAAGGGGGCGGCCAGGGCGCGGGGGCGTCGGATAGGGCCAGTTTCCTCGCTGGCCGCGGAGTGAGAGTGAGTGGTCGATCTGGGAGCAGCCCTGAGCCTCCGCCGTCTCCCCACCGCGGGACGCCCCCAGCGCCCGCCCTTTCGAGAGGTTTGTCTGTCTACTCATTTCTATTTTAGCGCATCGCATGGAGGGGAGGGAGTTTTTTTATTTTGGAGGCGCGTGAGGAGGGGGCGTCGGTCCCGGGCAGGTGGGCTGCCAAGTAAGGTGGAAGGTTGGAGAGAGAAAGTCGTTCGTTCGGAAAGTGTCAGGAACAACGGAAATCAGGACCACCAGAAGAGGAAGAGTTTCCTTCTCAGGTTTGTTTCACATTGTGCGTCCTGGTGGCCCTGGCCAGGGCGGCCCCATGGGGTCGGGGGCACGAGACCCTCGCCCTCCCCCCCAACCCATCGCTCTGGCCCCCAACCGGAGAGGAACGTGCCGGAGCCCGAGGGAGCCCCAGCTTGCCCGCAAGTCTCATGGCACTTGCGGGACCACCACAGCTTTGGCTCTGCGCCAGGGCCCCTCGGAGCCCGGGGGCCTCACCAGGGGTGGGGCGTGGGGACATCTCGAGAATGACCCCCGGCTGCCTACCTACATCCCCCACGTTCCAGGCCGACTTTCGTGTCTAGGCGGGTTGAAAAGGAGTCAGAGATAAGGGGATTCCCTCGGCAAGGGAACCCGGGGGGCTCATTCTTTGGCCTTTGGTGGGAGAGGGCTGGGGCCTCACCTGGCGTGTTCAGGGGGGTCTCCTGAACCTTCCCTCAGGAATCGGCCCTGGCAGTGTTGGGTGTACCCCGTACCCTGGTGAGCAGCACCCCGCTGCCTGGTGGGGGGAGGAGGGCGCTGGGTGCGTTTCTCCTGGGCTTGGGGCTCAAGAACATTGGGCCCAGCGTTTGCTTGTCACTTGTTGCTGGTTCAGCCATGAGGCTCGGAGGGCTTTTTCTTTTCCTTTCTTTTTTCCCCTTTGTTTTCTGTTTGCTTTTAGGTCCACGCCCTGTGATGCTCATGGGGTTCTTTCTGGCTCTGCACTCTGATCACTCTGGGTGCTGTTCAGGGGACCCTATGAGATCAGGATCACGATCACGACCATCCTGTGGTTCGTCGATTGCCTCGAGCAGTCCCCATTAACGTCTCCTTCGTCCTAGCCCTGAGATGTTTTTAACAATTGATTAAAGGATCTTTCAGGGTTAGGAGAATGAGACCCATCTTATGAGATGCTGGGCAATAAATCCAGGTTGTGTGCCTGCACGTCGGACGCTTCTGGTGCCATTTCTCCTACCCCAGTGTGTAGAGTTTGCAGAGGAGTCAGGGCTGAGGGCTGGCAGGAGGCGGGGTGGGGGAGCATCAGGGCTGGGCCAGAGAGGGTCCTTCAAACAAAAGTGCAGTCTTAGCAGGAAGTAGCCGAGGCACTTGGAGGCTGTGTCCCAAGGCCTCAGACTGCATTCTAGGATCCTCATCGGCCACCGCACCTTTATTTATTTTATTGAATTCTGTAGTTTGGAGGTACAGCTCCTCCTGCCTCTTCACTCAGGCCCCCAGGAAAACCCTTGGCCCTGACGCCTGTGTTACCAGCCTGGCTGCACAGCCTGTGGGATCGCGGTGCCTGCAAAACACCTTTTGCCTTTTTCAGTATGTAGTGAATGAGTGAACCCACAACAAAGCTAGTTGGGGCCTGACTACTAGTACAGTGGGGACTTTCTTAATGTGCACTCGGCCGACCTGGTTCAGTAACCTGCATCACATATGTGTCCCAAACGTCACTGAGTCTGGTCAGAAAGCAAAACCTGACCATCTTGTGTCCATTGCCAAGGTACTCACGCCCATGGTCCAATCAGGTCTTTGGTTTGCCGTGGGCCTGTTTGGATTGTGAGAACCATAGCGATGTTCTCCACCCACACTGCCTCATTCATTTCTTTCCACAAATTCTTACATCATCTGTTGCGTTTCATTGCATAATTCAAACTGCAGATTCAGGTTTTGGCATCGCAGCAATTTGATTTGAGAGTGGAGTCACTGAGTATGAGTCAGCTGGTAAAATTTCCACATTAGGGACAGATACTATGCTGGCAGGGGATCAAGTATGTGAGTTCGAAGGTGGGTGACAGGGCACTGCAGAGAGGAAATCTAGAGCCTAATGCTTGGCATAGAGGCCCTTCCTTAGCTTCACTGGGTGGGAAAATCACTGCTCGAAACCTTAAATTCCTTTCTGTTTCTTTCATTTGAATGAAACTGGTAATTGTTTCAAAATAACTAGCTTGGGGGTGGAGCGATAGATCAGTGGGTATCGACTTGGTTCTTAGACGACCGGCCCGGGTTTTATTCCTGGCGTCCGTTTTGGTGCCCTGGGGACCACCATGAGTCATTGCTCAGTGCCGAGACAGGAGTAACTCCTGTGCTTCACCAGGTGTGACCCAAAAAGCCAACAATGAAAAAGAAAACCAGTTTGAGGGCACTAGTGTCAGTGCGGTGAGGAGGAGAAAGGTTTGCGTCCATTTGCTCCCCTACAGACCCTCCAGGAGTGATCCCTGAGCACAGCGTGGTGTGTCTCTAAAGAAGACAAACTTCAAAATAAAAGGACCAAAAAGAGTATTGATCCTGAGAGCCATCCATTTTGGTGAGATGTTTTCAATGGCCCCTGTGGCTCGTCGTGTCTGTAGGGATGCAGGGTTGCCTTCACTCCATGCATCAGGCGCTCCACACTGAGCTCCACACTGAGCTTGAACTGAACCCTGACTCGAATCTATTTTCTTTTCTCTTGGAATGGTGTGTCAGCTTTCTGCTATCACTGTCGCTGTCCTCATCATTGTTCATGGATTTGCTCGAGCGGGCCCAGTAACGTCTGCGTTGGAGACTTTGTTGTTACTGTGTATGGCGTATCGAATACATCCCGGGGAGCTTGCCAGGCTATGCCGTGCGGGCGAGATACTCTCGGGAGCTTGCCGGGCTCTCCGAGAGGGGTGGAGGAATCGAACTCAGGTCGGCCATGTTGGCTGCGTGCAAGGCAAACGCCCTACCGCTGTGCTCTCTCTCTCTACCGCCTTCTGCAAAGGGAGTTATTTCCACGTGTGTCTGTATATTGAGTTAAAAAAAATAAAACACTGACCATATGGGGCTTTCCTAGTGCATTATTTACGAGGGACAAGGTCAGTGGCTCAGGCCTCCGTTATTTATCGCGGGTAAAGTAAAAAGTGGCGGCCCCTCTTAGAAGGGGTACTCTGAGGGCCAATTTTGTGGCAGGACACAAGCATCCTCCCGTTAGCATCCCAGAACTCTCAGTCTCCACGTTGTTAGTAGCGGGACCATTCGGACCTGGGAGGCGCTTTCGTGCTTGCTCTCTCACTGGGTTCCTGACATCAAGGCAGTTCCTGGGGTGCAGTAGAGGCTTCAGAGTGATGCGGAGCTTAGGGCGGTGCAGTGGGGTCTGTACACAGTGCAGGGCTCGTGGGATTGAGTGTGTCCTTGTTGCATTTTGGCATGGGGCTGAGCACTGGGGCTACTGTCCTTGGGGGTGCGGAACCCACCAAGGGCTAGGGGCTCGAATGGCCAACACTCGCAACGTGGGACTTGCTGGTCCAAATCCTGAAGCCTTTTGCCTTGACACAGATGGTATAGAATCTGCAGATTCATGTTCAGGGTCAGGGCTGCAGCCCCCCAAGGGCAAGAGACTCTGTTGCAGACCGTCCTATTCATTGGCGGTTGTGATGGGGCGGGGCCTTTTTGGAAGCGTGGTTCACGCAGGTGGGCTGTTTAGGCCAATGAAATTTTAATTTCGGGGTTTGTTTTAGTTGTTTTTATGTTTTGGGGGGGAATGTGAGAGAGGACACACCCTAAGATGCTCACTCCTGGCTCTGTGCTCACGAATCATTCCTGGTGGTGCACTGGGATCTGGGATGCTGAGGCTTGATTGGGGTGAGGAGGGCAAGCATCTTACCTGCTTTACTGTCTGTCTGATCCCAACATTGATGTTTTTCTCCAGATGAGGAATTTGGACTCATCTTCAGTTACGAAAAATCCTCTATGCTTCATCTCTCCCTGACTGGGCGATCCCTGGATACTGGCTCTGGGGGTGAGTACAGCAGGTCAAGGGTTTAATTTTTCTCTTTCTTGAAGGAAAATGCTCTTATTGTGGGGAGAGGGAGCTTTGCTCAGGGGTCACTCCTGGCTTGCTGGGAAGAAATTTACTTCGAAAGGGCCAGAGGTATGGTACAGCAAGTAGGGTGCTTGCCTTGCATGCAGCTAACACAGATTTGATCAGCAGCATCCCAGTAAACCTCAAACATTCCAGGACAGATCCCTAGATGCAGAGCTAGGAGTACTCCTGACACTGTTGGTTCTGGCTCAGACAGGCACACACACACAGACACACACACACACACACACACACACACACACGAAATATCTGACAGCAGAGAAAGAAGTGTGCTGAGTCTGTTGCATGCATGGGAAACGCCCTGCCCACTGGTCTCTCTGTCTGGCCCCTGCTTGCAGTTCAAACCTTCTAATTTGCAGCCTGTGCGTCCAGCTCAGGGCCATATCGGAGTACCTAGTTGTCAGCAGCCCTGTGATGGCTTCTACCAGCTGAACCTCATCCCTGCCCCCTTCATTCCTGTCTGTGTCCTCACAAGGTTCAAAGAATTGATAAAGACTTAGAATTCCTGGGAGTGCATAGCCAGAAGTTAGATGTGATTATCAAAAAAAGCTAACCAAATAGTATAATTTTACCTGATTCTGCAGGTTTTGGGGGCAGTCTTTAAACATGTTTTCTGAGTTCTACAGGGATACATGTCCTCACATGGTTTTGCATCACTTGCTGTATATCAAGGCTCCTTTTCTCATCCTTAGAACAGGGGATGGGGTGTAGGAGCCCATGAGGGTAATGTGGTTAACCTGGATCAGCACCTACATGGCAGATGCTTTTCCTGCTGCTTTAGTGTACCTGGCCTGCAACTTCATTCATCATTATGGTTCTTTTTGTTGTTGTTCAATTTTGACTTGATTCAGAGCCTACACCAATCAGTGTTCATGGATTACTCATGGCTGTGCATTCAGGAACTTCTCATGGCAGTGCTCCTGGCTTATATGGTTACCGGGGGTCAATCCCGTCTCTCTGAGTCACCAGGTGACTGCCCTGCTGTACTATCACTCTAAACACGTGTTCATTTCTTTTTTTAGGTCCTCACCCCATCAGGTGCTGTTGTATTTCCCATCAAGTGTTGTTGTATTTCGGTGCTTGAAGTCACTTCTAGGGCTTTTTTGGGGGACTTTAGAATGACTCAACTTCAGATGAAATGAATACCAGGGACTTGTGTGTCACTAATAACTACCAATTTGGGGCATATGAGAAGTGGTGTTTCTGTTCAAGACTTTTCAGGAATTTGCCTGATTTTTTTGGAGATACATGGGGCATCGTCTCCTGACCCCGTGCCTGGCTGGCCTCGCCGGGGCCCCTTGGAAGGGAGCGGGTTGAGTTTCCCTTCCGGCCCCGACCAGGACTCCGGCAGCCGAAGACCTCCAGAACCAGCCACCACATGCTGAGACCACTCTCCACACGCATGAAGGTACCAGAAGGAACAAATGCATGCGGGTCCTGGGGCTGAGATCTCCAAGTCTGCTCAGATCGGGGCTGAGCATCCTCCACGCAGATCCTCTAAATTCCAGTAGGCAGGGGTCACACCCACCAACTGGCCCCCTGGCGCCATGTAATCCCATCAACGGCCAAGACTCAGAGACTATAAAACCCAGCTCCCAGAAGCTCGCAGCCGCAGTTGCGGCCGCCCCACATCTTAATCTCTCATTCCTACTTTGGACAAACTGGCAGGCTACCGAATGTTATCTGCCCACACAGCAGAGTCTGGCAAACTCCCCATGGCGTACCAATATGCCAAATACCAGTAACAAAGATGGGTCACATCTTCCTAAATCTGAAGGAGCCTTGGATATGGCACTTTTTAAAAAATCTCAGGGCTAGGACGAAGGAGATGTTACTGTGGCCTGGTTGAGGCAATCGCCGAACAACATGGGGTTGGCCCGTGACATTTTTCTTGGCACTAATGAATACCCTGTTTTTGTGTGGACAGGGCTTTTCTGAGTGAAACCTGCTGTGATCTCATGGTTGGAAGGAGGAGCCCTGAGGCCGGGGAGGAGAGACGTGCATGCAGGTGAGTGTCGGAGGACCCTCCCTACCTTGGGCCCTGGGCAGTGTGTGGTTGCCCTGAGTGTGAATGAAATGCACTGCTGATCATGGGCCCGTGATTTTTTTCCTGGCAGCTTTCAAAGGTTACTTTTGTTGGTACTCACTTGTATAAGATACTGTCAATTTCATGCAAGGAAAATGCCCTATCTGCTGTTCTCTGTAATACACTAAGAAATATCTTTTGGTTTTCTGTTTCAATAGTGATTGCATGAGTCTGTAACAATGCTGATTTGAGACAGAAAGATAGTACAGCAGAAAGGATAGTTGCCTTGCGTGTGGCAAACCCAGGTTGAATCCCTGGCATTCCTTATGGTCACGGTTCACTATGACCAGTTAAGAAACAACTCAGAAGCTATTTTGTGTATTCCCAGTCTGCTCCCAGCATTCCGCACAATGGACCTCATTCAGCTATGTTTCATTACCAATTTTTTCATTTTGTTTTGTTTCTGATTCCAGAAGATAAATTGCAGCTTCAGAGGTTTTCGGTCCAGTTTTTTGATTTGGGAATTGAGACACTGAATACAAGTGAGTTTTTAAAATACGCATGTTGTATATAAATCTAATATTGGCAGGATATTTCAAAGGAACAAGAATGCGATTTGAAAAATGGCATTTTGGCCAGTGCAGGGAGGGACTTTGGAGCCTATGCTGGGAGTAGAGGGTCTGTAGTCTCACAAGGTGCTATAATCAGTCATTTTCAAATCAAAGAATATAACTATTACTATTATGTTTATTAGTATATGTGCTGCCGAAGCGAGCGATAGCACAGCGGTAGGGCGTTCGCCTTAAAAGCGGCCAACATGGCCGACCCGAGTTTGATTCCTCCGCCCCTCTCGGAGAGCCCGGCAAGCTACCGAGAGTATTCGATATGCCAGACACAGTAACAACAAAGTCTCCAATGGAGACGTTACTGGGCCCGCTCGAGCAAATCGACGATCAACGGGAGGGCCTTTACCTTTACCTTTACCATTATGTTTATTATTTCTTGCTTTATCATTCACACACAGTCATGCTGATAAGTTACTTCTGGCTTGGCACTCAGAAATTATTCCTGGTAGTCATTGTTCACGTGTGTAAATAATAAAGTAGGGACCCGTGTGGGGGAAGACTGTGAAGGCAGATTTTGTCTTGTTGCTGGACGGCTGGCCTCCCTTGAGCACCGGCGCCTCCCAGTCTCTGCCCTGTGAGATACGGTCCCCACCAGCTGGGGTGGGGTCCTTTTGTGCTTGATTTTCTTGTGTTCCCCAATATCCAGTTGATTCCTGGGTTATGATGGAGTCTTTTGGGGCTTTGGAGCTTTGGGGGGCATAGGGGGCTGTGGTGGTATGCAGGGGTCGCAGGTGTGTGTGTGTGATCCTGGAGGGCGCTTTGGCCGCTGTCCCTTTAACTGCATGTTGGGGCAGCCGCGATTGGGTGCAGGGCTGATTGCGGGGGCTGCGGGCTTTGAGGTGCGGGGTCCTGCTGAGGGCTCAGCCTTGGCCCTCTGGACCCTCCCATCTGACCCAGGTTGGGACCTGCCACAGTTTCCCTGCTGTAGAATCCCCAGATTCACTTCGGGGGGCAGAGCCTCAGGCCCCCTGATAGCCTAGAGACCCTGTTGCCGTCTGGCTTTTTCATTGGCTGCCCTCATGGTTCAGCCCAGGGTGGTGGATCTGCAGGTGGCTGGGGTTTGCCAATAATAGTTTCCTTCACCATTTTAGCTCTTTCATTTTGGAACTCAGTCACCACGTATGAGTGAGCTGTTAATATTTGCAAGTTTTGAATCAATATTGTTATGCCAATGAATAAGGTCAGTGGACCAGCACGTTATTTTTAAGATAGAGGGCTGGGCATGGCCAGGAGGAAATCCAGAATCTAATATTTGGAGTAGTCCTTACCTTCACTGAATGATGACATCACTGCTCAAAACCTGAAGAAATTTGTAATATGTTTCACATGAATGCCATGATTTTTTCATTTGATTGAAAGTATCTACAAATGGTAATAATTGAAAAGAGCTGATCTTTAAACTGTTCTATCCCCAGAGCTCCATATTGTTCCCAGAGACCCACCGGGAGTAATCCCTGGGTATTGCATGGTGTGCCCCTGCCCAGAAATGAAAACAAACTCAAAAACAGAAAAAGCCATTTATCCTGCACGGAATCCACCTGTGGTGAGATGTTTTCAATGGCCCCTGTGGTCAGTCTCAGCAGTCTGGAATGCATCGTTGCCTTCACAAATGCATCGCAGGCACCTCGCTGAGCTAGAACCGAAACCATGGTTTGCTGTCTTTTATTTTCTCTTGAAACTGGTGCATCAGTTTTCCACAGAGGGAGTTATTTGTTCATTGAGTTGAAAAAAAAATTTTAAATTAATGACCCCTCGTTCATCAATTTTGCATGTGCGTTTTACAGAAACATTAGTTTATTCCCTGGTAATGCCATTCACATTTCGAGAATTGCGTTGGTGTGCTGCAAATGTTAGGAACCAACCTGCAGTTATGAATGTCTTTTTCATGGAGACTCTAAAGTCATAGGGCGATAATTGGAATCCTCTGCTCTTCGACAGGGAAGCAGCCAGCCTGAGTGGAATGTCTCTGATCCTGTGCACTGTGAAAATGTCTTGAGTGAGCATTTGTGCCCTCAGCCCCATGGGGATGCCAAAACACGCAGGATGGCCCCTGAGAGTGATCCTAATGGAGAGCGTGACCTCACTTTGAAGAAGCCCTTCCCTGGGAAAAGGTCCATACAGTCTGTTGTTCTCAGTCCAGAGACACAAACTCCAATACTGTAGCAGACCCTAGAATGTGGGAGAGGAGCACTGTTTGTAGTGAGTCCCTCACACCGGAAAGCCCATAAGCAAAGTCACCATGGACTGACCCTGTCTAAGAGAAAGCATGTGGGGGAGCTTCCTCATGTTCCCAGGACTGTGATGTTCCCTTAGAAATCCACAGTGGACAGAATCCCCAGGAGTGTCAGCAGCAAGGGCGTGGCTTGAGTCCAGTGTCATCCCAATGTGCTGACATGAACATCCACACAGGAAGGAAACCACATACATGTAAGGACTGTGCAAAGGCCTTCACACGACCCTCTGACCCCTTAAAACTTTGGAGAATTCATATGGGAGAGAAACCATATGTGTGTGCGCAATGTGGGAAGGTCTCTGCTTACTCCTCACACCTTTCAAGACACAGGAAAATTCACAGTGGAGAGAAACCTCATAAATATAAGGCATGTGAAAAGGCCTTCACTCGATCCTCGACCCCCACTGGGCATATGCAAACGCAAACTGAAGAGGAGCCTTATATGTGTAAGGAATGTGGGAATGCCTTTGGTATTCCTCCAGCCTTACTCGTCATGTGAGAATTCACACTGGAGAGAAACCTTACGTTTGTAAGGAATGTGGGAAGGCTTGCACTGTGTCCTCATGCCTTACTGATCATATGAGAATTCACTTTGGACAGAATCCTTATGTATGTAAGAAATGTGGGAAGGCCTTTGCTATTTCTTCCAACCTAACTGTTCATATGAGAATTCATATGAGAGTTCCCGGTGCCTCCACACTGTGAGCGGTGTGGGCTGTTCCAGTTTGGGGGCCCTTACATGCTTGTTTTTCTCTTTTTTCTGATATCAGCTGGTTCTTGAGGCAAGGTGAATGCTTTAGTGGAACCCAGAGGCTTTAGGGAGTGCAGGGTTCGAGTATGAGTGGGTGATCGTGTGGCTCCCCTTTGCCCACCATCGCCTCTTGCTCCACGATCTGTCAGCGGCGGGTGGGCGTGGGGCTGAGGGGTGGCCTGAGTGCGGAGCCTACGGGACTTGCATAGAGCACGGCCTGGCTATCCCGACCCTCCCTGCACGGGACATCGCTTTGCCCTGATCCGGAGCCTTTGGCACAGGCATCACATGTGTAAAACCTTCAGATTCACTTCAAGGGGCAGGGCCTAAGACCCCTGCACTAGCAGATCCAGTTGTAGTCTCTCTTTTGATTGATTGCCTTGATGTGGTGGGGCCACACGGTGGTTTGTTCCCTGCCGGAGAGTGGGGTTTTAAAAGAAACTTTTTCATTATTATTGTTTTGGTTTGCCTTGTGTACCACATCCGGAGATGCTTAGGGTTTACTTTTGGCTCTGAACCCAGGAATTCCTGATGGTGGTACTCAGTGACCATATGGGATGTGAGGAATTATCTGGCTTGGCTGCATGCAAGGCAATTTCCCTGCCTGCTTCACTGTCTCTGATCGCAACTTTTTTGGGTTTTTTCTACATCAAGAATTTTTGCTTCCTAAGGTCCAGTTGCAAAGCATGCCACACTTACGATTTCTCAAGTGTTTGTATTTATTGCCGAATTCATGCAGGAAAGAAGCCTCATATAAGTAAATAATGTGGAAACGTCTTTATTGAATCCTCAGGCCTTACTAGGCCTATGAGAATGAATAGTGGAGAGAAAAATTTATGTATGTAATGAATGTGAACAGGACTTCATGGACCTTCAAGCTTTAGTGAAATTTGTAAAATTTATACTGGATGAGTTGATCCCCTATTAACGATCTATAAGGTCAGAATAGGCTCTTTCAGTTTAGCCAGATTCCGTTGGACAGGGGGGGTCACAGGTGGTACAAAACTGCAGCCAAGAAGGAAATCATCCTCGTTTCATATGATGAGCTACTTATGATGTCACTTCTGTAAGGAAAGTTTCTTGCTGAGTATCTCCCGCACCACAGCCATGCCAGTGCCCTGGAATTTTTCCATCACATGTATGTTTAACTTGTACATAGTGGGTCTTTGTGATGGAGGCCATGAGGAAGGTGACTAAATAAAAACAGGTACAAAAATAGGCCCTCTGTGGAAATGTCACAGCTCATCTCTATGTCATTGTCTACTCTCATTCCAACTTGGCCCAGAGGCCCTGGTTTTAGAGATTATGACAGAGATGAATCACAAAGTTGCAGTGAAAATTGCAAAGTGGAAGACCAGTAAATCCTTTATTTTTCCAGTCTTTCTGTGTTAGGTTTTGGGGTGCCACACCCCCTCGGTTCAGGCTTTACTGATGGTTCTTAGCTCAGGATTCCAGACTGGGGGTCACATATATCCTTATGGGGCTCAGAATCCAGGTCAGCCATGTGCAAGCAAGTACTTTGTCTTCGGTATCATTTCTACACTCCTTGTATTCATATTTTTTTTAATTTTACATTGCACTAAAGATTAATGTTCACAAAAAGTTTTATCTTGTGAAAATATCCTGACAAGGATCTTTAAAGTGAGGATTGGAGACCATTGAAATGGACTTTGAAATTGTGGAAGGGGCCCCTTGACTCAAATGTTTTCCAGGTGGTAGGAACAAGGGAGAACCCCCTGCTTCCGCATCTCAACATATATTCAGCTTTGATGACTAATAAAGGGGGTCACATTCCAGGTGCCCACCCACCTCACTTCAGTAGTATTAGGACAAAACAAAACTTGGCTTTGGAAGCAGTTAAATCCCAACCATCACGTTTTCACCTGGCTGATAATAATGATTTCGATTGTCAGAGAGCCCGGCAAGCTACTGAGAGTATCTTGCGCACACGGCAAAACCTGGCAAGCTACCCATGATATAATCGATCTGCCAAACACAATAACAAGTCTCACGATGGAAACGTTACTGGGCCCATTCAGGAGATGAACAACAGGAGGACAGTGCTATAGATTTTCTGAAAGGCCTAGTAAGGCTACAAATTTAGCAGTATGCTTTGGTTACCTTTGCCTAAATATATGCCTCTATTCTTAGCAATGTTGGATATCATGAGATTTGTTTATTGAACTATACTTCTTGGGGTAGGGACGTACCTATCAGTTACTCCTGTTGCTCCTTGGGCCACCATTTGGTGTACAGGGATGGACTCGAGATGATCAATTTCAATGCAAGTATCAAGCTTCTGCACTCTCCCTCCTGCTTCATGCTCTGGGTTGAAATTGCGTTTCTCAAATGGCCTCCTTGGTTTTCCTTGCAGATGAGTGTTCACTGCTTGCCTGTTGTCAAGCATAGAGCATTGACTGAATTTGCTCTCTGATGTTCTTACCGGCCGTTGCTCCTGTTCCAGCGTCTCTTCAACTCCCTGGGCTTGCTGCTAGGCCAGTTTCTCTCTGCATCTCCAGGGCTGGTTTGAGAGTCACTGCTTTCACCCGACCTTGATTGATGAGTTCCCGGAGAAACTCATTGTTCCGTGCCACACCTGCTCCCTACGCGTCTGTTTTACATTGAATGAACCCGCTGTTCATTTATTCTGATGGACTGTGTGTGAGAGCATTGGCTCATTGTTTGCCCAGTACAAAACCAGGGGACTTCTCCGTACTGCCTTCTAGTCCTGCACTGTGTGACCAGCCACTCCGAAAGCTGCCTCTCCACCCCTCTATGCAAGCCCATCCCCGTTGCACCAGAGATTCACCTGGGTGGTCATAGTGGTTCTCTGCACTTCTGGATCCGGGCTCTTTAAGTATGCTTGTGGGGATGGAAGTGACATCACAGTGGGGCCTTCCTAGTGCTTCTATTCCTGAACATTGGGTCAGAGTCATTGTTCATGTGGGTAAAGGACAGTTAGGGCCCCTGTGAGGAAGCGGGTCTCTGAAGGCCAATTTTGTGGCAGAACGGGGCTGATCTCCTGTGAGTGCCTGGCGATTCCAATCTCCATACTGAGCTGCGGGTCTCCACCAGCTTGGGGGGGGGGGCGCTTTCATGCTTGTTTTTCACTTGTTCCCTGATATCCAGACAGTTACTGATGTGGGGCAGATATTTGAGGGGGTACATTGGGACTGTTCCAGAGTGCAGGGGAGGAGGGTGTGAATGACTGATCCTGGGAGGCTTCTGGTGCCACTATGCCTCCAGCTCTGCGATAGGACAGCGGTCGATAGTTGTGGGGCTGAACGCGGGGCTGTGGGCCTTTTGGAAGAGGGAACTGCCAAGTGCGGGTCTTGACTGTGCTGACCCCCAGCTGACCTATGTTGAAACCTTGGCCCTAGTCTTGCTGCTGTAAAGTCTCCAGCTACACTTTGAGGGGCAGAGCCGCAGCTCGCCCAATGCCAAGAGACACTGTTCCTGTCCATCTTTCTCATTGGCTTCCCTGGTGGGACGAGGCCTTACCGAGCAGTGGATCCATTGGTGATTGGTGTTTTAGTTTCCTTCGGAGGCTATATTTGGTGTGGGGAATGGGGGGCTCTGCTAGAACGAAGATAAAATGACAGCTTACTCTGGCTCCTGGCTCAGGGCTCAGATATTTTTCCTGGAGTACTCTGGGGGCCATAGGGATGCATGGGGATGCAGAGGATTGACTGGTATCAGCAAACAACGCATCCTACTAGCTTTACTGTCTGTCGGAACAGGAACTTCTGCTTCTTCTCATCACGCTGCAAATACCTGTCTAGACCCCTGTTTATAGAGGTGAGTACTGGGGGTAAAGGGTGTGTGAGTTTGTTGGTAAGTGCGTTCGTGTGTGCGTGTGTGTGTGTGTGTGTGTGTGTGTGTGTGTAGAAAGTGTTTTTTTTTTTAGAGGAAAGGGGTTGCCCCATTCTCGGCTGTGGTTGTGGGGGGCAGTGATTTTGCCAGCGCAGGAGGCGCTAATGCTCGGGATCTGGCCTCTGATTCAGTCGCTGGCTGTGGCTGTGAGAACCTTCTGTGGACCCAGGAAGGAGGCCCCAGGTCACGGTAGGGCAAAATTTTCTCCCTTGTAGCCAAGCCCAGAGCTTGTGTAATGAAAGACAGCACAGATGCCAACCCATTTTGCTTCTCTCGGGGAGACAGAAGTATCTGGTGTAATCCCCAAGAGGGTCTGTGAGCCGTTGCCCGAGACTCTGGCTTCTTAGGGATGGGGGTTGTGCTCCTCTCCAGTGCTCACCACTCTGACTTCTCCTCCAGGTCTCTGATCATCAGGAAAAACAGAGGCAGGAGAAGATAGTGACATGCCAGTAGAAACACCATCCCTAGGTAGGAGGAGAGTGACAAGATAAGGAGATGCAGTGACCTACTCACCAAGGAGCTCTCAGTCTTCTTGTGCCAAATGTCTCTGAGTTGTTTCAGGAAGGATCCTGCCTTGTGCCTCCTTGTTGGAGGGCCTGACACTTTCTATATGATGCCATGTTTGTTTCAGTTTAGTTGTGTTTCCTTTCGAACCATACCCAGCTTAAAGAGCACTCATACCTTAGTTCTCAAGGATCACTCCTGACCGATCTCAGGGAGCATATAGGGTGCTGGGGTCAAAGCTGGCATTTTGATACTTTGCTTTGTTTGGAGGACTACATCCAGTGATTCTTGGTATAACTCTTGGCCCTGCACTCTGGCATTGCAACTGGCAGTGGTTGGGGGACCATATGGGAAGTTTGGGTTCACCATCCCGCTATTCTCTTCTGTTACTCCATCCTGCTGCTTTGTTTTCTTTCATGTTTATTTTTGTGCCACAGTGGAGGTGCCCAGGCCTTCTTGGCTCTTTGTTCTGGATTCCCAGCTGATTCACATCACAGGTGCCCCGAGGGCGCTGGCCCCATTTTTGCCCTGGAAGCTATAGTGACTAAGGTCCCAGGACATGTGTTTTCCCTACTTTGTCCTTTCTGCTCTGGAGAGAATTGTCTGCTCTATCACACAGTTCCACATTCACTTGCTGCTCTGTTTGAAGTTCTGGGCATCACCGTCTTTTTTGGGTCACACCCAGAAATACTCAGCGATTACTCCTGGTGTTGTTCTGGGACCCTGTTAAAGGTAATGCAAGAGAAATTTCCTACCTGCTGTCCTGTCTGTTTGGTACCTTCTGTACATAGTTTAAATGAACTTTACTGTTCATAGAAAGACGTTTGAAAGGTTGGAAGGGGCCCCTTGAATCTAATATCTAACAAACGTTGGGAATATGGGTCAGTTCCCAAATCTTCCCACATCCCAGCACTCCCCAGGATCCCCACATCCCATCAGGCTGTTCCGTTTACCTAGGATTACTCAGAAGGTTATGCACGTTCCTGGATCCCACCCATCAGTTCAATAATATCAGAAAAAAAGGTAAGTATTGTATTTGGAATTAGCAATATCCCATCAACCTAGTAGTCATCAGAATGATAAAAAGTATTCGGATTTGATTAAAGACCAAAAAAGCCTCCAAGGTTTACTGCCCATTATCCTCCACTCTTAGTGTTGGAATATACTCTAGGTTTTTATATGTACATCACTATCACTATCATTCCATTGTTCATGGGTTTACTCGAGTGGACACCAGTAACATCTCCATTCCTCCCTGTCACGTGCTAGTGTAGGCTGGTGACACATTGGGGGATCTTTCACGGTCAGGGAATTGACGATCATCTTTGTTACTGTTTTTGGCATATTGAGTACATGGTAGTTTGCCAGGCTCTCCCGTACGGGCAGGATACTCTCGGTAGCTTCCCGGGCTCTCCAAGAGGGATAGAAGCTTTTGGGGAAACCTCTAATCACATTTATAGCTGTTCACAGTCAGGTATATATGTGGACAGGATACTCTCGATAGCCTGCCACCAGCTTCTCTGAGAGCCAGAACTAGACAATAAGAGGTTGCGTGGCCCCATGCTTCCGGGAGCTTAGTTTGATAGTCTCTGGATTTTGGCCGGTGATGGGCTTACATGGCAGTTGTTGGGTGTAACTGTCTAGCCACTGGAAGTTGGGGGATCTGGATAGAAGAGGCCCAGTCCCTAACCGAGCAATAGAGGTAAGAGTGGTGCCGACCTTTTGAAAACACACAGCTCACCACTGTCCCATTCTTTGCTCTGACTCTGGCCTCACTTATTTTTTCTTTTTGTTTCACACCCAGCAATGCTCAGGGCTTACTCCTGCTTCTACTGTAAGGAAATATTCCTGGGGGTGCTTGAGGAACATATGGGATGGCAGGGATTGAGCCAGGTTCAGCACCGTGCAAGGAAATTACCCTCCCCTTTGGACTATTGCTCCAGCCCCTGTGGCTTGGCTTGGATAGCCCTGTGTTTTAGGGGATTATAAAAGAGAAACAGCCACAAAGCTACAACCAGTTGAGCCCTACTCCTGGCTCTCAGCTTAGGCATCCAAACCTGGGAGACTCAGGATCATTATGGGGTATTGTGTTTGGAATCCAGGTCTACCGTGTGTGACCAGCTCCTACCCCATGTGATTTATGGCACCCTTGTATTCAAGGGACTCTGCCTTAACTGTCTGCCCTGAATTCAGTGTTTGACCCCTCAAGCATTCCCCTCTCCTCTCCGTTATCCGAGCCCATCCCCCCTGCACCGATACACCTGGGCTGGCATAGTGGTCTGTCTACACTTGAGACCTGGCACTTTAAGTCTCCTTGATAATGTGTGATGTCACAGACGGGAATCTTCCATGTGCACTTTTACTTCTTCATGATGTCAAGTGGATCAGTCCTCCTACAGGCACATGTTTAAAAGACAAAAAGATACTTCACTGTGGAAGGGGGACACTGAAGGCCAATTAGTGGCAGGATGTGAGGACCTCTCCTCTCCAATTCCTGTACTGTGACTGATGGGGCTGCGCCAGCTTTGGGGGCACTATTGTGGTTGTTTTTCACTTCCCCCATCCATATCCAGTCAGTTTCAGGGGCAGCCCCACAATGGCGAGAGACACTGTTGAAGTTCATTGTGTTCATTGGCAGCCTTCAGAAGGAATCCTGGGGGCCTGGTCGTAACGCGTGGCTGGGAGTTGTAAATGAATATTTACTTTTCTGACTATTTTAGTTTTTTTTTTTTGGTGGGGTGGGCATACTTTTAGTTCCCCAGAGGTTATTCCAGGCTCTACCATCAGAAATTGTTTCCATCAATGATCACTGTTTCATATGGGAGGCCGAGGTTTGATCGCTTTCACTGAGGGAAGCACCATGTTCTCTTTAGTGTCTCTCCAACCGCATTTTGTTGTCTTTTTTTTTTTTTTGATAAAGAATTTCTGCAGCAGGTAGGGCATTTGTCTTACACACAGCTGATCCTAGTTTGATTCCTTTACCCCTCTCGGAGAACCCAGCAAGCTACCAAGATAATCTAGCCCTCAAGGCACAGCCTAACAGGCTTCCTGTGATGTATTTGATATGCCAAAAACAGTAACAAGAAGTCTCACAATTTGTTGTGAGACGTTACTGGTGCCTGCTCGAGGAAATCGATGAACAACGGGAGTACAGTGTAAGTTAGGTTGAAAAACATCTTTCAATTCTTCATCAGCTCCCTGACACTGACCATGCAACCCTGGCTGTTGGAGTGAATATTGTGTGTAAAGGTTTTTTTTAATTAAGGATTTATGTTTTATTTTTTCTATTTTATAAGGTAGTTCACTATATTTGATTACATTTCATATTGAAGCACAAATCCCAGCTAATTGATTTTTTTGAGGAGGAAGAGATATTTGTTTAAGGATCACTCCTGCTGCATTAGAAAGAAATTCATTTAGAAAGAGCCAGAGTGGTAGTACAGCAGGTAGGGGGCTCTTACCATGCACAAGGCTAACCCAGGTTCAGTTTCTGGAATTCCAGCGATCCCCTAAGCCACACCAAGCATAATCCTTGAGTGCCAAGTTAATACAAGCCCTGAGTACTGCCTGTTTTGACCCAAAAATCAAAGCACACACACAGATACATACTCGTAATTTTGTGAGCAGAAAGAGGCTAAAGGTTTGTTCATGCTTATTCCCTGTGGCTACTCCCTGGCAGAGCCACTTTGGGGGCTGTGACTGCTGTGGGCATCCCTGAAGCGCAGGGGTGCTTGATCAGAGGGGTTCCTGGCCTAGGAGACAGCCATTGGCTGGACCCATAAGGACCTTCCTTGGGATCCAGGAAGGAGTCCCGAATCTCAGGGCTGCAATATCCTCCCCTGTACAGTGAGCCCATCACTCCTATCCTGACAGACAGCCCAAATCCCAACCTGCTCTGTATCCCCTGGAGAGTAAGTAGCATCTGACAGTGTCTCCCAGCTTGCCCTGGTACCCCAGAGTCCCTGTCAGCAGGACATTTCCCGGTCCAAGGCAGGAGCTTTCCAGGTCAGGGCTAGAGGTTCATCCTCTCTCTGCTCACAGCTATGACTACTATCCCAGGTCTTTGTTTTGGAGTCTACTGCTGATCCTTGGGAATAACAGGCAGGATAAGATCAGGCTGAGGCTTGCTACTGGAGGTTGTTTGCATGGAATCTGAGTGAATTTTATTGTTTTCATGAAAACAAAGACTTTGTGCTGCATGTGCCATCTGTTCAGTCCCTCGCTCTCCATTTGTCCTGGGCCTGGTGAACTCCAGATGTCCTGATCACCTGACTGAAGGCAAGAAACAGAAAATAAATTACAGTCGTAGCTCAGCAAGCCACCGAGAGTATCTCTCCCGCGCAGCAAAGCCTGGCAAGCTACCTGCGGCGTGTTCAATATGCCAAACACAGTAACAACAAGTCTCACAATGGAGATGTTACTGGACCCGCTCGAGCAAATGGATGAAAAACAGGACAGTGTCAGTGACCAAAAAATATGTGGTCAGGAATGCTTGGAGCCTGGCTCTTTAAGGCTAGGACCAGAAATGCAGGTGGCTTCACAGAATGCAGGTCTTTCCATCCCTGCCCTCCACCCAAGGTGGCTTCACTCTCTGGGCAACAGTTACAATCAGCCACCATTGTTGCTGAGGATGAGGCGCGGGGAAGTAGCAGGTATTGGAGTGGCCAGGGAGACTGCGAGCGTCCCTAAGGTCCTTTTGTTTCGCCAGCCACCTTGTGGTCGCTCTGAGTGCCCTAAACCGCTGTGGTCTCTGCATTGTGAGTGGTGGGGTCACTCGATGATAGTGTACAGGAATGTCGGCCCCTCACCCAGGACACACTGAGTGCTCCTGACGAAAGCTGTATCTTACTTATTAATTGATTTTTAGGAACAGTCTGTCACTATCCTCCCATTGTTCATCGATTTGCTTGAGCGGGCCCAGTAACATCTCCTTTGTGACACTTGTTACTGTGTTTGGCATATCAAGTATGTCACGGGTAGCTTGTTGGGCTTTGCTTTGCAGGTGAGATACTCTTAGTTACTTGCAGGGTTCTCTGAGAATGGCGGAGGAATCTAACCTGGGTTGGCTGCGTGCAAATCAAATGTCCTACACACTGTGCTATTGATCAGGGGAGATTTTTCTGAAGATAGCTTTTTTTGTGTGTAAGGACAGTGGCCTTGCATGTAGCTAACCTGGGTTTGAACCTCATGACCACATATGGTACCCGGAGCACGGTCAGATGTGATCACCCCAGAACCTGAAAAGGAAACTCCGAGTGGTCAGAAAAACATGGAGTTAGGGAAGAAAATGAGCTTGGAGAGGAAAGGTGTGCTGGGAAAGTTTCTGAAACAAAATAACGTATCAAACGAGAAAGTAATTTCTTTTAAAATTATTGTTATTTCTTAGCAAGAAGGAATTAAGGAAATAGTGGGCTCAAATTTGAATTCTCGAGCGTGTGTTAAATGAGAATTAGTGAATACGCACTGTAAATCATTCTTTTAATGATGAAAACACTGGGCTATTAATGTCAGTGACTTCAATGGGCATAAGAAAATTTTAGCTAGAAAGTTCCAACTTAACTTCTCAAAGACCTGGTTCCTATTTATAGACATAGTATAAGATGCCCCCCCCCACCCCCGACCCCTGTTTTCAGTCACAGTGCAGGATTTTCCCATTTTGGCTCCTTAGAGGTGGAGGCAGGGGATTTTTTTGGGATTATCTCCAGAATAGCTTGTTGCTGGCCACCTTTCATTCCTTAGACTGAACCATTGGCTCCCTCAACTTGATCGATTTATTTCAGTTAATTCCGTTTTAGTTGTTTTATTTATTTTTTTAGTGGGGGATACACCTTGCTATACTTGGTTACACCTGATGGTGCTCAGGGAACCATATGGGATGCCAATAGTCAAATCTGGTTTTTCTGCTTGCAAGACAAGCATTTCTCCCGCTGTACTATGTCTCCAGTCCCATTGCACAGAAAAATTTTGATTTATTATTGTCTTTTTGAATTGTAAAATTTGACTCAAAGCACTCAGTGCTCTGTGCTAAGTTTAGCATCTGAGCTCAACATTGTTGCTGGCACTGCTTGGGTACACTAACTGCTTTGGAGAACTGAATGTGTTTTAGCAGCTAGAAAGAAAAGCATCCTATGTACTGTCTCTGCTTACCCTATTTAATTTTTCTACAGAAAAAATATTTTTTTATCTGCCAAGTTTCTTAGCAGAGCCCTACCCATTGACCATCTCTCCCAGACAAGGTGCGGGTACACCTAGTAGGGTGCTTGCCTTGCACGTAGTTTGCCTGATTTCAATCCCCATCATTTCATAGGGTCCAATGAACACAGCCAGGTGTGGCGCAAAGCCCCCCGCAGAAAAAAGTCTCACTCCAGAATTTGTCATGACAATGGAGCATTCTTTGAACATCTTTTTGGGCTTTGTGAATATCACACCTGTCTGTTCTCTCTTTTTTTTTTTTGCTTCTTTTTGATTTTTTGATTAGACCCAGCAATGCACAGGGGTTACTCCTGACTCTGTATTCACAAATTAGTCCTGTTGGTGCTCGGTGACCATATGGGATACTGGGAATTGAACCCGGATTGGCCACTTGTAAGGCAAACATTACCTGCTGTGCTATCACTCCAGCTCCCTTTTTGCTACAAACTTGACGATGGTCAGGGACTCTGCCCCTTTGTCCAGATGTCCTTGAGATTCCATGTACCCCACCTTAAACCATATGATACACCGTTTGAGCTCCTCTTTCTGGGTCTATCTCACTACAAGGGGAGCAGATGAGGTGGGATTTGGGGCCACATCTGACAGTGCCAAGAGGGCTGCAGCCTGCTCTCTGTTCATAGTACTGGTGGACATTGGGTACCAGGAAAGGCCCCCCTGGGCTTTCAGCTGGCTGACAATCCACCCCAGCCTGGTGTGCTTTCTCCTGCCCTCAGTTGATATGTTCATTGTAAGTTCTTGGTTGTGAGCATTCTGGAATATTTTAACTATTAAGCCCGAAGCTATCGGTTTCCAAGCAGCAAGATAGAAAGAGACATGAACTTGATAATGCGAAGGCAGTAGGAGTTGTAATCCAATATACTGGAGCCAACTATCTCACCCACGGAGTGGCCTCTTGATAGGGACACCGACGTCAGGTAGTAGTTTATATAGGGTTTGATTACCTAAGCAGTCCATTTTGTAGAGTTTCAGAAAAAAACTTAGCTAGTTACCAAACAAAGTTGTTTAGGGATGTGTCTAGGCTAACAGTGGTGAGGCAGTAGTTAAAAATTTGTTTTCCATGATCATTCACGGGTACATAAGCTCTTTCTTTTAGGGTTAACAAAAGAAAATTTCTGGGACATTTTGACTAGGAGCATAATGATTGATTGTGCCCACTGGCAGGGCCCAGGAACTTTCCCAGGTGGGTTCAGGTTGGCTAGTTGCACATTGTTCCATTTCTGGGAAGCCGAGACTGTTTCAATTCCAGGAACTTGGGGCCTCACTGATTGTGCTGATTTCTACCGCCATAACAGGTGTCAGTTTTCCCCTTCCACAGCAAAACACTGACTGTAGGGAAGTAGTTGGAGGTTCTGAGAAAAATTACAGACTTTTCACCATTGAGATTTCTTTTGGGCCAAGTGTAATATTTCTTCTCCCTTTCCTTACACAAAATCACATACCAAGGGCGTAAAATCATATAGTCTGTTAAAGCCTTGCCTGTAAGCTCTGAGTCCTGCCTGGTGTGGCCCCCAAGCAAAGACAAAGTAAAGAACTGACTCTCGAGAATATACTGCTGGATTCCAAACCTTTGCTGTTGTCACATAACTGCCTCTTTGCTTTTATTTGTGTGTAGGAAGGGTAGGGGATTTGGGATTTCTGCCAGACCCAGCGTTTTACCTGCCCCTTGGTTCCGTGATGCAGAATAGGTTATGTGGATTGTGCTGCATTTATATTTTGTTGTGTTTTTTTTTTGGTTTTGGGTCTGTGCCTGGCCTTACTTGTACTGTTGCTCTGGCCTCCTTTTAGGTGGTTCTTTTTTTCCTTTGTGTTTTGTTTTTCGGGCCCCACCTCTGGTGGTGCTTAGGGCTGACATCCTGACTCTGTGCTCAGAGTCTCTCCTTTGGGAACCAAGGGAAGTGTTGGGAGTCAAGTTCAGGTCAGCTGGATGGGTGCAAGCAGCGCTTTCCCCGCTGCTCTGTCCTGCCCGTGTAGTGGGGGTGCTGTTGGTGAAGGAGGGAGTGGGCATGGGAAAGCTAGTGTGAGGGCAGCTCAGCCCAAGTGTCTCCGTCACGGGTGTTTCCACATTCAGGGCTCATGCTGGCATCCGGGGAGTGACTTGGAGGCTGGTTTGTTATTGCAGTAAGAAGAAATGGGAACTGCCCCCTGGAAAAAATGCCTGTTGTCAATAAGAGCTACCTGTGGGTTTTGGCATCTTTGGATTTGGGGATTTCTTGGGGCTCAGAACCTTAAAAATTGCTAGACCTGGGCTGACTTCTCTGAGAACTGTTGGACCGTCTTGTCGGTACACAGAGCAGCCCAGGCCTGTGGTGTTACTAGAACTAAGGTGTGTTTTCCTGGTACCCAGGCAATCATTTAGACAGATGGACACGTTTCCAGATTCACTCTGGTAATGAAAATCCAGGCCTATGTACAAGAGTACAGGATGTTTGGAGGTCCTGTGATAATTTGCATTACATTTTTCACCATTTTTTAGCATTTTTTTACAGATCCCCCAGCACATCAAGTGGTTCTCTGCAGGAGGTGGGAGGTGGCTATTCCCAGTGCCCAAGACTTGCAGATTGAAACTGGCCCCAGATGTGCCAGGGGCTACCGTGCTTCCCCCTTCGGTGCTCAGGAATCTGTGCAGTGATGGTGTTGAGGGTCATACTCAGGCCTTCCGTGTGTTCAGCAACTGCTCTATCACTTAAGGTACCTCTTCGGCCCCTGTTAACATCTTTTTCAACATATTATTTTGAAAACACGACAGATTTTCAGGAAAGTTGCAAGGATTTGAGGGGGAAATATTCTCTTCCCCCCCCCCTCCTTTTGGTTTTGGGGCCACACCGGATAGTGCTCAGAGTCCTCGCTCTGGGCTCAAGAGTGACCCCTGGTGGTCCTCGGAGGACCATGTTCAGTCAGGTGATTGATTGATTTTGCTCTGTGGGTTACACCTGATGATGCACAGGGGTTACTGCTCGCTCTGCACTCAGAAATGGCTCCTGGCGGTGCTCAGGGGACCACCTGGGATGCTGGGTATCGAACTCGGGTGGGCCACGTGCAAGGCAAACGCCCTACCCGCTGTGCTGTCGCCCCAGCCCCTGCGGTCAGGTGATTTCAGTCGGGCTGGGATGGATGCAAGTTAACTCCTGCACTGCCTCTCCAGTCCCCTTTGCTTTTTCTCATCCCACACTTGCTTGATCATGGTCCGTCTGTGAGTATTTTTTTTCTGTCTCCTTCAGTTATTTCAGAGCCGATGTGGTAAGTCAGGTCCTTTTAGACTGGAGTGTTTCAGATCAGATTGCGTTTTCTGAGAATAAGGATTCCGGTTCGTATTCATGGTACAGCTTCTTACGTTGTTGCAGTAGTTGAATCTGCGATTCATCTTCAAGGGTGCTTGCAGTCTTGGTAATTCTCTTTCTGTTTCTCTTGTGGGTTTGGGGTAAGGATGCATACAGTGCTTCTTGAGTCCTGCAGTGCTGGGCATTCCCTGGGGTACCCTGAGAGTGGGGTCGAAGGGGCCTTTTTGGCTGCCCCTGTTGTGTGGGGGTCATGAAGTTGCAGGGATTGAGCTGAGTTGACCATAAGCAAGGCAGATCTTTGACCCCATTAACATCTTTTCTCTGGCCGTGAGTGCTGTCTCTGGCCTCAGAATAAAAAAGTACGTCTAGGGGGCCTCCCTTCCCTTGCAGTGTTTTTGCTGTTGCTTTTGGTTCGTATTTTTCCTTTTTAGGCCCCACCATGGCATGGGGGGGGAATCCAATGGGGTGCAAGGGGGTTGAATTGGAGTCAGCACGTGCAAGGCAAGTGTTGTACCGCTGGCCTCGTGCCTTCCTCTTGTGGTGCTTTATTTAGTGCCTAGGGCTCTGACGGTTTGATGCTCAGGTGGGTGGAATGGTTCTCCTTGGTCCAGCAGTTCCGGGGCCTTCCGTCCTAGACTGCATTCCACCCTCTCGGCTCTCTCTGGGAGTAACTGTGTTTAGTCCTGTTAAAGGATCTTTCCTGACAAATGGGCATTTCTCTTGCAAACTTTCAGTTGGTAAAAGGCAGAATCCTTTCTCAGTGTCCTCACAGGCATTTCACAGACTGTTCAGGAGAACACAGGCCAGTTATTCACAGGAGCCTGTGGATCACGGCCTCTCGGGGTTCTTTGTGACTCGTGCACAGCAGATGCACTAATCAAGAGCCCCTCAACTGTGGCCGGGAGTATCCTCTCTGGGGGAAAGGGGGGTGCACGGGGAGTACCACCTTCTCTGCTGGCGTGTTCTAGAAATGTGCATCGGGGAGTGTGGTTGAGGGCTGCTCTAGCCTTCCCATTTCCTCCTGCGTGGGCACTTGTCTCAACTGTTGTAAGAGCAGGTCAGGCAGATTTGTCTGTGTTTTGAAGCTCACGCCACTTTTTTCTTCACACCTCTGTGGTCCTTGCCTGTGGCCATAGCAGTGGGCAGAAAAGCCTTTTGGTGACACAGGTGAACTCTTGTGCCTCCTGTGCTCTCCTGCAGTCCCCACTGTTCTCTCTTCCTGTTCTCTCTGTCAGTGTTTTGGGGTCACACCCACCTCAGTATTTCTGGTCATTCCTGGCAGTGCTGGAGGACCATGAGATGCCTGAGATCATGAGAGCATGGGCGTGTCGTGGCGCATATGTAATGGCAAGGCAGATGCCTCACAGGCAGGGCATGGCCAAGGCTATGTGGGACAGGAGCAGCATGGGGCTCGATCTCCTCCTGTATGTCCCCAGACCTCCAAGTGCCCAAGTCTGTCGCCGGGAGCCAGGGACAGATTCTGCCTTCGGAGGCACAGACTGTGTGTGTGTATGTGTGTGTGT
This sequence comes from Sorex fumeus, assembly GCF_029834395.1. Classification (NCBI taxonomy): domain Eukaryota; kingdom Metazoa; phylum Chordata; class Mammalia; order Eulipotyphla; family Soricidae; genus Sorex; species Sorex fumeus. The sequence continues at coordinate 271,578 of NW_026606326.1, forward strand.
GTGTGTGAGAGAGAGAGAGAGAGAGAGAGAGACTGGGGATGGGGGGCGGGGGGTTCCTAGCAAGGAAGGTGATGTCCCTTGGGAAGGGAAACTTTTTGCTCCCTGGCTCCCTGCCTGTCCAGACCAGTTGGGAATAGCCTGCTGAGGCTGGAGAAAGGGGTTCTGTCCGGGCAATCACCCCACAGCACTCCCACGGGGCCTGGGTCCCCAGACCTTCCAGCTGGTGGTCACAGATCATCTGGGGACAGGACTTGGGGGTGCATCCTGAGACTCTCCAGCTTGTCTGGCGGCTTCTGGGATCCTGGGATTCCAGGACCGCACACTGCAGCGATGGGGTGCGGGTCTTCGGCTCCCTTGAGCCCTCTCCCTTCCCATCTCTCTTCTTCTGCTGCATCTCCGAAGTGTTCAGGGCCCCATTTCTCCCCACCCTGTCACATGAGGGCTGGACAGCCACATCCGGGTCTACAGGAGCCTGCCCTGTGGCCTACTGCCAGCCCTGCTGTCCCCCCTACCCTGGCTCCTCTTGGGGTTCACTCCGTGTCCATGCTGCTTGGCTGCTAGCTCTGTTCCGAGTCCCTCTGTTGCTACTCCGGGCTTTGCAAGAACCAGAGCCACATCCAGAGGTGCTCAGGGACCCAGGTGGCAGGGACCAAACTCGGGGCCTCTCAGGTGTTACGTCCAGGCTCAGCCCACTTGGGGCTGCTTCTGTGACTCCTCAACATCCCATTAAGTGCCGGGATTGCTGCGCACAGGCAGCCAGACCCCCTGGTCACGGGGTCTGTGTCAGAAGCACGGCTTTCCCACAGTTCACAGGAGGCTCCCTGGCCTCCCCTCTGCTCCCAGGTGACTCCAAACGCGTGGGGATGGGGTCATCAGCTGTCAAGGTGGGAAGGAGCTCTGATTCTGCCCATGTCTGCCCCTGACCACTTTTCCCCTAGGAAGAGCCTCAAACGTTAAGGAGAAGATTTATTTTATATATCCCAGTTAAATCTCAAAAGACTTGAACATAAAATCAAAATTATCTTTATTGAAGAAACGAGACATAAACAAGAATAAGCATCACAAAACTAAAGCAACAGCATGTGAGCTGGCGATGTGAATTTAGGATGCTTTAAATATAAACTATGAGAACTATTTCTATGGCAAAGATTGTGAGACCGCCATTAACCAGCGGTCAGCACAAAGGGCTCAGTGTCCCCCAGCAGGTGTAGCCAGACCCAACTGTTCCTGCCCCTCGCAGCCCCTTTTCAAGCTGGGGCTAAGGTTCTCACCTTCGAGGACAGTGGATTCAGGCATTTGATCTGAAATTGGGGAAACTTTCCAGATCATGGAACATAAAAGAAAGTGGATTTTTTTGTTGCCTTTTGCCAGACTCCTGAAGTGCGCCCAAGTCTTAACATAATATTCTAGGATATTCTGGATTTTTCTAGATTGTCCACATAGGAGGCTGAAATTGGGCAGAGTCCAGACTTTTTCCTCCTTGGTACCTTGTAGCAGGTGGTCTGAAGGGGTTGGGGGACAGGTGTGTGGGTCTTCACCTGTAACCCAAGTGCCTGTAGGCTGCTTCTAGGTGAATTCCTCTCTCCCTTGGGCCAGTTTTCTGGTGTCTTGGGCATCCGATGACAGTCCTGGTGGCGATGCTCTGGGCACGGGCAGGCCCTGGACGGATGGAAATGATCATTGACAGTCTGAGGGCATGTGGAACTTCCCTCACCCTGAACCCAGCTCCCGTCTCTGCTCCTAAAGCCTCTTGGCCTTGACCCGTGGGTGGTCCCAGTGCAAGGAACAGGACCTCTGGGGGTCCGGCTGGAACCCCCCTCCAACTCTCCATCACCCCAGGGAAGCAGACGTGAGTGTGCTGGGGGCCAGCACTGGGCTCTGGTGGCTAAGACAGGAGATGAGGTCTAGGCAGAGCACTTCCTTGGGCTTCCCTGACAGATTGGCTGTGGTCTGCACCCCAGGGCCCCAGTTACCCCCTCATTCCGTGCCCCGCCTCCTGGCCTGGATCTACAGCAGATTGGCGCGGTCTCGGCCCCACACCCACAGCTCAGGGTCGTAGGCCTGGATCTGCGAAGACAGATGGGGCCCATGTTGCTGACTCGCTCGGCCTCTCCAGCCTGCGGAAAGCCCCCCTCCATGCCCGCCAGCAGCCCTACCTGTTCGCACTCCTCCTGGGTCACCCAGGCTCTCCAGCCCATGGAGCGCAGCAGTTGGAAACAGAGCTGGTAGAACAGTGGCCGCTGCAGGCGGCTGTGGCCATACAGGAAGGTGAAGATGTTCTGCTTGGGTGCCTGGTAGTCCTCCTCCATATCGTTGGCCAGGTAGCTGTGGACAGCACACCGCCTGTGTTCACACCTACCTCCTTCCTTCTGGGAGCTGTGGCGGAGGGCCCCCAGGGATTGATGGAGGCTGATGGCGTCACAGCGTGGCTGTGTTGGGGCTCCCTGGGTTCAGTACTCACAGTGCCAGAAAGAAGTGAATGCGTCGGATCTGCCAGCTGAAGAGGCCAGAGCAGCTGAAGTAGGCGATGACCATGGCCAGCAGGTACTGGGGAGACACGGGGACAGGTCACCAGGGCTGGGCGGAGGGGAAGGAGATCCAAGAACTCGGGAAGCAGGACGAAGGGGAGGACTTTGTGGGTGTTTGCTGAATCAGGAGGAAAGGGACCCCACAGACATGACCCAGAGAGACTGGGGTGCCTGTGCCCCCGGAGTGGGCAGCGAAGAGCTGCATCAGTGACTGCACCTCCCCTATCCAGTGGCCCCCAAGTGTTAAACTCACCCCCCCTAAAGAGCAAAAAGAGCAAAGGTACCCGGGCAGGGTGAGCTTGGTGGGTCCCCGGGACAGTCGCTTAGTGACCCCCAGCAGGTACCTTATCAGAGACCAACAGGTGCCGGTCCCAGGCCAGGAATCTTTTGATCACAGGGTCCTCTGTGGGAAGGCGGGGTTGTGAACCTCAAAGTCACAAGCCGCCCCCAATATTCCCCATCGTCGTGAAGGCCACACTGGGCCCCTCACAGCCCCAGGTGGGAGTAGGGGTGCGGGAGCCCCTTCCTTGGGTGGCCCAGCCCAGGCAGCCCGGCACTGCAGCCCCTGTCCGGGCAGGGGCCACCTCTCTCCCAACATGGGACACTGCATCCCTAAGGACCGCCTGTGTCCAGGTGGGAGACTCGGGCCCGGGGCTCCTACCCAGCAGCTTGCGGAAGACTTGGTGGTCCTCGGGGAGCACGGGTCTCTCCTGTCGCTGCCACTTCCTGCGCAGCCCACATGGCTGCTGCTCATCCTCCTGCAGTTCCTCGTCCTCCGACTCATCCCTCTTCCTCCGAACAGCACCCTGAGTCCGGGGGCTGACCTGAAGCCCACTGTGCTGAGCCTGGGGGGCTGCGTCCCCCTTTTCTTCCGCTTCCTCCTCCACCTTCTCCAACACCTCTGAATCCTCCGACTCCTGCTCCTCCTCCACCTCCGGTGATGACCACATCCTCCTCGTCCGGCCTCGGGAAGGCACACCTGCAGCATGGCTCATCATCTCCAGTACTCCAGGGGTCTCCTCTTCCTCCTCCTCCTCCTCCTCTTCCTCCTCCTCCTCCTCTTCCAACTCCTCTTCATAGAGCAGTTGCTCCCTCTTCCTCTTGCGGCAACCAACAATGGCCCAGGGGCCTCCGTAGGACTCTGACGGAAAGGCCAGACTCAGTCCCAGCAAGTCCTCTGTGGGAAGACGGGGTTGTGAACCTCAAAATCACAGCCCACCCCCAATATTCCCCACCGTCGGGATGGCAACACTGGGCCCCTCACAGCCCCAGGTGGGAGAAGGGGTGCGGGAGCGCCTTCCTTGGGTGGCCCAGCCCAGGCAGCCCGGCACTGCAGCCCCTGTCTGGGCAGGGGCCATCTCTTCCCCACCACGGTACACTGCATCCCTAACGACCTCCTGTGTCCAGGTGGGAGACTTGGGCCCGGGGCTCCTACCCAGCAGCTTGCGGAAGACTTGGTGGTGCTCGGGGAGCACGGGGCTCTCCTGTCGCTGCCGCTTCCTGCGCAGCCCACATGGCTGCTCCTCGTCCTCCTGCTGTTCCTCGTCCTCCGACTCATCCCTCTTCCTCCGAACAGCACCCTGAGGCCGGGCGCTGACCTGAAGCCCACTGTGCTGAGCCTGGGAGGCTGCGTCCCCCTTTTCTTCCTCTTCCACCTTCTCCAGCGCCTCTGGATCCTCTGACTCCTGCTCCTCCTCTACCTCTGGCGATGACCACATCCTCCTTTTCCGGCCTCTGGAAGGCACACCTGCAGCATGGCTCATCATCTCCAGTACTCCAGGGGTCTCCTCTTCCTCCTCCTCCTCATCTTCTTCCTCCTCCTCCTCCTCTTCCTCCTCCTCCTCCTCTTCCAACTCCTCTTCATAGAGCAGTTGCTCCCTCTTCCTCTTGCGGCCACAAACAATGGCCCAGGGGCCTCCATAGGACTCTGACGGAGAGGCCAGACTCAGTCCCAGCAGGTCCTCTGTGGGAAGACGGGGTTGTGAACCTCAAAATCACAGCCCGCCCCCAATATTGCCCACCGTCGGGATGGCAACACTGGGACCCTCACAACCCCAGGTGGGAGTAGGGGTGCGGGAGCCCCTTCTTTGGTTGGCTCAGCCCAGGCAGCCCGGCACTGCAGCCCCTGTCCGGGCAGGGGCCACCTCTTCCCCACCATGGGACACTGCATCCCTAACGACCTCCTGTGTCCAGGTGGGAGACTCGGGCCCAAGGCTCCTACCCAGCAGCTTGCAGAAGACTTGGAACACTTGGTGGTGCTCGGGGAGCACGGGGCTCTCCTGTCGCTGCCGCTGCCTGCGTAGCCCACATGGCTGCTCCTCGTCCTCCTGCTGCTGCTCGTCCTCCGACTCATCCTTCTTCCTCCAAACAGCACCCTGAGGCCGGGGGCTGGCCTGAAGCCCACTGTGCTGAGTCTTGGAGGCTGCGTCCCCCTTTTCTTCCTCTTCCTCCTCCACCTTCATCAGCGCCTCTGGCTCCTCTGGCTCCTCCACCTTCTCCCATGCCTCCTCCTGTTCCTCCACGGGCTCCCCTTGCTCCTCTGGCTCCTGCTCCTCCTCCACCTCCAGCGATGACCACATCCTCCTCTTCTGGCCTCGGGAAGGCACACCTGCAGCATGGCTCATCATCTCCAGTACTCCAGGGGTCTCCTGTTCCTCCTCCTCCTTCTCCTGTTCCTCCTCCTCCTCCTCTTCCAACTCCTCTTCATAGAGCAGTTGCTCCCTCTTCCTCTTGCGGCAACCAACAATGGCCCAGGGGCCTCCATAGGACTCTGACAGAGAGGCCAGACTCAGTCCCAGCAAGTCCTCTGTGGGAAGACGGGGTTGTGAACCTCAAATTCACAGTCCGCCCCCAATATTCCCTACCGACGGGCCGGCAACACTGGGCCCCTCACAGCCCCAGTTGGGAATAGGGGTGCGGGAGCCCCTTCCTTGGGTGGCTCAGCCCAGGCAGCCCGGCACTGCAGCCCCTGTCCGGGCAGGGGCCACCACCTTGCCCACCATGGGGCACTGCATCCCTAACGACCGCCTGTGTCCAGGTGGGAGACTCGGGCCCGGGGCTCCTACCCAGCAGCTTGCGGAAGAGTTGGTGGTGCTCGGGGAGCACGGGGCTCTCCCGTCGCTGCCGCTTCCTGCGCAGCCCACATGGCTGCTCCTCGTCCTCCTGCTGTTCCTCGTCCTCCGACTCGTCCCTCTTCCTCCAAACAGCACTCTGAGGCCGGGGACTGGCCTGAAGCCCACTGTGCTGAGCCTGGGAGGCTTTGTCCCCCTTTTCTTCCTCTTTCTCCTCCACCTTCTCCAGCGCCTCTGGATCCTCCGGCTCCTGCTCCGACTCTGACGGATAGGCCAGACTGAGTCCCAGCAATTCCACACCTGCCCATGGACTCCCAGGCCCCCAATCTTCTCTTTCTCCATATCCTCCCACACATCTTATTATGGTTCACACCCCTGTGACCTTCAGTCTCTTCCTCAGGGTAGAATTTCTCCCTGGGGACACAGAGGGGCACCTCCATTTCCCTATTTCCCCCATCCCGGCTCCCCTTCCTTGTCCTGGCCGTCAGTCCATACCCCAACAGCCTGTTCTGTGCTGCTCCATCCAACCTCTCAGTGTCTCCCCAACACTCCTGTCTGCACAGCTCCCAGTCCCGCCGGCCCCAACACCTACCTGAAGGTCCTGGCATTATTTCCTCCAGCGCCACCTCCAGGGGGTATCCCGAGGTGCTGGACTCAGGGCTCTGGGGCTCAGACCCAGGACTCTGCCTACGGCTGGCCATCCCAGGTCCACTGTCTCCCCCGATAGCTCAGGTTCTCCCTCAATAACAGCAGTGCCTGCCGTCGAGGAGCTGAGCAGACGAGGCTTTGGGCTCTCAAGCCAAAGACTACTGTTGCCTACTTGAGCTTCAGGTTCTGGAGGTCTGGGATCTTCCAATCAGCACAGCCGGAAGCTCTGATGTCATCAGAACCCCCCTGCACCCCCACCAGCAACGAGTTTGAAAGAAAACCCTCAACTGCCCGGGGGTTTCTCCAGAAGTCAGGGGGCAGTACATAGGTGGCCCTGGCCCCGGGCCAGACCCCAAACCAGTCTGCACGATTACATCCCTGTTTTCCACACTGTGTGCCACACTTCTCCCCTGGGGACATTGAGGAGAGGGGCCTGGGAGGAGGTTATAGGAGTTTGGAGTCAGTTGAAAGACAGATACCCCCAAGAACCCACCCAGGGAAGACAGGCTTGGCCCTGTTGGTGCTTTTAAAGGTGCGTGCTGCTGGGTTTGTGGCACAGGCGGACCCGGCTTGATCCCCAGTATCCCCTTTAGTACCCCTAGGACTAATTCCTGAGTGCAGAGCCAGAAATACATGTGTGTGTGTGTGTGTGTGTGTGTGTGTGTGTGTGTGTGTTTATGCCTGTCTCGGGTCTGGGGTCTGTCCAGTCCCCCTCTCATGATACCATCTCATACAGAAGACCCTATTTTACTCCCAAAGAAATGTTTGTCTTGGAGCTGGAGCTGTGATACAGCTCATAGGGTTTTTGCCTTGCACACAATCAGGGTTTGATCACTGGCACCCCATAAGTCCTCTGAGCACTGCCAGAAGTGATTCCTAAGTAGAGAACCAGAAGTACACCCTGAAAAACGCTGGGTATGATCCTTGTTTCTCGTCTTTTGGCCGTGCTGGGGATCAAACCCAGGAGTTTCACACGCGCTAAAGAACTTGGCAGTGTACTAGCACAATTACTTTTAATACTATTTTTTTAATTTTATACACCTCTACAAAAAGGATTTTGAAAATTTTTTTCGTTTTTGTCACACTTAGTGGTGCTCAGGACTTATTCCCGACTGTACTCGGGGATGCTCCTGGCAGGGCTTGGGGTACCATATGGGATGCAGGGTTCTAGGGATCCAACCTGGGTCAGTTTTGTGCAAGGAAGGTATCCTACCCACTACTGTACTATTTATCTGACTCTTCAAATGATAGTTTCTGGGGCTGGGGAGGTAGTGCAGTGGGTAAGGTTTCTGCCATACTGGTGGCCAATCCCAGTTTGATCCCTGGCATCCTGTATGCTCCCCAGAACACCACCAGGTATAATTTCTAAATGAAGAGCCAGGAATAGCATTGCTGGGTATGGCCCCCAAAGAAACAAACAACAACAAAACTGAATAAAAACAAATACAAACAAAGAGCAAAGGGCTGTGTACGGACTGGGCCTCCTCCGGTGGGTGCTGGGATGGTGCTGCAGATGATTCCAGAGACAGCTGCCGACTCATGAGAATTGGCAGAATTTCACGATTAGTTCTCCACGATTCTCAATCTGCCCTATGCTTGTGATTGGGATCGAGGAGATGGGACACTGCCTCCGTGTATGTGTGTGTGACACCGATAAGAGACGTCCACTCTAGGTGGCATTTCTGCAGTGGGCCTGATGTGTGTATGTCCGGTTTTGAAATGTAGACTAGGATTCTGCCCAATTGTGTTCTGGACTAGAACCCACAGCCCTTGTACTGCAGCTCCCACCAAAACACTCGTGCAATGAATGTGTGTGTGTGTACGTGTGTACTAGTGTACTGAGTTCTTCATGTGCATCCTAGACCCCTCTCCGCCCTGCCCTGCAGGCTTGGGACAGCTGGCTGCCAGGCTCTCATTTCTCCTTCACATGTTAGGTGGCTTTTTTCGCCCGTCCATTCTTGTTTGGTGTTCAGGGCTTGCAACCCTTGGCTCTGCAAGCAAGGATCGCTCCTGTGGCGCTCAGGGGACCGTGTGGGGTGCCGGGGATGGAACCTGTGCCGAAGGCCAGCGCCTTCCCCTCGATGCTCGGGCTCGGCCCCCTGAGTCAGGCTTTCCCGGGCGTGGTGGCCCATTGCCTGCCTGGAAATGCAGTCCGGGCCTGTGGCTCCCTGCGCGGCCCCGTGGGCGGTTTCCGAGGCGTGAGCTCGCGCAGGCACACTGCCGCCACGCGACCCGCTTCTGGTCAGCGCCCGGTTGCCGTTGGCCCGCGCTGCAGCCTCCGGCGTTGCAGGCAGCGGGACAGGCTGGGTGGACCCGGCTTCGCGTGCGCCTGGCCGAGGCGCGAGCGCGGCCATCGGGTGCGAGCTGGAGCAGGCGGGGAGGCCCAGACACCGATCGCCCTCTGGGGCCGGCCCGATGCCTGCGGGGTAGGCCAGGGTTTGCAACCCCGAGGCCGCGGCCGGGCCAGGGGCAGCACGGCGAGGCCTCCCCGTGGGCTGGTGTCACCGTCCCTCCGGCTCCATGTCTCCTCGGAGGCCTGTCCGGCCGCACCTTTGGGTCCGGGCTGCGGGTCGGGAACGGAGTGCCAGTGGGTGCTCCCGCTGGTCCGCGTCCGGGCCCGCCCGAGGTCCCTGAGCTGCATCGCTGGTTGCTGAGCCAGGACGTTTCTCCAGTGGACCCAGCCGGGTGCCTTAAGCCAAGTCACGCAGTTGCCATTGCTTGCATTTGGGGGAGCGCCTGTCTGCCTTCCCGTGCGTTCTAGACGGTAGGGAGACGCGGCGCTCAGGGGTTCCTGCTGGCTGTGCACTCGAGGATCATTCCTGGTGGATGCCAGGGATCAAATCGGGGTAGGTGCGTGCAAGATAGCGCCCTCCCGGCCGGACTGTCGATAGCCCCTGCAACTTCGGAGGGTCAGCGATGGCACTTGCCTGCGGCCGCTTCATCGCGGTGCCCAGGGCGTGCTGGAGTTCGAAAGAACTGCTGATGTGTGTCTGTGTGTTGCTTTTTGGCCCTTGGTGGTGTTCCCAGGGCGCCATCTTTGGGGCGCTCTAGGGGGTGCGAGGTCCCTCTAGACACACCTCTCACTCGTGGCCTTGTGTTTTGCTCCTCCTTAGGTGCAGCCAGTGACGGACCATCTAGATATCGCACAGCAGGAGAAAATGAGTGGATCTCAGGTGTGTCTCCCTGCGGTGTACCTCCCCCTTGGTTCCGCGATGCAGAATAGGTTATGTGGATTGTGCTGCATTTATATTTTGTTGTTTTTTTTTTTGTTTGGTTTTTTTTTTTTTTTTGGTTTTGGGTCTGTGCCTGGCCTTACTTGTACTGTTGCTCTGGCCTCCTTTTAGGTGGTTCTTTTTTTCCTTTGTGTTTTGTTTTTCGGGCCCCACCTCTGGTGGTGCTTAGGGCTGACATCCTGACTCTGTGCTCAGAGTCTCTCCTTTGGGAACCAAGGGTAGTGTTGGGAGTCAAGTTCAGGTCAGCTGGATGGGTGCAAGCAGCACTTTCCTCGCTGCCCTGTCCTGCCCGTGGAGTGGGGGTGCTGTTGGTGAAGGAGGGAGTGGGCATGGGAAAGCCAGTGTGAGGGCAGCTCAGCCCAAGTGTCTCCGTCAAGGGTGTTTCCACATTCAGGGCTCATGCTGGCATCCGGGGTGTCACTTGGAGGCTGGTTTGTTATTGCAGTAAGAAGAAATGGGAACTGCCCCCTGGAAAAAATGCCTGTTGTCAATAAGAGCTACCTGTGGGTTTTGGCATCTTTGGATTTGGGAGATTTCTTGGGGCTCAGAACCTTAAAAATTGCTAGACCTGGGCTGACTTCTCTGAGAACTGTTGGACCGTCTGGTCGGTACACAGAGCAGCCCAGGCCTGTGGTGTTCCTAGAACTAAAGTGTGTTTTCCTGGTACCCAGGCAATCATTTAGACAGATGGACACGTTTCCAGATTCACTCTGGTAATGAAAATCCAGGCCTATGTACAAGAGTACAGGATGTTTGGAGGCCCTGTGATAATTTGCATTACATTTGTCCCCATTTTTTAGCATTTTTTTACAGATCCCCCAGCACATCAAGTGGTTCTCTGCAGGAGGTGGGAGGTGGCTATTCCCAGTGCCCAAGCCTTGCAGATTGAAACTGGCCCCAGATGTGCCAGGGGCTACCGTGCTTCCCCCTTCGGTGCTCAGGCATCCGTGCAGTGATGGTGTTGAGGGTCATACTCAGGCCTTCCGTGTGTTCAGCAACTGCTCTATCACTTAAGGTACCTCGTCGGCCCCTGTTAGCATCTTTTTCAACATATTATTTTGAAAACACGACAGATTTTCAGGAAAGTTGCAAGGATTTGAGGGGGAAATATTCTCTTTTTTCCCCCCTCCTTTTGGTTTTGGGGCCACACCGGATAGTGCTCAGAGTCCTCGCTCTGGGCTCAAGAGTGACCCCTGGTGGTCTCGGAGGACCATGTTCAGTCAGGTGATTGATTGATTTTGCTCTGTGGGTTACACCTGATGATGCACAGGGGTTACTGCTCGCTCTGCACTCAGAAATGGCTCCTGGCGGTGCTCAGGGGACCACCTGGGATGCTGAGTATGAACTTGGGTGGGCCACGTGCAAGGCAAACGCCCTACCCGCTGTGCTGTCGCCCCAGCCCCTGCGGTCAGGTGATTTCAGTCGGGCTGGGATGGATGCAAGTTAACTCCTGCACTGCCTCTCCAGTCCCCTTTGCTTTTTCTCATCCCACACTTGCTTGATCATGGTCAGTCTGTGAGTATTTTTTGCTTTCTCCTTCAGTTATTTCAGAGCTGATGTGTTAAGTCAGGTCCTTTTAGACTGGAGTGTTTCAGATCAGATTGCGTTTCCTGAGAGTAAGGATTCCGGTTCGTATTCATGCTACAGCTTCTTACGTTGTTGCAGTAGTTGAATCTGCAATTCATCTTCAAGGGTGCTTGCAGTCTTGGTAATTCTCTTTCTGTTTCTCTTGTGGGTTTGGGGTAAGGATGCATACAGTGCTTCTTGAGTCCTGCAGTGCTGGGCATTCCCTGGGGTACCCTGAGAGTGGGGTCGAAGGGGCCTTTTTGGCTGCCCCTGTTGTGTGGGGGTCATGAAGTTGCAGGGATTGAGCTGAGTTGACCATAAGCAAGGCAGACTCTTTGACCCCATTAACATCTTTTCTCTGGCCGTGAGTGCTGTCTCTGGCCTCAGAATAAAAAAGTACGTCTAGGGGGCCTCCCTTCCCTTGCAGTGTTTTTGCTGTTGCTTTTGGTTCGTATTTTTCCTTTTTAGGCCCCACCATGGCTTGGGGGGGGGAATCCAATGGGGTGCCAGGGGTTGAATTGGAGTCAGCACGTGCAAGGCAAGTGTTGTACCGCTGGCCTGGTGCCTTCCTCTTGTGGTGCTTTATTTAGTGCCTAGGGCTCTGACGGTTTGATGCTCAGGTGGGTGGCATGGTTCTCCTTGGTCCAGCAGTTCCGGGGCCTTCCGTCCTCGATTGCATTCTACCCTCTCGGCTCTCTCTGGGAGTAACTGTGTTTAGTCCTGTTAAAGGATCTTTCCTGACAAATGGGCATTTCTCTTGCAAACTTTCAGTTGGTAAAAGGCAGAATCCTTTCTCAGTGTCCTCACAGGCATTTCACAGAATGTTCAGGAGAACACAGGCCACTTATTCACAGGAGCCTGTGGATCACGGCCTCTCGGGGTTCTTTGTGACTCGTGCACAGCAGATGCACTAATCAAGAGCCCCTCTACTGTGGCCGGGAGTATCCTCTCTGGGGGAAAGGGGGGTGCACGGGGAGTACCACCTGCTCTGCTGGCGTGTTCTAGAAATGTCCATCGGGGAGTGTGGTTGAGGGCTGCTCTAGCCTTCCCATTTCCTCCTGCGTGGGCACTTGTCTCAACTGTTGTAAGAGCAGGTCAGGCAGATTGGAATCTTCTGTAGTTGTGGTTTTCTCTGTGTTTTGAAGCTCACGCCACTTTTTTCTTCACACCTCTGTGGTCCTTGCCTGTGGCCAGAGCAGTGGGCAGAAAAGCCTTTTGGTGACACAGGTGAACTCTGGTGCCTCCTGTGCTGTCCTGCAGTCCCCACTGTTCTCTCTTCCTGTTCTCTCTGTCAGTGTTTTGGGGTCACACCCACCTCAGTACTTCTGGTCATTCCTGGCAGTGCTGGAGGACCATGAGATGCCTGAGATCATGAGAGCATGGGCGTGTCGTGGAGCATATGTAATGGCAAGGCAGATGCCTCACAGGCAGGGCATGGCCAAGGCTATGTGGGACAGGAGCAGCCCGGGGCTCCATCTCCTCCTGTCTGTCCCCAGACCTCCAAGTGCCCAAGTCTGTCGCCGGGAGCCAGGGACAGATTCTGCCTTCGGAGGCACAGACTGTGTGTGTGTGTGTGTGTGTGTGTGTGTGTGAGAGAGAGAGAGAGAGAGAGAGAGAGAGAGAGAGAGAGAGAGAGAGATACTGGGGATGGGGGGCGGCGGGTTCCTAGCAAGGAAGGTGATGTCCCTTGGGAAGGGAAACTTTTTGCTCCCTGGCTCCCTGCCTGTCCAGACCAGTTGGGAATAGCCTGCTGAGGCTGGAGAAAGGGTTTCTGTCCGGGCAATCACCCCACAGCACTCCCACGGGGCCTGGGTCCCCAGACCTTCCAGCTGGTGGTCACAGATCATCTGGGGACAGGACTTGGGGGTGCATCCTGAGACTCTCCAGCTTGTCTGGCGGCTTCTGGGATCCTGGGATTCCAGGACCGCACACTGCAGCGATGGGGTGCGGGTCTTCGGCTCCCTTGAGCCCTCTCCCTTCCCATCTCTCTTCTTCTGCTGCATCTCCGAAGTGTTCAGGGCCCCATTTCTCCCCACCCTGTCACATGAGGGCTGGACAGCCACATCCGGGTCTACAGGAGCCTGCCCTGTGGCCTACTGCCAGCCCTGCTGTCCCCCCTACCCTGGCTCCTCTTGAGGTTCAGTCCGTGTCCATGCTGCTTGGCTGCTAGCTCTGTTCCCCGAGTCCCTCTGTCGCTACTCCGGGCTTTGCAAGAACCAGAGCCACATCCAGAGGTGCTCAGGGACCCAGGTGGGAGGGACCAAACTCGGGGCCTCTCACGTGTTTCGTCCAGGCTCAGCCCACTTGGGGCTGCTTCTGTGACTCCTCAACACCCCATTAAGTGCCGGGATTGCTGCGCACAGGCAGCCAGACCCCCTGGTCACGGGGTCTGTGTCAGAAGCACGGCTTTCCCACAGTTCCCAGGAGGCTCCCTGGCATCCCCTCTGCTCCCAGGTGACCCCAAACGCGTGGGGATAGAGTCACCAGCTGTTAAGGTGGGATGGAGCTCTGATTCTGCCCATGTCTGCCCCTGACCACTTTTCCCCTAGGAAGAGCCTCAAACGTTCAGGAAAAGATTTATTTTAAATACCCCAGTTAAATCTCAAAAGACTTGAACATAAAACCAAAATTATCTTTATTGAAGAAATGAGACATAAACAAGAATAAGCATCACAAAACTAAAGCAACAGCATGTGAGCTGGCGATGTCAGTTTAGGATGCCTTAAATTTAAACTATGAGAACTATTTCTGTGGCAAACATTGTGAGACCGCCATTAACCAGCGGTCAGCACACAGGGCTCAGTGTCCGCCAGCAGGTCTAGCCAGACCCAACTGTTCCTGCCCCTCGCAGCCCCTTTTCTTCAAGCTGGGGCTAAGGTTCTCACCTTTGAGGACAGTGGATTCAGGCATTTGATCTGAAATTGGGGAAACTTTCCAGATCATGGAACATAAAAGAAAGTGGATTTTTTTGTTGCCTTTTGCCAGACTCCTGATGTGCGCCCAAGTCTTAACATAATATTCTAGGATATTCTGGATTTTTCTAGATTGTCCACATAGGAGGCTGAAATTGGGCAGAGTCCAGACTTTTTCCTCCTTGGTACCTTGTAGCAGGTGGTCTGAAGGGGTTGGGGGACAGGTGTGTGGGTCTTCACCTGTAACCCAAGTGCCTGTAGGCTGCTTCTAGGTGAATACCTCTCTCCCTTGGGCCAGTTTTCTGGTGTCTTGGGCATCCGATGACAGTCCTGGTGGCGATGCTCTGGGCACGGGCAGGCCCTGGACGGATGGAAATGATCATTGACAGTCTGAGGGCATGTGGAACTTCCCTCACCCTGAACCCAGCTCCCATCTCTGCTCCTAAAGCCTCTTGGCCTTGACCCGAGGGTGATCCCAGTGCCAGGAACAGGACCTCTGGGGGTCCGGCTGGAACCCCCCTCCAATTCTCCATCACCCCAGGGAAGCAGACGTGAGTGTGCTGGGGGCCAGCTCTGGGCTCTGGTGGCTAAGACAGGAGATGAGGTCTAGGCAGAGCACTTCCTTGGGCTTCCCTGACAGATTGGCTGTGGTCTGCACCCCAGGGCCCCAGTTACCCCCACAGCTCAGGGTCGTAGGCCTGGATCTGCGAAGACAGATGGGGCCCATGTTGCTGACTCGCTCGGCCTCTCCAGCCTGCGGACAGCCCCCCTCCATGCCCGCCTGCAGCCCTACCTGTTCGCACTCCTCCCGGGTCACCCAGGCTCTCCAGCCCATGGAGCGCAGCAGTTGGAGACGGAGCCGGTAGAACAGGGGCCGCTGCAGGCGGCTGTGGTCATACAGGAAGGCGAAGATGTTCTGCTTGGGTGCCTGGTAGTCCTCCTCCATATCGTTGGCCAGGTAGCTGTGGACAGCACCCTGCCTGTGTTCACACTTACCTCCTTCCTTCAGGGAGCTGCGGCGGAGGGCCCCCCGGGATTGATGGAGGCTGATGGCGTCACAGCGTGGCTGTGTTGGGGCTCCCTGGGATCAGTACTCACAGTGCCAGAAAGAAGTGAATGCGTCGGATCTGCCAGCTGAAGAGGCCAGAGCGGCTGAAGTAGGCGATGACCATGGCCAGCAGGTACTGGGGAGACACGGGGACAGGTCACCAGGGCTGGGCGGAGGGGAAGGAGATCCAAGAACTCGGGAAGCAGGACGAAGGGGAGGACTTTGTGGGTGTTTGCTGAATCAAGAGGAGAGGGACCCCACAGACACGACCCAGAGATTGGGGTGCCTGTGCCCCAGGAGTGGGCAGCGAAGAGCTGCATCAGTGACCGCACCTCCCCTATCCAGTGGCCCCCAAGTTTTACACTCACCCCCCCCAAGGAGCAAAAAGAGCAAAGGTACCCGTGCAGGGTGAGCTTGGTGGGTCCCCGGGACAGTCGCTTAGTGACCCCCAGCAGGTACCTTATCAGAGACCAACAGGTGCCTGTCCCAGGCCAGGAATCTTTTGATCACAGGGTCCTCTGTGGGAAGGCGGGGTTGTGAACCTCATAGTCACAGCCCGCCCCCAATATTCCCCACCGTCGGGACGGCCACACTGGGCCCCTCACAGCCCCAGGTGGGAGTAGGGGAGCGGGAGCCCCTTCCTTGGGTGGCCCAGCCCAGGCAGCCCGGCTCTGCAGCCCCTGTCCGGGCAGGGGCCACCTCTTCCCCACCATGGGACATTGCATCCCTAAGGACCGCCTGTGTCCAGGTGGGAGACTCGGGTCCGGGGCTTCTACCCAGCAGCTTGCGGAAGACTTGGTGGTGCTCGGGTAGCACGGGGCTCTCCTGTCGCTGCCGCTTCCTGCGCAGCCCACATGGCTGCTGCTCATCCTCCTGCAGTTCCTCGTCCTCCGACTCATCCCTCTTCCTCCGCACAGCACCCTGAGGCCGGGGGCTGACCTGAAGCCCACTGTGCTGAGCCTGGGGGGCTGCGTTCCCCTTTTCTTCCTCTTCCTCCTCCACCTTCTCCAACACCTCTGGATCCTGTTGTCAATAAGAGCTACCTGTGGGTTTTGCATCTTTGGATTTGGGAGATTTCTTGGGGCTCAGAACCTTAAAAATTGCTAGACCTGGGCTGACTTCTCTGAGAACTGTTGGACCGTCTGGTCGGTACACAGAGCAGCCCAGGCCTGTGGTGTTACTAGAACTAAGGTGTGTTTTCCTGGTACCCAGACAATCATTTAGACAGATGGACACGTTTCCAGATTCACTCTGGTAATGAAAATCCAGGCCTATGTACAAGAGTACAGGATGTTTGGAGGCCCTGTGATAATTTGCATTACATTTGTCCCCATTATTTAGCATTTTTTCACAGATCCCCCAGCACATCAAGTGGTTCTCTGCAGGAGGTAGGAGGTGGCTATTCCCAGTGCCCAAGAATTGCAGCTTGAAACTGGCCCCAGATGTGCCAGGGGCTACCGTGCTTCCCCCTTCGGTGCTCAGGCATCCGTGCAGTGATGATGTTGAGCGTCATACTCAGGCGTTCCGTGTGTTCAGCAACTGCTCTATCACTTAAGGTACCTCGTTGGCCCCTGTTAGCATCTTTTTCAACATATTATTTTGAAAACACGACAGATTTTCAGGAAAGTTGCAAGGATTTGAGGGGGAAATATTCTCTTTTTTCCCCCCTCCTTTTGGTTTTGGGGCCACACCGGATAGTGCTCAGAGTCCTCGCTCTGGGCTCAAGAGTGACCCCTGGTGGTCCTCGGAGGACCATGTTCAGTCAGGTGATTGATTTGATTTTGCTCTGTGGGTTACACCTGATGATGCACAGGGGTTACTGCTCGCTCTGCACTCAGAAACGGCTCCTGGCGGTGCTCAGGGGACCACCTGGGATGCTGGGTATCGAACTCGGGTGGGCCACGTGCAAGGCAAACGCCCTACCCGCTGTGCTGTGGCCCCAGCCCCTGCGGTCATGTGATTTCAGTCGGGCTGTGGGATGGATGCAAGTTAATTCCTGCACTGCCTCTCCAGTCCCCTTTGCTTTTTCTCATCCCACACTTGCTTGATCATGGTCAGTCTGTGAGTATTTTTTGTTTTCTCCTTCAGTTATTTCAGAGCCGATGTGGTAAGTGAGGTCCTTTTAGACTGGAGTGTTTCAGATCAGATTGCGTTTCCTGAGAGTAAGGATTCCGGTTCGTATTCATGGTACAGCTTCTTACGTTGTTGCAGTAGTTGAATCTGCAATTCATCTTCAAGGGTGCTTGCAGTCTTGGTAATTCTCTTTCTGTTTCTCTTGTGGGTTTAGGGTAAGGATGCATACAGTGCTTCTTGAGTCCTGCAGTGCTGGGCATTCCCTGGGGTACCCTGAGAGTGGGGTCGAAGGGGCCTTTTTGGCTGCCCCTATTGTGTGCGGGTCATGAAGTTGCAGGGATTGAGCTGAGTTGACCATAAGCAAGGCAGACTCTTTGACCCCATTAACATCTTTTCTCTGGCCGTGAGTGCTGTCTCTGGCCTCAGAATAAAAAAGTACATCTAGGCGGCCTTCCTTGCAGTGTTTTTGCTGTTCCTTTTGGTTCGTAATTTTTCCTTTTTAGGCCCCACCATGGCTTGGGGGGAATCCAATGGGGTGCCAGTGGTTGAATTGGGGTCAGCACGTGCAAGGCAAGTGTTGTACCGCTGGCTTCGTGCCTTCCTCTTGTGGTGCTTTAGTTAGTGCCTAGGGCTCTGACGGTTTGATGCTCAGGTGGGTGGCATGGTTCTCCTTGGTCCAGCAGTTCTGGGGCCTTCCGTCCTAGACTGCTTTCTACCCTCTCGGCTCTTTCTGGGAGTAACTGTGTTTAGTCCTGTTAAAGGATATTTCCTGAAAAATGGGCATTTGACTTGCAAATTTTCAGTTGGTAAAAGGTAGAATCCTTTCTCAGTGTCCTCACAGGCATTTCACAGACTGTTCAGGAGAACACAGGCCACTTATTCACAGGAGCCTGTGGATCACGGCCTCTCGGGGTTCTTTGTGACTCGTGCACAGCAGATGCACAAATCAAGAGCCCCTCAACTGTGGCCGGGAGTATCCTCTCTTGGGGAAAGGGGGGTGCACGGGGACTACCACCTGCTCTGTTGCGGGTGTGGCGTGTTCTAGAAATGTCCATCGGGGAGTGTGGTTGAGGGCTGCTCTAGCCTTCCCATTTCCTCCTGCGTGGGCACTTGTCTCAACTGTTGTAAGAGCAGGTCAGGCAGATTGGAATCTTCTGCAGTTGTGGTTTTGTCTGTGTTTTGAAGCTCACACCACTTTTTTCTTCACACCTCTGTGGTCCTTGCCTGTGGCCAGAGCAGTGGGCAGAAAAGCCTTTTGGTGACACAGGTGAACTCTGGTGCCTCCTGAGCTCTCCTGCAGTCCCCACTGTTCTCTCTTCCTGTTCTCTCTGTCAGTGTTTTGGGGTCACACCCACCTCAGTATTTCTGGTCATTCCTGGCAGTGCTGGAGGACCATGAGATGCCTGAGATCATGAGAGCATGGGCGTGTCGTGGCGCATATGTAATGGCAAGGCAGATGCCTCACAGGCAGGGCATGGCCAAGGCTATGTGGGACAGGAGCAGCCCGGGGCTCCATCTCCTCCTGTCTGTCCCCAGACCTCCAAGTGCCCAAGTCTAACGGAGTCTGCCAAGTCAGACTAATGGAGGCCTGAGCCACTGACCTTGTCCCTCGTAAATAATGCACTAGGAAAGCCCCATATGATCAGTGTTTTATTTATTTTTTTTTAACTCAATAAACAGACACACGTGGAAATAACTCCCTTTGCAGAAGGCGGTAGAGAGAGAGAGCACAGCAGTAGGGCGTTTGCCTTGCACGCAGCCAACATGGCCGACCTGAGTTCGATTCCTCCACCCCTCTCGGAGAGCCGGGCAAGCTCCCGAGAGTATCTCGCCCGCAAGGCATAGCCTGGCAAGCTCCCCGGGATGTATTCGATACGCCATACACAGTAACAACAAAGTCTCCAACGCAGACGTTACTGGGCCCGCTCGAGCAAATCCATGAACAATGATGAGGACAGCGACAGTGATAGCAGAAAGCTAACACGCCATTCCAAGAGAAAAGAAAATAGATTCGAGTCAGGGTTCAGTTCAAGCTCAGTGTGGAGCTCAGTGTGGAGCGCCTGATGCATGGAGTGAAGGCAACCCTGCATCCCTACAGACACGACGAGCCACAGGGGCTCATCTCACCAAAATGGATGGCTCTCAGGATCAATACTCTTTTTGGTCCTTTTATTTTGAAGTTTGTATTCTTTAGAGACACACCACGCTGTGCTCAGGGATCACTCTTGGAGGGTCTGTAGGGGAGCAAATGGATGCAAACCTTTCTCCTCCTCACCACACTGACACTAGTGCCCTCAAACTGGTTTTCTTTTTCAGTTTTGGCTTTTTGGGTCACACCTGGTGAAGCACAGGGGTTACTCCTGTCTCTGCACTGAGGAATGACTCATAGTGGTCCCCAGGCGACCCAAAGGGACGCCAGGAATAAAACCCGGGCCGGTCACTTAAGAACCAAGTCTATACCCACTGATCTATCGCTCCACCCCCAAGCTAGTTATTTTGAAACAATTACCAGTTTCGATCAAATGAAAGAAATAGAAATAAAGATCTTGTTCAAAAGAAAAAATAGGAATTTCTTAAGGTTTTGAGCAGTGATTTCACCACCCAGTGAAGCTAAGGGCCTCTACCCCAAGCATTAGGTTCTAGGTTTCCTCTCTGCAGTGCCCTGTCATCCACCTTCAAAATCACATACTTGATTCCCCTGCCAGCATAATGTCTGTCCCCAATGTGTAAATTTTACCAGCTGACGAATACTCAGTGATTCCACTCTCAAATCAAATTGCTGCAATGCCAATACCTGAGTCTGCAGTTTGAGTTACGCAATGACACGCAACAGATGACGTAAGAATTTGTGGAAAGAAATGAATGAGGCAGTGTAGGTGGAGAACATCGCTATGGTTCTCAGAATCCAAACAGGCCCAGAGAAAACAGAAGATCTGATTGGACCATGGGTGTGAGTACCATGACAATACACAAGATGGTCAGGTTTTGCTTTCTGACCAGACTCGGTGACGTTTGGGTCACGTGACTGAACCGGGTCGACCGAGTGCTCATTAAGAATGTCCCCACCGTACTAGCAGTCAGGCCCCAACTAGCTTTGTTGTGGGTTCACTCATTCACTACTTACTGAAAAAGGCAAAATGTGTTTTGCAGGCACCGCAATACCACAGGCTGTGCAGCCAAACTGGTAACACAGGCGTCAGGACCAGGGGTTTTCCTGGGGGCCTGAGTGAAGAGACAGGAGGAGGAACCCATCAACACTGCCAGCGGTACCCACAAACTACATAAATCAATAAAATAAATAAAGGTGCGGTGGCCAATGGTGATCCTATAATGCAGTATGAGGCCTTGGGACACAGCTTCGAAGTGCCTGGGCTTCTTCCTGCTAAGACTGCACTTTTGTTTGAAGGACGCTCTCTGGCCCAGCCCTGATGCTCCCCCACCCCGCCTCCTGCCAGCCCTCAGCCCTGACTCCTCTGCAAACTCTACACACCGGGGTAGGAGAAATTGCACCAGAAGCGTCCGACTTGCAGGCGGACAACCTGGATTTATTCCCCAGCATCTCATAAGATGGGTCTCATTCTCCTAAACCTGAAAGATCCTTTAATAACTTTTTGAAACAATCTCAGGGCTAGGACGAAGGAGGCGTTACTGGGGCCTGCTCGAGGCAATCGACGGACGACAGGATGGTCGTGATCGTAATCCTGATCTCATAGCGTCCCCTGAACAGCACCCAGAGTGACCAGAGTGCAGAGCCAGGAATAACCCCATGAGCATCACAGGCCGTGGACCTAAAAGGAAACAGAAAACAAAGGGGGAAAAAGAAAGGAAAAGAAAAAGCCCTCGGAGCCTGATGGCTGAACCAGCAACAAGTGACAAGCAAACTCTGGGCCCAATGTTCTTGAGCCCCAAGCCCAGGAGAAACGCACCCAGCGCCCTCCTGCCCCCACCAGGCAGTGGGGTGCTGATGCGCCTTCACGCTGCTCACCAGGGTACGGGGTACACCGAACACTGCCAGGGCCGATTCTTGAGGGAAAGTTCAGGAGAGAGCCCTGAACACGCCAGGTGAGGCCCCAGCCCTCTCCCACAAAAGGCCAAAGAATGAGCCCCCGGGTCCCCTTGCCGAGGGAAACCACTTATCTCTGACTCCTTTTCAACCCGCCTAGACACGACAGTCGGCCTGGAAAGTGGGGGATGTAGGTAGGCAGCCGGGGGCCATTCTCGAGATGTCCCTACGCCCCACCCCTGGTGAGGCCCCCTGGCGCAGAGCCAAAGCTGTGGTGGTCCCGCAAGGGCCATGAGACTTGCGGGCAAGCTGGGGCTCCCTCGGGCTCCGGCACGTTCCTCTCCGGTTGGGGGCCAGAACAGATGAGTTGGAGGGGAGGGCGAGGGTCTCGTGCCCCCGACCCCATGGTGTCGCCCCGGCCAGGGTGACAAGGACACACAATGAAAAACAAACCTGAAAAGAAAACTCTTTCTCTTCTGGTTGTCCTTATTTCCTTTGTTCCTGACCCTTTCTGAAAGACTTTCGCACTCGAACCTTCCAAGACACTTATCAGCCCACCTGCCCTGGACCACCGCCCCCCCACCGCACGCGCTTCTGAAATAACCTCCCTCGATGTGAAGCACTGAAGGAGTAGACAGACAAACCTCTCGAAAAGGCGGGCGCTGGGGGCGTCCCGGGCTGGGGAGCCGGCGGAGGCTCAGGGCTCCCAGATGGACCACTCCGAGGCCGGCCAGGGAGAAAAATGTCCCTATGCAACGCCCCCGCGCCCTGGGCGGGGGCGGCCCCTTCCCGCCCCACCCATGTTCCTCACAAGCCAACAAACAGGGTTGAGATTCCTCTGCCCACAAAGACCCCATGGAAAGGCGGGGCTCTGTGACCTCACCTACACTTCCGGTCAGAGTTTTAAAGGGCCAGACACCACAGAGTCCTGACCAGGTGCTCTCAACTCGGGAAGGCTAATTGTTTCCCTATTTCTGGTCTTGGATCAGATAGCAGGACGTGGAGGGGGGTGGTGTCACCAGGTACCAGATGGATGGAGTGAACACATGATCTATGGAGCCAAAGATTTTCTGTTTTCACTAGGGCAATTAAAGTCACAAAGATTTCCTGGCAAACACCCACCAGTAAGCGCCCCGCACCTGATCCCTAAACATCCAAAATAAAAACAATGCTGAGAAATCACTGGACATTACTATTCAGTTCTCATAATTTTTGGTGTTGATTTATCCATTGTTGGGGGGCACATTCTGTCGTGCTCAGCACTTTTGCCTGACTGCTCAGGGATCATCCACAGTGGGCAAGGGGAACATTCCAGGGATCTAATCAAGGAACCTGGCTCAGGTACTTTTGAGCTGGACTATCCGAACATCCTCAGCAGAAGCCACAAACCCAAGGCCTTAAATACTTCAAAAAAATAAATAACATCTTTACCAACAGAACACACCGTAAAATCCTGGGACACCTACTCAGGGAGAGATGAGAAGTCTGGGGGACTTTGCAACTTGATGTGAGAACAGAATTTCATGATGTACAAAAATCCCAACACTGGAATCTGACAGACAGTAAAGGGGTAGGGTGTTGCCTTGCTTCCACGGATCAACCCTTGATATCCGGATTGGACCAAGAGCACCGCCAGGAATAATACCTGAGCCAGAGCCATGAGTAAGCCCTGATGAACCAGATGCACGGATGGGCTACTCGCCCCCCCCCCCAAATAAAAAACCACAAAAACTAGCCCAGAAAGTAAATTTTCATTTGTAAACCCAAACCACCTCTCATGACCACACTCTCAGGATGTCCCTGGACATCATGGTAACTGAGAAATACAGGACCGAAAGCAACAAGGTCCCTTGTCCTTGGGGAGCTGCCTCCCTGCCTCTCAAAATAAATCTGCCTTCCATTTTTTGGTTGGAGGCCACACAGCTTAGGCGAATCGGTTATTCCTGCCATTGCACTTAGGAATCAGTCTTCGTGGTGCTCACAGGATGGAATCTGGGTTGCAACGTGGATAGCCAAGGCTCAAAGTGCTTTGATATATATGTCCCTCACCCCAAGGCCCGTAGCCCCCTCGATCAGCTCTGCTCCCACCGGCTGGGGCCCATTTCGGACCTGGCGGTGATTGTGGCTGCAGAGCCCCCCACCAGGATCACACGGACCCCCAGAACCCATGCACCCCAGAACAACACCCACAATACTCCACAAAGTCCGGGTCCTCCTAAAGCCTCCGCTGCTCCTCAGGAACTGCCTGGATATTGGGGAACAAGTGAATAATAAGCAGAAAAGTGGCCCCCAAGCTGGCGTGGCCCTACCGCTCACAGTACTGAGATGGGGACGCGTGGGGCGCTCACGGGAGGCCTCATGTCCTCACAAAATTGGCCTTCACAGTCAGCTTTCCATAAGAGAGCCTACTTATTCCTTTACCCATGTGATCAATGACTGCTGGACCCCTTGTCGAGGATACCAGCAACTCGAGATCCTGAGTTCACTCTGAGTGCAGAGTTTGGAGTAAACCCAAGCTCTCATTCAAGGGCAAGGATGTCAAGCCCCACAAGTTTACATTGAGGAAAAAACAAAAGGGAAGATGGAGGGTTGCAGGCCGTATACAGGGTGGGGCTCTCTTCCTGCCCATGGTCAATCCAGGTTCGATCTCTGACAACCCCATATGCCCCCCATCAGCCAGGCATGATCCCGGAGTGCAGAGCCCAGGAAGAAACCCTGAGTACTGCTGGTTTGGCCCAAAGAAATTGAAAAAAAAAACTTCATAGAATCCAATGCAGGCTGGGCAACAATGCACAGGATTGGGGATCATGCGTAGCACGCAGAACCTCTGACCTGATGCTGGGCACCACCTGGCCTCCCAAGATCACTTGCAGTGACCCAAGCACTGAGCACAACAGCGGCTGAGCTGTAAAACTCTAAGAAAGAAATGATCTTAGAGACTTGAATGACATCACAGTGGACACGGCATTTGCCTTGCAGGCAAACCAATGGGGTCTGAATCCCAGCATTCAATATGGTCCTCGAGCACTGCCAGAAGTAATTCCTACGTGCAGAGCCAGGAGTAACCCCTGAACACCACTGAGTGTGACCCAAAAGCCAAAAACCTAAAGGAACACAATTTAAAAGCACTGTATCACTGTCCTCCCATTGTTCATCGATTTTCTCGAGCGGGCACTAGTAATATCTCCATTGTAAGACTTCTTATTAAAGTTTTTGGCATACTGATTACATCACTGGTAGATTGCCAGGGGTTTACGTGTGGGTGGTATACTCTTGGTGGCTTGCCGGGCTTTCCCAGATGGGCCGAGGAATCGAACCCGGGTCGGCTGCATGCAAGGCAAACGCCCTAAACTCTATGCTATCACTCTGGCCCAAAATTTAAAAATTACAAATAAAAGGTAATGAAAATGCCGAGTGTATCCTTGAAACAATACCAAGAGAAGAAGCAAAACACTCAAGTGTACAAAGAGAAGTAAATTTATTTGGTTTGTTTTGGGTCACACACAGCAATGTATAGGACTTTTTACTAGCTCTGGGCTGCGGAAACACTCCTGGCTGTGCCTGAGGACCATACTGTAAGCCAGGGACTGAATCAGGAGTGATTCCTGAGTCACCCATGACCATCAGAAGCTGGGCCACAAAATGAAACAATCAGAGCAAAAAAATATTGAGTTGAACTCATAAGAAATAAAGCCAGGGACTCCAGAGATACTCCAACAGGTTGGGGCTTGCCTGTACACTGCACACACTTAGCATTATGACCTCTATCCATTCCTCCGGGTGAAGCTCAAAGCCACCTCAAGGAAGGTCACTGTGTACTGAGCCAACAGATACAAGGGACAGGAGCGAGGCCATCGTAGAGCATACTATGGGGTGTTAGGATGAGACACTCGGCGCCCTCGAGGAGCTCAGCGCCTCTCGTTCTCCCCATTCCAGTCTGGAGGAACCAGCTTCCAACCACCTTGTGGACTAACGATCCCAGGAATCCCTCACAGGGAGCCAGATCTGCTACAACATTATTCTAGAAAGTCCCTGCAGGTTCTGGACAGGTTCGAGGCAGGTTCCGGACTTGCATGTAGCCATTCCAGGGATAAATCCAATGAGCACTACAGAGGGGAAAACCTGAGGAGAAACACAACAGGACCACACAAAGCAACACTGGGTTGGAACAAAACACCAGACGCCCCCTCTCCCCCAATGCCATATCCCACATTCCCTGTTCCATGTTCTAGGAATGAGACGGTGACAGACAATGTCAGCGAGTGACTGACTCAGAGCTATGTGAGGGCATAAGTGCCTGTTGTTCCTGTATTGAAGCCGCACCCAATTATCTCTTAGCAGGAAAAGTGACCCCAATGACACTGACGGCCCCAGGCATCCTTGAGCAGTGAGCTGGGGGTACTCATGGAGCACCATATGGGCATGGCGCCAAAGACAGAACAGAACAGATAGACACAAACGTGGCCTCAAACAGGAGAGTGTTGGACACCCCGGTCAGCAGACACATTGAGGGCTCCCTTCTGAAAATGTGCGCCTGTCACTACAGTATGTCATCGTGTCCTTCTCCCACACCTGCAGACGGTGTGTCACCATGTCTCCAGCATCTGTTAGCAGGAGGCTCATTACAAAGACCTGGGGGAAAAGTCAAAGCCGTCAGCACCAAAGAGGGTCACAGCCCCCAGGGTTGATTGATCAGTGGAAGCAAGGCAACACCCTACCCCTTTAATGTCTGTCAGATTCCAGTGTTGGTGTTTTTGTACATCATGAAATTCTGTTCTCACATCAAGTTGCAAAGTCCCCCAGACTCCTCATCTCTCCCTGAGTAGGTGTCCCAGGATTTTACAGTGCACTCTGTTGGTAAAGGTGTTTTTATTTTTTTTGAAGTATTTAAGGCCTTGGATTTGTGGGTTCTACTGAGGATGTTCGGATAGTCCAGCTTGGAAGTAGCTGAGCCAGGTTCCTTGATTAGATCCCTGGAGGGTTCCCCTTGCCCATTGTGGATGAGACCTGAGCAGTCAGGCAAAAGTGCTGAGCCCTACAGAATGTATCCCCCAATAATGAATAAATCAACACCAAAAATGATGATATCTGAATAGTAACATCCAGTGATTTCTCAGCATTGTTTTTTTCTTTTTGTGGTGATGTTTGGGGATAAGGTGTGAGGCGCTTACTGGTGGGAGTTTGCCAGGAAATCTTTGTGAATTTCATTGCCTTAGTGAAAACAAAAACTTTGGCTCCCCAGACCATGTGTTCACTCCATCCATCTGGTACCTGATGACACCACCACCCCTCCATGTCCTGCTATCTGATCCAAGACCAGAAATGGGGAAACAATGAACCTTCCCGATTTGAGAGGACCTGGTCAGGACTCTGTGGTGTCTGGCCCTTTAAAACTCTGACCGGAAGTGTAGGTGAGGTCACAGAGCCCCGCCTTTCCATGGGGTCTTTGTGGGCGGAGCAATCTCCACCCTGTTTGTTGCCTGGTGAGGTGCGGGGTTGGGGCGGGAAGGGGGCGGCCAGGGCGCGGGGGCGTAGGGCAGGGCCAGTTTCCTCGCTGGCCGCGGAGTGAGAGTGAGTGGTCGATCTGGGAGCAGCCCTGAGCCTCCGCCGTCTCCCCACCCCGGGACGCCCCCAGCGCCCGCCCTTTCGAGAGGTTTGTCTGTCTGCTCATTTCTTTTTTTTTTTTACTTTTTATATTTAATTTATTTTATTTTTTCCCCCTTTATTTTATTTTATTTATTTTAAAGTTGTAGATTTACAATTTTTTGTGCTTTGGTTTCAATTATACAATGATCAGATACCCATCCCTCCACCAGTGCCCATTTTCCACCACCATGGATAATATCCCTCCCACTCCCATCCCCCCATCCCCCCTGTCTCTGTGGCAGGGCAATCCCCTGTGTTCTCTCTCTCCTTTTGGGTGTTGTGGTCTGCAAAAGAGGCATTGAGTGGCAAACATTTTTAGTCCATAGTCTACTTTCCACATGCATCTCCCCTCCTGGGAGGATCCTCCAAACATCCTTTATTTGGTGCTCCCTTCTCTATCTGAACAGCCCTTTCCTCTAGGATACCCGGCTGGCCTCTAAGTTATGGAGTAATCCTCCTGGTGCTGATCTCAGCTATTCTTGGGTATTAATCTCATACTTTGTTACTTTATATCCCCCAGATGAATGCAATCTTTCTATGTCTATCCCTCTCTTTCTGACTCATTTCGCTTAGCATGATACTTTCCATATTGTACCACTTGTATGTAAATTTCATGACTTCATCTTTTCTAAGAGCTACATAGTACTCCATTGTGTAGATGTACCAAAGTTTCTTTAACCAGTCATCTGTTCTTGGGCATTCAGGTTTCTTCCAGTTTCTGGCTATTGTAAAGAGTGCTGCAATGAACAAGCAAGTGTAGATGTCACTTCGACTATACATTTTTGCCTCTCTGGGATATATTCCCAGGAGTGGTATTGCTGGGTCAAATGGGAGCTCAATTTCTAATTTTTTGAGAATCGTCCATACTGTTTTCCAGAAGGGCTGAACCAGTGGACATTCCCACCAACAGTGAAGGAGTGTCCCTTTCTCGCCACATCCACGCCAGCATCGGTTGCTTTTGTTCTTTTGAATGTGGGCCAGTCTCTGAGGTGTGAGATGGTATCTCATTGTGGTTTTGATCTGCATCTCCCTGATGATTAATGATGTAGAGCATTTTCTCATGTGCTTTTTTGCCATTCGGATTTCTTCTTTGAGAAAGTTTCTGTTCATTTCATTGCCCCATTTTTGGATGGGGTTGGATGTTTTCTTCTTGTGGAGTTTAACCAGTATTTTGTATATCCTGGATATCAACCCCTTGTCAGATGTGTATTCGGTGAATATCCTTTCCCATTCTGTAGACTGTCTTTGTATTTTGGTCACTGTTTCTTTGGAGGTGCAGAAGCTTCTTAGTTTAAGATAGTCCCATTTATCTATCTCTGTTTTCACTTGCTCGGCCAGTGGCGTGGCATCTTTGAAGATACCATTAGCTTCAATGTCATGGAGGGTTTTGCCAACTTTATCTTCAATGTACCTTATGGTTTCTGGTCTGATGTTGAGGTCTTTAATCCATTTTGATCTTACTTTTGTACATGGTGTTAGGCAGAGTTCTGAGCCTATTTTTTTGCATGTAGCCATCCAGTGATGCCAACACAATTTATTAAAGAGGCTTTCCTTACTCCACTTCACATTACTTGCACCTTTATCAAAGATTAGATGAGCATATGATTGAGGAGAGATGTCAGTGTATTCAACCCTGTTCCATTGGTCTGCAGTTCTGCCTTTGTTCCAGTACCATGCTGTTTTAATTATTACTGCTTTGTAGTACAGTTTGAAGTTCGGGAGGTTGATTCCTCCCATTTTCTTTTTCCCAAGAATTGCTTTAGCTATTCGTGGGGGCTTATTGTTACATATAAATTTCAAGAGTGTTTGCTCCATTTCTTTGAAGAATGTCATGGGTATCCTTATAGGGATTGCATTGAATTTATACAATGCTTTCGGTAGTATTGCTATTTTGACAATGTTAAGTCTCCCGACCCATGAGCAGGGGATATCTTTCCATTTCCTCATGTCCTCTTTTATTTCCTGAAGTAGCGTTTTGTAGTTTTCTTTGTACAGGTCCTTTACTTCCTTAGTTAAGCTGATTCCTAGGTACTTGATTTTCTGGGGCACAATTGTGAATGGGATTGTTTTTTTCATGTTGCTTTCTTCTCTCTCACTGTTTGCGTATAGGAAAGCCATGGACTTTTGGGTATTGATTTTATAGCCTGCAACTTTACTATACGAGTCTATTGTTTCTAGGAGTTTTTTGGTGGAAGTTATTGGGTTCTCTAAGTAGAGTATCATATCATCTGCGAATAGTGAGAGCTTGATTTCTTCCTTTCCTACCTGAATGCCCTTAATATCTTTTTCCTGCCTAATCGCTATTGCAAGTACTTCCAGTACTATATTGAACAGCAGTGGAGAGAGTGGGCATCCCTGTCTCGTCCCTGATCTTAGAGGGAAGGCTCTCAGTTTTTCCCCATTGAGGATGATGCTTGCTGTAGGCTTGTGGTAGATGGCTTTAATTATGTTGAGGAAGGTCCCCTCTATACCCATTTTGGCTAGGGTTTTCATCATAAAGGGGTGCTGGATCTTATCAAATGCTTTCTCTGCATCTATTGATATGATCATATGCTTTTTATCTTTTCTTTTGTTGATATGGTGGATTATGTTGATTGATTTCCGAATGTTAAACCATCCTTGCATCCCTGGGATGAATCCTACTTGGTCATGGTGTATGATCTTTTTGATGAGTAGTTGGATTCTATTTGCTAGTAGTTTGTTGAGGATCTTTGCATCTGTGTTCATCAGGGATATCGGCCTGTAATTCTCTTTCTTTGTGGTATCTCTGTCTGCTTTTGGTATCAGTGTGATATTTGCTTCGTAGAAACTGTTTGGAATTGTTTTTGATATTTCAATTTCGTGGAAAAGCTTAAAGAGCATTGGGAGTAAGTCCTCTTTAAAGATTTGGAAGAATTCACTAGTGAATCCATCCGGGCCAGGACTTTTGTGCTTGGGGAGACTTTTTATTACCATTTCAATTTCCTTGATGGTGATAGGTCTGTTCAGGTATTCCAGGTCTTCTTGGTTCAGCCTTGGGAGTCTGTAGGAGTCTAGGAATTTATCCATTTCCTCGAGGTTTTGATGTTCCGTGGCATAAAGCTTCTCAAAGTACTCCCTGAGGATCCTCTGAATTTCTGTGGTTTCTGTTGTAATGATCCCCTTTTCATTTCTGATTCGGTTTATTAGGGTTTTCTCTCTCCCTTTCTTTGTGAGTTTTGCTAGAGGCTTATCGATCTTGTTAATTTTCTCGAAGAACCAGCTCTTGGTTTCATTGATCTTTCGGATTGTTTTCTGGGTTTCCATCTCGTTAATCTCTGCTCTGAGTTTTATTATTTCCTTTCTCCTGTTCGGGTTGTGCTCCTTTTTTTGGTCCTTCTCCAAGCTCTTAAGCTGTGAGGTTAGGTTACTTATGTGTGCTCGCTCCTCCTTCCTGAGGAATGCTTGTAGAGCTATAAACTTTCCTCTTAACACAGCTTTTGCTGTGTCCCATAAGTTTTGGTAACTCGTGTTCTCATTTTCATTCGTTTCTAGGAATCTTTTGATTTCCTCTTTGATTTCCTGTCTAATCCACTCGTTGTTCAATAGTGCACTGTTTAATTTCCAGGTGTTTGATTTAGTTTTCTGTTTTTGTGTGTGATTTACTTCTAATTTCAGCGCATTATGGTCTGAGAAGATTGTTGATACAATCTCTACCTTCTTAATTTTATGGAGGCATGATTTGTGGCTCAGCATGTGGTCTATCTTGGAGAATGTTCCATGGACGCTTGAGAAGAATGTGTATTCAGCTTTTTGTGGATGAAGTGTCCTGTATATATCTACTAAGTCCCTTTCTTCCATTGTTTCCCTCAAATGAAGTATGTCCTTGCTAAGCTTGAGTCTGGTTGATCAATCCAGAGGTGACAAAGCAGTGTTGAAGTCTCCCACTAGTATTGTGTTGCTATTGATGTCTTTTTCCAAATCTATGAGTAGTTGTTTTAAGACTTTGCTGGTCTCTCATTAGGTGCATATACATTTATTATTGTAAGTTCTTCCTGTTGTACAGATCCTCTGATCAATAAGAAATGGCCTTCACTGTCTCTTATGACCTTCCTCACTCTGAAATCGATGTGGTCTGATATAAGGATGGCTACCCCAGCTTTTTTATGGGAGCTGTTTGCCTGTAGGATTGTTTTCCAGCCTTTGACTCTGAGTCTGTGTTTGCTTTGACTATTGAGATGCGTTTCTTGCAGGCAGCAGAATGTTGGGTTCAATTTTCTAATCCATCCTGCCACTCTATGTCTTTTAATTGGTGCGTTTAGCCCATTGACATTGAGAGAGATTATTGTTATGGGATTTTGTCCCATTGTTCTGTTAAAGTTTGGTGTATTTGAGGGGCCTTTCTTGCCTTAAAGTAGCCCATTTAGTTGTTCTTGTAACCATGGTTTTGAGTCTATGAAGTTCCTGAGCTGTTGTTTGTCTGTGAAACTGTGTGTTGTTCCTTCTATTATGAATGAGAGTCTTGCTGGGAAAAGTATTTTGGGGGAGGCATTTATTTCATTGAGTTTTTTTACTATGTCCCACCACTGTTTTCGGGCCATGAGGGTTTCATCAGAAAAATCAGCTGTGAATTTTAAGGATGCTCCTTTGTAAGAGATTTCTTTCTTCGATCTTGCTGCTTTCAGAATTTTGTCTCTGTCTAAGGTTTTGGTCATTTTGATCTGAATGTGTCTTGGGGTATTTTTATTCGGATTTCTTCTAGCTGGTACCCTTCGGGCCTCCTGAATGTGGTCACAAGTTTTCTTCAGCTCTGGAAATGTTGTAGCAATGATGTCTTTGACAGTTTCTTCTTCATCGAGGTTTTCTTCCTGTCCCTCTGGGACTCCAATAATTCTTATGTTACCCCTCTTGGCTTCATCACGATCTTCTCTTGCCATCTGTTCCCGAATTGTGAGTCTCTTTTCCATTTTCTGCTCTTTTCTGGAGAGTCTCTGAACTTCATCTTCGAGCTCACTGATTCTGTTCTCAGCCGCTCTTACTCTGCTGCTGAGGCCTTCCACTGAGCTTTTCAATTCGCCTACGAGATTTTTCAGGTCTGACATTTCTGATTGCATTTTCCTCATTTCTGCCTTCAGATCCTCTTGTCTTCTATTGGCATTGCTTTCCATTGTTTCTTTTAATTCCCTAAGCATCCTAAGTAGCTCCCTTCTGAATTCCTTGTCAGAGAGGTTGTCTAACACTACAGTACTGTTGGTGTCATCTGGGCTAGACTCTTCAATATGAATGTTTGGTGCGCTTTTGCGTTGCTTTACCATTGTGAGAGGTGTGGTTTAGTCCTTCACGTTCAGTGTTACTATTCTGCTTGATATGCAGTGTGAGTTAAGATAGGCTTATGAGTTATTGGCAACTGTGTTTCTAGTGGCTGAGCTAAAATAGAGAAGTTTCCATCTAAGAAGTTCGCTTATGGTTCCTATGGCATATGTAGTGGGAAAATATTTCGCGGCCGCGTATGCGGCCGCAGCTCCGGAAAGAATCCCTGGCACTGGGCGAGGAGTTGGGAATGTCTCCTGTTTGGAATTGGAGCCGTTCAGCTTTGTTGCCCAGAGCTGGGCCTCTGTACCCGTCCCACGCAGATCAGGGGTTGAAAACCGGCTGTCTAGGGGCTGTTTCTAGCTGCGCGTGCCCAGAGAGGAACCCAGGCCCTTGGGGGCGGGCTGTACCTGTTGGAATTGGAGCCGTTCAGCTTTGTTGCCCAGAGCTGGGCCTCTGTGCCCGTCCCACGCAGATCAGGGGTTGAAAACCGGCTGTCTAGGGGCTGTTTCTAGCTGCGCGTGCCCAGAGAGGAACCCAGGCCCTTGGGGGCGGGCTGTACCTGTTGGAATTGGAGCCGTTCAGCTTTGTTGCCCAGAGCTGGGCCTCTGTGCCCATCCCACGCAGATCAGGGGTTGAAAACCGGCAGTCTAGGGGCTGTTTCTAGCTGCGCGTGCCCAGAGAGGGACCCAGGCCCTTGGGGGCGGGCTGTACCTGTTGGAATTGGAGCCGTTCAGCTTTGTCTACTCATTTCTATTTTAGCGCATCGCATCCACGGGAGGGAGTTTTTTTATTTTGGAGGCGTGTGAGGAGGGGGCGTCGGTCCCGGGCAGGTGGGCTGCCAAGTAAGGTGGAAGGTTCGAGAGCGAAAGTCGTTCGGAAAGTGTCAGGAACAACGGAAATCAGGACGACCAGAAGAGCAAGAGTTTCCTTCTCAGGTTTGTTTCTCATTGTGCGTCCTGGTGGCCCTGGCCAGGGCGGCCACATGGGGTCGGGGGCACGAGACCCTCGCCCTCCCCCCCAAACCATCGCTCTGGCCCCCAACCGGAGAGGAACGTGCCGGAGCCCGAGGGAGACCCAGCTTGCCCGCAAGTCTCATGGCCCTTGCGGGACCACCACAGCTTTGGCTCTGCGCCAGGGACCCTCGGAGCCCGGGGGCCTCACTAGGGGTGGGGCGTGGGGACATCTCGAGAATGGCCCCCGGCTGCCTACCTACATCCCCCACGTTCCAGGCCGACTTTCGTGTCTAGGCGGGTTGAAAAGGAGTCAGAGATAAAAGGTTTCCCTCGGCAAGGGAACCCGGGGGGCTCATTCTTTGGCCTTTGGTGGGAGAGGGCTGGGGCCTCACCTGGCGTGTTCAGGTGGGTCTCCAGAACCTTCCCTCAGGAATCGGCCCTGGCAGTGTTAGGTGTACCCCGTACCCTGGTGAGCAGCACCCCACTGCCTGGTGGGGGGAGGAGGGCGCTGGGTGCGTTTCTCCAGGGCTTGGGGCTCAAGAACATTGGTCCCAGCATTTGCTTGTCACTTGTTGCTGGTTCAGCCATGAGGCTTGGAGGGCTTTTTCTTTTCCTTTCTTTTTTCCCCTTTGTATTCTGTTTGCTTTTAGGTCCACGCCCTGTGATGCTCATGGGGTTATTTCTGGCTCTGCACTCTGATCACTCTGGGTGCTGTTCAGGGGACGCTATGAGATCAGGATCACGATCACGACCATCGTGTGGTTCGTCTATTGCCTCGAGCAGGCCCCATTAACGTCTCCTTCGTCCTAGCCCTGAGATGTTCTTAAAAATTGATTAAAGGATCTTTCAGGGTTAGGAGAATGAGACCCATCTTATGAGATGCTGGGCAATAAATCCAGGTTGTGTGCCTGCACGTCGGACGCTTCTGGTGCCATTTCTCCTACCCCAGTTTGCAGAGTTTGCAGAAGAGTCAGGGCCGAGGGCTGGCAGGGGGCGGGT
This sequence comes from Sorex fumeus, assembly GCF_029834395.1. Taxonomy (NCBI): domain Eukaryota; kingdom Metazoa; phylum Chordata; class Mammalia; order Eulipotyphla; family Soricidae; genus Sorex; species Sorex fumeus. The sequence goes on from NW_026606326.1 coordinate 305,529, forward strand.
TGGGGGAGCATCAGGGCTGGGCCAGAGAGGGTCCTTCAAACAAAAGTGCAGTATTAGCAGGAAGTAGCCGAGGCACTTGGAGGCTCTGTCCCAAGGCCAAATACTGCATTCTAGGATCTCCCTCGGCCACCGCACCTTTATTTTATTGAATTCTGTAGTTTGGGGGTACAGCTGGCAGTGTTCATGGGTTACTCCTCCTGCCTCTTCACTCAGGCCCCCAGGAAAACCCTTGGTCCTGACGCCTGTGTTACCAGCCTGGCTGCACAGCCTGTGGGATCGCGGTGCCTGCAAAACACCTTTTGCCTTTTTCAGTAAGTAGTGAATGAGTGAAACCACAACAAAGCTAGTTGGGGCCTGACTACTAGTACAGTGGGGACTTTCTTAATGTGCACTTGGCCGACCTGGTTCAATAACCTGCATCACATATGTGTCCCAAACGTCACTGAGTCTGGTCAGAAAGCAAACCTGACCATCTTGTGTGCATTGCCAAGGTACTCACACCCATGGTCCAATAAGGTCTTTGGTTTGCCTGGGGCTGTTTGGATTGTGAGAACCATAGCGATGTTCTCCACCCACACTGCCTCATTCATTTCTTTCCACAAATTCTTACATCATCTGTTGCGTTTCATTGCATAACTCAAACTGCATATTCAGGTTTTGGCATTGCAGCAATTTGATTTGAGAGTGGAGTCACTGGGTGTGAGTCAGCTGGTAAAATTTACACATTGGGGACAGATATTCTGCTGGCAGGGGAACAAGGATGTGATTTTGATGGTGGATGACAGGGCACTGCAGAGAGGAAATCTAGAGCCTAATGCTTGGCATAGAGGCCCTTCCTTCGCTTCCCTGGGTGGTGAAATCACTGCTCAAAACCTAAACAAATTTCTATTTTTTCCTTTGAACAAAATGTTTATTTCTATTTCTTCCATTTGATCGAAACTGGTAATTGCTTCAAAACAACTAGTTTGGGGTTTGGGGGGGGGAGCGATAGATCAGTGGGTGTAGACTTGGTTTTTACGCGACTGGCCCGGGTTTTATTCCTGGCGTCCCTTTTGGTCCCCTGAGGAACACCATGAGTAATTCCTCAGTGCAGAGACAGCAGTAACCCCTGTGCTTCAACAGGTGTGACCCAAAAAGCCAAAACTAAAAAAGAAAACCAGTTTGAGGGCACTAGTGTCAGCGCAGTGAGAAGGAGAAAGGTTTGCATCCATTTGCTCCCCTACAGCCCCTCCAGGAGTGATCCCTGAGCACTGCTTGGTGTGTCTCTAAAGAAGACAAACTTCAAAATAAAAGGACCAAAAAAAGGATTGACCCTGAGAGCCATCCATTTTGGTGAGATGTTTTCAATGGCCTCTGTGGCTCGTCGTGTCTGTAGGGATGCAGGGTTGCCTTCACTCCATGCATCAGGCGCTCCACACTGAGCTCCACACTGAGCTTGAACTGAACCCTGACTCGAATCTATTTTATTTTCTCCTGGAATGGTGTGTCAGCTTTCTGCTGTCACTGTCGCTGTCCTCCCATGGTTCATCGATTTGCTCGAGCGGGCCCAGTAAGGTCCCCCGTAGGAGACTTGATTGTTATTGTGTGTGGCATGTCGAATACATCACGGGGAGCTTGCCAGGCTTTGCCGTGCGGGCGAAATACTCTCGGGAGCTTGCCGAGCTCTCCGAGAGGGGCAGACGAATCGAACTCAGGTCGGCCATGTTGGCTGTGTGCAAGGCAAACGCCTTACCGCTGTGCTCTCTCTTTCTACCGCCTTCTGCAAAGGGAGTTATTTCCACGTGTGTCTGTTTATTGAGTTAAAAAAAAACACTGAACATATGGGGCTTTTGTAGTGCATTATTTACGAGGGACAAGGTCAGTGGCTCAGGCCTCCGTTAGTCTCGTGGATAAAGTAAAAAGTGGCGGCCCCTCGTAGAAGGGGTACTCTGAGGGCCAATTTTCTGGCAGGACACAAGCATCCTCCCGTTAGCATCCCAGAACTCTCAGTCTCCACGTTGTTCGTAGCGGGACCATTCGGACCTGGGAGGCGCTTTCGTGCTTGCTCTCGCACTGGGTTCCTGACATCCAGGCAGTTCCTGGGGTGCAGTAGAGGCTTCAGAGTGATGCGGAGCTTAGGGCAGTGCAGTGGGGTCTCTACACAGTGCAGGGCTTGTGGGATTGAGTGTGTCCTTGTGGCATTTTGACATGGGGCTGAGCACTGGGGCTACAGGCCTTGGGGTTGCGGAACCCACCAAGGGCTAGGGGCTTAAGTGGCCAACACTCCCAACATGGGACTTGCCGTTACAAATCCTGAAGCCTTTAGCCTTGATGTAGATGCTATAGAATCTGCAGATTCATGTTCAGGGTCGGGGCTGCAGCCCCCTAAAGGCAAGAGACTCTGTTGCAGACCGTCCTATTCATTGGCGGTTGTGATGGGGAGGGGCCTTTTTGGAAACGTAGTTCACGCTGGTGGGCGGTTTAGGCCAATGAAATTTTAATTTGGGGGTTTGTTTTATTTGTTTTTTTATGTTTTGTGGGGGGAGTGAGAGAGGACATACCCTTAGATGCTCACTCCTGGCTCAGTGCTCAGGAATCATTCCTGGTGGTGCTCTGGGATCTGGGATGCAGAAGCTTGATTGGGGTGAGGAGGGCAAGCATCTTACCTGCTTTACTGTCTGTCTGATCCCAACACTGATGTTTTTTCCAGATGAGGAATTTAGACTCATGTTCAGTTACGAAAAATCCTCTATGCTTCATCTCTCCCTGACTGGGCGATCCCTGGATACTGGCTCTTGGGGTGAGTACAGCAGGTCAAGGGTTTAATTTTTCTTTTTCTTGAAGGAAGATGTTCTTATTGTGGCGGTGGGAGGGGGGGAACATTGCTCAGGGTTCACTCCTGGCTTGCTGGCAAGAAATTTACTTTGAAAGGGCCAGAGGTATGGTGCAGCAAGTACGTTGCTTGCCTTGCATTCAGCTAACACAGATTTAATGAGCTGCATCCCAGTAAACCTCAGACATTCCAGGACAGATCCCTGAATGCAGAGCTAGGAGTACTCCTGACCCTGTTGGTTCTGGCTCAGACACACACACACACACACACACACACACACACACGAAATATCTGACAGCAGAGAAAGAAGTGTGCTCCTGCAGCATACAAAGCTGGGAAACAGGGTTTTAAGGACCCACTGTTTGACTCTTGAACTATTTTATGCTACAATTTGTCATTGTAGGTGGACTTATTTCCCTCTGTTTGGATAGTGTTTACTGTTTGTCATTGCTGTATTTTGGGGTCACACACTACAGTACTCAGGCCTTACTCCTGCTCTGACCTCAGGGATCACAGCTGTCGGGGTCCCTCGACAATCGGGTACCTAGCTAGAGGACTTGGTCAGCCAATTGCAAGCTGCTTATACCTGCTGTGTCATCACACAGTCCTCCAAGATAGGATATTTATTATAGTTAAAAGGTAGGCACAGCCAGGAGTGTTTCCTCAGCCCAGAGGTAGTAAAAAGCCCTATAGGTTGCTGTGTCGGGACTATGTGGTGTCTGGCCCTTTAAAACTCTGACCGGAAGTGTAGGTGAGGTCACAGAGCCCTGCCTTTCCCTGGGGTCTTTGTGGGCGGAGCAATCTCCAACCTGTTTCTTGCCTGGTGAGGAGCGGGGGTGGGGCGGGAAATGGGCGGCCAGGGCGCGGGGGCGTCGGATAGGGCCAGTTTCCTCGCTGGCCGCGGAGTGAGAGTGAGTGGTCGATCTGGGAGCAGCCCTGAGCCTCCGCCGTCTCCCCACCCCGGGATGCCCCCAGCACCCGCCTTTTCGAGAGGTTTGTCTGTCCATTCCGTCTACTTTAGCGCATCGCATCCAGGGAGGTTTTTATTTAGGAGGCGCATGGGGGGGGGGGTGGCGGTGGTCCCGGGCAGGTGGGCTGACAAGTGAAGTGGAAGGTTCGAGAGCAAAAGTCGTTCGGAAAGGGTCAGGAACAACGGAAATCAGGACGACCAGAAGAGAGAGAGTTTTCTTTTCAGGTTAGTTTTTTAGTGTGCGTCCTGGTCGCCCTGGCCCGGGCGACCCCATGGGGTCGGGGACACGAGACCCTCGCCCTCCCCCCCAACCCATCATTCTGGCCCCCAACCGGAGAGGAACGTGTCGGAGCCCGAGGGAGCCCCAGCTTGCCCGCAAGTCTCATGGCCCTTGCGGGACCACCACAGCTTTGGCTCTGCGCCAGGGACCCTCGGACCCCGGGGCCTCACCAGGGGTGGGGCGTGGGGACATCTCGAGAATGGCCCCCGGCTGCCTACCTACATGCCCCACTTTCCAGGCCGACTGTCGTGTCTAGGCGGGTTGAAAAGGAGTCAGAGAAGGGGTTTCCCTCGGCAAGGGGACCCGGAGGCTCATTCTTTGGCCTTTTGTGGAAAGGGCTGGGGGCCTCACCTGGCGTGTTCAGGGCTCTCTCCTGAACCTTCCCTCAGGAATCGGCCCTGACAGTGTTGGGTGTACCCCGTACCCTGGTGAGCAGCGTGAAGGCGCATCAGCACCCCGCTGTCTGGTGGGGGCAGGAGGGCGCTGGGTGCGTTTCTCCTGTGCTTGGGGCTCAAGAACATTGGGCCCAGCGTTTGCTTGTCAATTGTTGCTGGTTCAGCCATCAGGCTCCGAGGGCTTTTTCTTTTCCTTTCTTTTTCCCCCTTTGTTTTCTGTTTGCTTTTAGGTCCACGGCCTGTGATGCTCATGGGGTTATTCCTGGCTCTGCACTCTGATCACTCTGGGTGCTGTTCAGGGGACCCTATGAGATCCCGATCACGCTCACGACCATCCTGTTGTTCGTCGATTGCCTCGAGCAGGCCCCAGTTAATGTCTCCTTCGTCCTAGCCCTAAGATGTTTTTAAAAATTGATGAAAGGATCTTTCAGGGTTAGGAGAATGAGACCCATCTTATGAGATGCTGGGGAATAAATCCAGGTTGTCCGCCTGCAAGTCGGACGCTTCTGGCGCCATTTCTCCTACCCCAGTGTGCAGAGTTTGGAGAGGAGTCAGGGCTGAGGGCTGGCAGGAGGGGGGGTGGGGGAGCATCAGTGCTGGGCCAGAGAGCGTCCTTCAAACAAAAGTGCAGTCTTAGCAGGAAGTAGCCCAGGCACTTCGAGGCTGTGTCCCAAGGCCTCATACTGCATTCTAGGATCACCATCGGCCACCGCACCTTTATTTGTTTTATTGAATTATGTAGTTTGTGGGTACAGCTGGCAGTGTTGATGGGTTCCTCCTCCTGCCTCTTCACTCAGGCCCCCAGGAAAACTCCTGGCCCTGACGCCTGTGTTTCCAGCCTGGCTGCACAGCCTGTGGTATGGCGGTGCCTGCAAAATAGCTTTTGCCTTTTTTCAGTAAGTAGTGAATGAGTGAACCCACAACAAAGCTAGTTGGGGCCTGACTACTAGTACGGTGGGGACTTTCCTAATGTGCACTCAGCCGACCTGGTTCAGTCACGTGTCCCAAACGTCACCGAGTCTGGTCAGAAAGCAAAACCTGACAATCTTGTGTGGATTGCCATGGTACTCACACCCATGGTCCAATCAGATCTTCTGTTTGCTCTGGGCCTGTTTGGATTGTGAGAACCATCGCGATGTTCTCCTGCCCTGAGAACACACTGCCTCATTCATTTCTTTCCACAAATTCTTAGTCATCTGTTGCGCTTCATTGCATAACTCAAACTGCATATTCAGGTTTTGGCATTGCAGCCATTTGATTTCAGAGTGGAGTCACTGGGTGTGAGTCAGCTGGTAAAATTTACACATTGGGGACAGATGTTCTGCTGGCAGGGGATCAAGGATGTGATTTTGATGGTGGATGACAGGGCACTGCAGAGAGGAAATCTAGAGCCTAATGCTTGGCGTAGAGGCCCTTCCTTCGCTTCCCTGGGTTGTGAAATCACTGCTCCAAACCTAAAGAAATTTCTAATTTTTCCTTTGAACAAAATGTTTATTTCTATTTCTTCCACTTGATCGAAACTGGTAATTGCTTCAAAACAACTAGTTTGGGGTTTGGGGGGGGGGGGCGATAGATCAGTGGGTGTAGACTTGGTTTTTACGCGACTGGCCCGGGTTTTATTCCTGGCGTCCCTTTTGGTTCCCTGAGGACCACCATGAGTAATTCCTCAGTGCAGAGACAGGAGTAACCCCTGTGCTTCACCACGTGTGACCCAAAAAGACAAAACTGAAAAAGAAAACCAGTTTGAGGGCACTAGTGTCAGCGCAGTGAGAAGGAGAAAGGTTTGCATCCATTTGCTCCCCTACAGGCCCTCCAGGAGTGATCCCTGAGCACTGCTTGGTGTGTCTCTAAAGAATACAAACTTCAAAATAAAAGGACCAAAAAAAGGATTGACCCTGAGAGCCATCCATTTTGGTGAGATGTTTTCAATGGCCCCCGTGGCTCGTCGTGTCTGTAGGGATGCAGGGTTTCCTTCACTCCATGCATCAGGCGCTCAACCCTGAGCTCCACACTGAGCTTGAACTGAACCCTGACTGGAATCTATTTTATTTTCTCCTGGAATGGTGTGTCAGCTTTCTGCTGTCACGGTCGCTGTCCTCCCATGGTTCATCGATTTGCTCGAGCGGGCCCAGTAATGTCTCCATATTGGAGACTTGGTTGTTATTGTGTGGCATATCGAATACATCACGGGGAGCTTGCCAGGCTTTGCCGTGCGGGCGAAATACTCTCGGGAGCTTGCCGAGCTCTCCGAGCGGGGCGGACGAATCGAACTCAGGTCGGCCATGTTGGCTGTGTGCAAGGCAAATGCCCTACCGCTGTGCTCTCTCTCTCTACCGCCTTCTGCAAAGGGAGTTATTTCCACGTGTGTCTGTTTATTGAGTTAAAAAAAAAAAACACTGAACATATGGGGCTTTTGTAGTGCATTATTTACGAGGGACAAGGTCAGTGACTCAGGCCTCCATTAGTCTCGTGGATAAAGTAAAAAGTGGCGGCCCCTAGTAGAAGGGGTACTCTGAGGGCCAATTTTGTGGCAGGACACAAGCACCCTCCCGTTAGCATCCCGGAACTCTCAGTCTCCACGTTGTTCGTAGCGGGACCATTCGGACCTGGGAGCCGCTTTCGTGCTTGCTCTCTCACTGGGTTCCTGACATCCAGGCAGTTCCTGGGGTGCAGTAGAGGCTTCAGAGTGATGCGGAGCTTAGGGCGGTGCAGTGGGGTCTCTACACAGTGCAGGGCTTGTGGGATTGAGTGTGTCCTTGTGGCATTTTGGCATGGGGCTGAGCACTGGGGCTACAGGCCTTGGGGTTGCGGAACCCACCAAGGGCTAGGGGCTTGAGTGGCCAACACTCCCAACATGGGACTTGCCGGTACAAATCCTGAAGCCTTTAGCCTTGATGTAGATGCTATAGAATCTGCAGATTCATGTTCAGGGTCGGGGCTGCAGCCCCCTAAAGGCAAGAGACTCTGTTGCAGACCGTCCTATTCATTGGCGGTTGTGATGGGGCGGGGCCTTTTTGGAAGCGTGGTTCACGCATGTGGGCGGTTTAGGCCAATGGAATTTTAATTTGGGTGTTTGTTTTAGTTTTCTATGTTTTTGGGGGGAATGTTAAAGAGGACCCACCCTATGATGCTCACTTCTGTCCCAGTGCTCAGGAATCCTTCCTGGTGGTCCTCTGGGATCTGGGATGCTGAGGCTTGATTTGGGTGAGGAGGGTAAGCATCTTATCTGCTTTATTGTCGGTCTTATCCCAACATTGATGTTTTTTCCAGATGAGGAATTTAGTCTCATGTTCAGTTACGAAAAATCCTCTATGCTTCATCTCTCCCTGACTGGGCGATCCCTGGATACTGGCTCTTGGGGTGAGTACAGCAGGTCAAGGGTTTAATTTTTCTTTTTTTTTTTGAAGGAGGATGTTCTTATTGTGACGGCGCGTGGGGGGCGGGGAGGAGCTTTGCTCAGGGGTCACTCCTGGCTTGCTGGGAAGAAGTTTACGTTGAAAGGGCCAGAGGTGAAGTACAGCAAGTAGGGTGCTTGCCTTGCATGCAGCTAACAGAGATTTGACCAGCAGCATGCCAGTAAACCTTAAATATTCCAGGACAGATCCCTGAATGCAGAGCTAGGAGTTCTCCTGACACTGTTGGTTTTGGCTCAGACACACACACACAAACACACACACACACGAAATATATGACAACAGAGAAAGAAGTGTGCTGAGTCTGTTGCATGCATGGGAAACGCCCTGCCCACTGGTCTCTCTGTCTGTCCCCTGCTGCCAGTTCAAACCTTCTAATTTGCAGCCTGTGCGTCCAGCTCAGGGCCATATCGGAGTACCTAGTTGTCAGCAGCCCTGTCATGGCTTCTACCAGCTGAACCTCATCCCTGCCCCCTTCATTCCTGTCTGTGTCCTCACAAGGTTCAAAGAATTGATGAAGACTTAGATTTCCTGGGAATGCGTAGCCAGAAGTTAGATGTGATTATCAAAAAAAGCTAACCAAATAGTATAATTTTACCTGATTCTGCAGGTTTTGGGGGCAGTCTTTAAACATGTTTTCTGAGTTCTACAGGGATACATGTCCTCACATGGTTTTGCATCACTTGCTGTATATCAAGGCTCCTTTTCTCACCCTTAGAACAGGGGATGGGGTGTAGGAGCCCATGAGGGTAATGTGGTTAACCTGGATCAGCACCTACATGGCAGATGCTTTTCCTGCTGCTTTAGTGTACCTGGCCTGCAACTTCATTCATCATTATGGTTCTTTTTGTTGTTGTTCAATTTTGACTTGATTCAGAGCCTACACCAATCAGTGTTCATGGATTACTCATGGCTGTGCATTCAGGAACTTCTCATGGCAGTGCTCCTGGCTTATATGGTTACCAGGGGTCAATCCCATCTCTCTGAGTCACCAGGTGCCTGCCCTGCTGGACTATCACTCTAAACACGTGTTCATTTCTTTTTTTAGGTCCTCACCCCATCAGGTGCTGTTGTATTTCCCATCAAGTGTTGTTGTATTTCGGTGCTTGAAGTCACTTCTAGTGCTTTTTTGGGGGACTTTAGAATGACTCAATTTCAGATGAAATGAATACCAGGGACTTGTGTGTCACTAATAACTACCAATTTGGGGCATATGAGAAGTGGTGTTTCTGTTCAAGACTTTTCAGGAATTTGCCTGATTTTTTTGGAGATACATGGGGCAGCGTCTCCTGACCCCGTGCCTGGCTGGGCTCGCCGGGACCCCTTGGAAGGGAGCAGGTTGAGTTTCCCTTCCCGCCCCGACCAGGACTCTGGCAGCCGAAGACCTCCAGAACCAGCCACCACATGCTGAGACCACTCTCCACACGCTTGAAGGTACCAGAAGGAACAAAGGCATGCGGGTCCTGGGGCTGAGATCTCCAAGTCTGCTCAGATCGGGGCTGAGCATCCTCCACGCAGATCCTCCAAATTCCAGTAGGCAGGGGTCACACCCACCAACTGGCCCCCTGGCGCCATGTAATCCCATCAACGGCCAAGACTCAGAGACTATAAAACCCAGCTCCCAGAAGCTCGCAGCCGCAGTTGCGGCCGCCCCACATCTTAATCTCTCATTCCTACTTTGGACAAACTGGCAGGCTACCGAATGTTATCTGCCCACACAGCAGAGTCTGGCAAACTCCCCATGGCGTACCAATATGCCAAATACCAGTAACAAAGATGGGTCACATCTTCCTAAACCTGAAGGAGCCTTGGATATGGCACTTTTTAAAAAATCTCAGGGCTAGGACGAAGGAGATGTTACTGTGGCCTGGTTGAGGCAATCGCCGAACAACATGGGGTTGGCCCGTGACATTTTTCTTGGCACTAATGAATACCCTGTTTTTGTGTGGACAGGGCTTTTCTGAGTGAAACCTGCTGTGATCTCATGGTTGGAAGGAGGAGCCCTGAGGCCGAGGAGGAGAGACGTGCATGCAGGTGAGTGTCGGAGGACCCTCCCTACCTTGGGCCCTGGGCAGTGTGTGGTTGCCCTGAGTGTGAGTGAAATGCACTGCTGATCATGGGCCCATGATTTTTTTTTCCTGGCAGCTTTCAAAGGTTACTTTTGTTGGTACTCACTTGTATAAGATACTGTCAATTTCATGCAAGGAAAATGCCCTATCTGCTGTTCTCTGTAATACACTAAGAAATATCTTTTGGTTTTCTGTTTCAATAGTGATTGCATGAGTCTGTAACAATGCTGATTTGAGACAGAAAGATAGTACAGCAGAAAGGATAGTTGCCTTGCGTGTGGCAAACCCAGGTTGAATCCCTGGCATTCCTTATGGTCACGTTTCACTATGATCGGTTAAGAAACAACTCAGAAGCTATTTTGTGTATTCCCAGTCTGCTCCCAGCATTCCGCACAATGGACCTCATTCAGCTATGTTTCATTACCAATTTTTTTCATTTTGTTTTGTTTCTGATTCCAGAAGATAAATTGCAGCTTCAGAGGTTTTCGGTCCAGCTTTTTGATTTGGGAATTGAGACACTGAATACAAGTGAGTTTTTAAAATACGCATGTTGAATATAAATCTAATATTGGCAGGATATTTCAAAGGAACAAGAATGCGATTTGAAAAATGGCATTCTGGCCAGTGCAGGGAGGGACTTTGGAGCCTATGCTGGGAGTAGAGGGTCTGCAGTCTCACAAGGTGCTATAATCAGTCATTTTCAAATCAAAGAATATAACTATTACTATTATGTTTATTATTTCTTGCTTTATCATTCACACACAGTCATGCTGATAAGTTACTTCTGGCTTGGCACTCAGAAATTATTCCTGGTAGTCATTGTTCACGTGTGTAAATAATAAAGTAGGGACCCGTGTGGGGGAAGACTGTGAAGGCAGATTTTGTCTTGTTGCTGGACGGCTGGCCTCCCTTGAGCACCGGCGCCTCCCAGTCTCTGCCCTGTGAGATACGGTCCCCACCAGCTGGGGTGGGGTCCTTTTGCGCTTGATTTTCTTGTGTTCCCCAATATCCAGTTGATTCCTGGGTTATGATGGAGTCTTTTGGGGCTTTGGAGCTTTGGGGGGCATAGGGGGCTGTGGTGGTATGCAGGGGTCGCAGGTGTGTGTGTGTGATCCTGGAGGGCGCTTTGGCCGCTGTCCCTTTAACTGCATGTTGGGGCAGCCGCGATTGGGTGCAGGGCTGATTGCGGGGGCTGCGGGCTTTGAGGTGCGGGGTCCTGCTGAGGGCTCAGCCTTGGCCCTCTGGACCCTCCCATCTGACCCTGGTTGGGACCTGCCACAGTTTCCCTGCTGTAGAATCCCCATACTCACTTCGAGGGGCAGAGCCTCAGGCCCCCTGATAGCCTAGAGACCCTGTTGCCGTCTGGCTTTTTCATTGGCTGCCCTCATGGTTCAGCCCAGGGTGGTGGATCTGCAGGTGGCTGGGGTTTGCCAATAATAGTTTCCTTCACCATTTTAGCTCTTTCATTTTGGAACTCAGTCACCAAGTATGAGTGAGCTGGTAATATTTGCAAGTTTTGAATCAATATTGTTATGCCAATGAATAAGGTCAGTGGACCAGCACGTTATTTTTAAGATAGAGGGCTGGGCATGGCCAGGAGGAAATCCAGAGTCTAATATTTGGAGTAGTCCTTACATTCACTGAATGATGACATCACTGCTCAAAACCTGAAGAAATTTGTAATATGTTTCACATGAATGCCATGATTTTTTCATTTGATTGAAAGTATCTACAAATGGTAATAATTGAAAAGAGCTGATCTTTAAACTGTTCTATCCCCAGAGCTCCATATTGTTCCCAGAGACCCACCGGGAGTAATCCCTGGGTATTGCATGGTGTGCCCCTGCCCAGAAATGAAAACAAACTCAAAAAACAGAAAAAGCCATTTATCCTGCACGGAATCCACCTGTGGTGAGATGTTTTCAATGGCCCCTGTGGTCAGTCTCAGCAGTGTGGAATGCATCGTTGCCTTCACAAATGCATCGCAGGCACCTCGCTGAGCTAGAACCGAAACCATGGTTTGGTGTCTTTTATTTTCTCTTGTAAATGGTGCATCAGTTTTCCACAGAGGGAGTTATTTGTTCATTGAGTTGAAAAAAAAATTTTAAATTAATGACCCCTCATTCATCAATTTTGCATGTGTGTCTTACAGAAACATTAGTTTATTCCCTGGTAATGCCATTCACATTTCGAGAATTGCGTTGGTGTGGTGCAAATGTTAGGAACCAACCTGCAGTTCTGAATGTCTTTTTCATGGAGACTCTAAAGTCACAGGGCGATAATTGGAATCCTCTGCTCTTCGACAGGGAAGCAGCCAGCCTGAGTGGAATGTCTCTGATCCTGTGCACTGTGAAAATGTCTTGAGTGAGCATTTGTGCCCTCAGCCCCATGGGGATGCCAAAACCCGCAGGATGGCCCCTGAGGGTGATCCTAATGGAGAGAGTGACCTCACTTTGAAGAAGCCCTTCCCTGGGAAAAGGTCCATACAGTCTGTTGTTCTCAGTCCAGAGACACAAACTCCAATACTGTAGCAGACCCTAGAATGTGGGAGAGGAGCACTGTTTGTAGTGAGTCCCTCACACCGGAAAGCCCATAAGCAAAGTCACCATGGACTGACCCTGTCTAAGAGAAAGCATGTGGGGGAGCTTCCTCGTGTTCCCAGGACTGTGATGTTCCCTTAGAAATCCACAGTGGACAGAATCCCCAGGAGTGTCAGCAGCAAGGGCGTGGCTCGAGTCCAGCGTCCTCCTAATATGCTGACATGAACATCCACACAGGAAGGAAACCACATACACATAAGGACTGTGCAAAGGCCTTCACTCGACCCTCTGACCCATTAAAACTTTGGAGAATTCATACGGGAGAGAAACCATATGTGTGTGCGCAATGTGGGAAGGTCTCTGCTTACTCCTCACACCTTTCAAGACACAGGAAAATTCACAGTGGAGAGAAACCTCATAAATATAAGGCATGTGAAAAGGCCTTCACTCGATCCTCGACCCCCACTGGGCATATGCAAACTCAAACTGAAGAGGAGCCGTATATGTGTAAGGAATGTGGGAATATCTTTGGTATTCCTCCAGCCTTACTCGTCATGTGAGAATTCACACTGGAGAGAAACCTTACGTTTGTAAGGAATGTGGGAAGGCTTGCACTGTGTCCTCATGCCTTACTGATCATATGAGAATTCACTTTGGACAGAATCCTTATGTATGTAAGAAATGTGGGAAGGCCTTTGCTATTTCTTCAAACCTAACTGTTCATATGAGAATTCATATGAGAGTTCCCGGTGCCTCCACACTGTGAGCGGTGTGGGCTGTTCCAGTTTGGGGGCCCTTACATGCTTGTTTTTCTCTTTTTTCTGATATCAGCTGGTTCTTGAGGCAAGGTGAATGCTTTAGTGGAACCCAGAGGCTTTAGGGGGTGCAGGGTTCGAGTGTGAGTGGGTGATCCTGTGGCTCCCCTTTGCCCACCATCGCCTCTTGCTCCACGATCTGTCAGTGGCGGGTGGGCGTGGGGCTGAGGGGTGGCCTGAGTGCGGGGCCTACGGGACTTGCATAGAGCACGGCCTGGCTATCCCGACCCTCCCTGCACAGGACTTCGCTTTGCCCTGATCCGGAGCCTTTGGCGCAGGCATCACATGTGTAAAACCTTCAGATTCACTTCAAGGGGCAGGGCCTAAGACCCCTGCACTAGCACATCCAGTTGTAGTCTCTCTTTTGATTGATTGCCTTGATGTGGTGGGGCCACATGGTGGTTTGTTCCCTGCCGGAGGGTGGGGTTTTAAATGAAACTTTTTCATTATTATTGTTTTGTTTTGCCTTGTGTACCACATTCGGATATGCTTAGGGTTTACTTTTGGCTCTGAACCCAGGAATTCCTGATGGTGGTACTCAGTGACCATATGGGATGTGAGGAATTATCTGGCTTGGCTGCATGCAAGGCAAGTTCCCTGCCTGCTGCACTGTCTCTGATCGCAACTTTTTTGGGTTTTTGCTACATCAAGAATTTTTGCTTCCTAAGGTCCAGTTGCAAAGCATGCCACACTTACGATTTCTCAAGTCTTTGTATTTATTGCAGAATTCATACAGGAAAGAAGCCGTATATAAGTAAATAATGTGGGAACGTCTTTATTGAATCCTCAGGCCTTACTAGGCATATGAGAATGAATAGTGGAGAGAAAATTTTATGTATGTACTGAATGTGAACAGGGCTTCATGGACCTTCAAGCTTTAGTAAACTTTGTAAAATTTATACTGGATGAGTTGATCCCCTATTAACGATCTGTAAGGTCAGAACAGGCCCTTTCAGTTTAGCCAGATTCCGTTGGACGGGGGGGTCACAGGTGGTACAAAACTGCAGCCAAGAAGGAAATCATCCTCGTATTATATGATGAGCTACTTATGATGTCACTTCTGTAAGGAAAGTTTCTTGCTGAATATCTCCCGCACCACAGCCATGCCAGTGCCCTGGAATTTTTCCATCACATATATGTTTAACTTGTACATAGTGGGTCTTTGTGATGGAGGCCATGAGGAAGGTGACTAAATAAAAACAGGTACAAAAATAGGCCCTCTGTGGAAATGTCACAGCTCATCTCTATGTCATTGTCTACTCTCATTCCAACTTGGCCCAGAGGCCCTGGTTTTAGAGAATTATGACAGAGATGAATCACAAAGTTGCAGTGAAAATTGCAAAGTGGAAGACGAGGAAATCCTTTATTTTTCCAGTCTTTCTGTGTTAGGTTTTGGGGTGCCACACCCCCTCGGTTCAGGCTTTACTGATGGTTCCTAGCTCAGGATTCCAGACTGGGGGTCACATATATCCTTATGGGGCTCAGAATCCAGGTCAGCCATGTGCAAGCAAGTACTTTGTCTTCGGTATCATTTCTACACTCCTTGTATTCATATATTTTTTTAATTTTACATTGCACTAAAGATTAATGTTCACAAAAAGTTTTATCTTGTGAAAATATCCTGACAAGGATCTTTAAAGTGAGGATTGGAGACCATTGAAATGGACTTTGAAATTGTGGAAGGGGCCCCTTGACTCAAATGTTTTCCAGGTGGTAGGAACAAGGGAGAACCCCCTGCTTCCCCATCTCAACATATATTCAGCTTTGATGACTAATAAAGGGGGTCATATTCCAGGATCCCACCCACCTCACTTCAGTAGTATTAGGACAAAACAAAACTTGGCTTTGGAAGCAGTTAAATCCCAACCATCACGTTTTCACCTGGCTGATAATAATGATTTCGATTGTCGGAGAGCCCGGCGAGCTACTGAGAGTATCTTGCGCACACGGCAAAACCTGGCAAGCTACCTATGATATAATCGATCTGCCAAACACAATAACAAGTCTCACGATGGAAACGTTACTGGGCCCATTCAGGAGATGAACAACAGGAGGACAGTGCTATAGATTTTCTGAAAGGCCTAGTAAGGCTACAAATTTAGCAGTATGCTTTGGTTACCTTTGCCTAAATATATGCCTCTATTCTTAGCAATGTTGGATATCATGAGATTTGTTTATTGAACTATACTTCTTGGGGTAGGGACGTACCTATCAGTTACTCCTGTTGCTCCTTGGGCCACCATTTGGTGTACAGGGATGGACTCGAGATGATCAATTTCAATGCAAGTATCAAGCTTCGGCACACTCCCTCCTGCTTCATGCTCTGGGTTGAAATTGCGTTTCTCAAATGGCCTCCTTGGTTTTCCTTGCAGATGAGTGTTCACTGCTTGCCTGTTGTCAAGCATAGAGCATTGACTGAAAGTGCTATCTGATGTTCTTACCGGCCGTTGCTCCTGTTCCAGCGTCTCTTCAACTCCCTGGGCTTGCTGCTAGGCCAGTTTCTCTCTGCATCTCCAGGGCTGGTTTGGGAGTCACTGCTTTCACCCGACCTTGATTGATGAGTTCCCGGAGAAACTCATTGTTCCGTGCCACACCTGCTCCATATCCGCCTGTTTTACATTGAATGAACCCGCTGTTCATTTATTCTGATGGACTGTGTGTGAGAGCATTGGCTCATTGTTTGCCCAGTACAAAACCAGGGGACTTCTCCGTACTGCCTTCTAGTCCTGCACTGTGTGACCAGCCACTCCGAAAGCTGCCTCTCCACCCCTCTATGCAAGCCCATCCCCGTTGCACCAGAGATTCACCTGGGTGGGCATAGTGGTTCTCTGCACTTCTGGATCCGGGCTCTTTAAGTATGCTTGTGGGGATGGAAGTGACATCACAGTGGGGCCTTCCTGGTGCTTCTATTCCTGTACATTGTGTCAGAGTCATTGTTCATGTGGGTAAAGGACAGTTAGGGCCCCTGTGAGGAAGCGGGTCTCGGAAGGCCAATTTTGTGGCAGAACGGGGCTGATCTCCTGTGAGTGCCTGGCGATTCCAATCTCCATACTGAGCTGCGGGTCTCCACCAGCTTGGGGGGTGGGTGCTTTCATGCTTGTTTTTCACTTGTTCCCTGATATCCAGACATTTACTGATGTGGGGCAGATATTTGAGGGGGTACATTGGGACTGTTCCAGAGTGCAGGGGAGGAGGGTGTGAATGACTGATCCTGGGAGGCTTCTGGTGCCACTATGCCTCCAGCTCTGCGATAGGACAGCGGTCGATAGTTGTGGGGCTGAACGCGGGGCTGTGGGCCTTTTGGAAGAGGGAACTGCCAAGTGCGGGTCTTGACTGTGCTGACCCCCAGCTGACCTATGTTGAAACCTTGGCCCTAGTCTTGCTGCTGTAAAGTCTCCAGCTACACTTTGAGGGGCAGAGCCGCAGCTCGCCCAATGCCAAGAGACACTGTTCCTGTCCATCTTTCTCATTGGCTTCCCTGGTGGGACGAGGCCTTACCGAGCAGTGGATCCATTGGTGATTGGTGTTTTAGTTTCCTTCGGGGGCTATATTTGGTGTGGGGAATGGGGGGCTCTGCTAGAGCGAAGATACAATGACAGCTTACTCTGACTCCTGGCTCAGGGCTCAGATATTTTTCCTGGAGTACTCTGGGGGCCATAGGGATGCATGGGGATGCAGAGGATTGACTGGTATCAGCAAACAACGCATCCTACTAGCTTTACTGTCTGTCGGAACAGGAACTTCTGCTTCTTCACATCACGCTGCAAATACCTGTCTAGACCCCTGTTTATAGAGGTGAGTACTGGGGGGTAAAGGGTGTGTGAGTTTGTTGGTAAGTGCGTTCGTGTGTGCGTGTGTGTGTGTGTGTGTGTTTGTGTGTGTAGAAAGTGTTTTTTTTTTTAGAGGAAAGGGGCTGCCCCATTCTCGGCTGTGGTTGTGGGGGGCAGTGATTTTGCCAGCGCAGGGGGTGCTAAAGCACGGGATCTGGCCTCTGAGTCAGTCGCTGGCTGTGGCTGTGAGAACCTTCTGTGGACCCAGGAAGGAGGCCCCAGGTCACGGTAGGGCAAAATTTTCTCCCTTGTAGCCACGCCCAGAGCTTATGTCATGAAAGACAGCACAGATGCCAACCCATTTTGCTTCTCTCGGGGAGACAGAAGTATCTGGTGTAATCCCCAAGAGGGTCTGTGAGCCGTTGCCCGAGACTCTGGCTTCTTAGGGATGGGGGTTGTGCTCTCCAGTGCTCACCACTCTGACTTCTCCTCCAGGTCTCTGATCCTCAGGAAAAACAGGCAGGAGAAGATAGTGACATGCCAGTAGAAACACCATCCCTAGGTAGGAGGAGAGTGACAAGATAAGGAGATGCAGTGACCTACTCACCAAGGAGCTCTCAGTCTTCTTGTGCCAAATGTCTCTGAGTTGTTTCAGGAAGGATCCTGCCTTGTGCCTCCTTGTTGGAGGGCCTGACACTTTCTATATGATGCCATGTTTGTTTCAGTTTAGTTGTGTTTCCTTTCGAACCATACCCAGCTTAAAGAGCACTCATACCTTACTTCTCAAGGATCACTCCTGACCGATCTCAGGGAGCATTTAGGGTGCTGGGGTCAAAGCTGGCATCTCGATACTTTGCTTTGTTTGGAGGACTACATCCAGTGATTCTTGGGATTACTATTGGCCCTGCACTCTGGCATTGCAACTGGCAGTGGTTGGGGGACCATATGGGAAGTTTGGGTTCACCATCCCACTATTCTCTTCTGTTACTCCATCCTGCTGCTTTGTTTTCTTTCATGTTTATTTTTGTGCCACAGTGGAGGTGCCCAGGCCTTCTTGGCTCTTTGTTCTGGATTCCCAGCTGATTCACAACACAGGTGACCCGAGGGCGCTGGCCCCATTTTTGCCCTGGAAGCTATAGTGACTAAGGTCCCAGGACATGTGTTTTCCCTACTTTGCCCTTTCTGCTCTGGAGAGACTTGTCTGCTCTATCACACAGTTCCACATTCACTTGCTGCTCTGTTTGAAGTTCTGGGCATCACCGTCTTTTTTGGGTCACACCCAGAAATACTCAGCGATTACTCCTGGTGTTGTTCTGGGACCCTGTTAAAGGTAATGCAAGAGAAATTTCCTACCTGCTGTCCTGTCTGTTTGGTACCTTCTGTACACAGTTTAAATGAACTTTACTGTTCATAGAAAGACGTTTGAAAGGTTGGAATAGGCCCCTTGAATCTAATATCTAACAAACGTTGGGAATATGGGTCAGTTCCCAAATCTTCCCACATCCCAGCACTCCCCAGGATCCCCACATCCCATCAGGCTGTTCCGTTTACCTAGGATTACTCAGAAGGTTATGCACGTTCCTGGATCCCACCCATCAGTTCAATAATATCAGAAAAAAAGTAAGTATTGTATTTGGAATTAGCAATATCCCATCAACCTAGTAGTCATCAGAATGATAAAAAGTATTCGGATTTGATTAAAGACCAAAAAAGCCTCCAAGGTTTACTGCCCATTATCCTCCACTCTTAGTGTTGGAATATACTCTAGGTTTTTATATGTACATCACTATCACTATCATTCCATTGTTCATGGGTTTACTCGAGTGGACACCAGTAACATCTCCATTCCTCCCTGTCACGTGCTAGTGTAGGCTGGTGACACATTGGGGGATCTTTCACGGTCAGGGAATTGACGATCATCTTTGTTACTGTTTTTGGCATATTGAGTACATGGTAGTTTGCCAGGCTCTCCCGTACGGGCAGGATACTCTCGGTAGCTTCCCGGGCTCTCCAAGAGGGATAGAAGCTTTTGGGGAAACCTCTAATCACATTTATAGCTGTTCCCAGTCAGGTATATATGTGGACAGGATACTCTCGATAGCCTGCCACCAGCTTCTCTGAGAGCCAGAACTAGACAATAAGAGGTTGCGTGGCCCCATGCTTCCGGGAGCTTAGTTTTATAGTCTCTGGATTTTGGCCGTTGATGGGCTTACATGGCAGTTGGTGGGTGTAACTGTCTAACCACTGGAAGATGGGGGATCTGGATAGAAGAGGCCCAGTCCCTAACCGAGCAATAGAGGTAAGAGTGGTGCCGGCCTTTTGAAAACACACAGCTCACCACAGTCCCATTCTTTGCTCTGACTCTGGCCTGACTTATTTTTTCTTTTTGTTTCCCACCCAGCAGTGCTCATGGCTTACTCCTGCTTCTACTGTAAGGAAATATTCCTGGGGGTGCTTGAGGAACATATGGGATGGCAGGGATTGAGCCAGGTTCAGCGCCGTGCAAGGAAATTACCCTCCCCTTTGGACTATTGCTCCAGCCCCTGTGGCTTGGCTTGGATAGCCCTGTGTTTTAGGGGATTATAAAAGAGAAACAGCCACAAAGCTACAACCAGTTGAGCCCTACTCCTGGCTCTCAGCTTAGGCATCCAAACCTGGGAGACTCAGGATCATTATGGGGTATTGTGTTTGGAATCCAGGTCTACCGTGTGTGACCAACTCCTACCCCATGTGATTTATGCCACCCTTGTATTCAAGGGACTCTGCCTTAACTGTCTGCCCTGAGTTCAGTGTTTGACCCCTCAAGCACTCCCCTCTCCTCTCCGTTATCCGAGCCCATCCCCCCTGCACCGATTCACCTGGGCTGGCATAGTGGTCTGTCTACACTTGAGACCTGGCACTTTAAGTCTCCTTGATAATGTGTGATGTCACAGACGGGAATCTTCCATGTGCACTTTTACTTCTTCATGATGTCAAGTGGGTCAGTCCTCCTACAGGCACATGTTTAAAAGACAAAAAGATACTTCACTGTGGAAGGGGGACACTGAAGGCCAATTAGTGGCAGTATGTGAGGACCTCTCATCTCCAATTCCTGTACTGTGACCGATGGGGCTGCGCCAGCTTTGGGGGCACTATTGTGGTTGTTTTTCACTTCCCCCATCCATATCCAGTCAGTTTCAGGGGCAGCTCCATGGCCCGCAATCGCGAGAGATACTGTTGAAGTTCATCGTGTTTATTGGCAGCCTTCAGAAGGAATCCTGGGGGCCTGGTCGTAGCGCGTGGCTGGGAGTTGTAAATGAATATTTACTTTTCTGACTATTTTAGTTTTTTATTTTTTTTGGTGGAGTGGGCATACTTGTAGTTCCCCAGAGGTTATTCCAGGCTCTACCATCAGACATTGTTTCCATCAATGATCACTGTTTCATATGGGAGGCCGAGGTTTGATCGCTTTCACTGAGGGAAGCACCATGTTCTCTTTAGTGTCTCTCCAACCGCATTTTGTTGTTTTTTTTTTTTTGATAAAGAATTTCTGCAGCAGGTAGGGCATTTGTCTTACACACAGCTGATCCTAGTTTGATTCCTTTACCCCTCTCGGAGAACCCAGCAAGCTACCAAGATAATCTAGCCCTCAAGGCACAGCCTAACAGGCTTCCTGTGATGTATTTGATATGCCAAAAACAGTAACAAGAAGTCTCACAATTTGTTGTGAGACGTTACTGGTGCCTGTTCGAGCAAATCGATGAACAACGGGAGTACAGTGTAAGTTAGGTTGAAAAACATCTTTCAATTCTTCATCAGCTCCCTGACACTGACCATGCAACCCTGGCTGTTGGAGTGAATATTGTGTGTAAAGGTTTTTTTTTTTAATTAAGGATTTATGTTTTATTTTTTCTATTTTATAAGGTAGTTCACTATATTTGATTACATTTCATATTGAAGCACAAATCCCAGCTAATTGATTTTTTGAGGAGGAAGAGATATTTGTTTAAGGATCACTCCTGCTGCATTAGAAAGAAATTCATTTAGAAAGAGCCAGAGTGGTAGTACAGCAGGTAGGGGGCTCTTACCATGCACAAGGCTAACCCAGGTTCAGTTTCTGGAATTCCAGCGATCCCCTAAGCCACACCAAGCATAATCCTTGAGTGCCAAGTTAATATAAGCCCTGAGTACTGCCTGTTTTGACCCAAAAATCAAAGCAAACACAGATACACACTCATAATTTTGTGAGCAGAAAGAGGCTAAAGGTTTGTTCATGCTTATTCCCTGTGGCTACTCCCTGGCAGAGCCACTTTGGGGGCTGTGACTGCTGTGGGCATCCCTGAAGCGCAGGGGTGCTTGATCAGAGGGGTTCCTGGCCTAGGAGACAGCCCTTCGCTGGACCCATAAGGACCTTCCTTGGGATCCAGGAAGGAGTCCCGAATCTCAAGGCTGCAATATCCTCCCCTGTACAGTGAGCCCATCACTCCTATCCTGACAGACAGCCCAAATCCCAACCTGCTCTGTATCCCCTGGAGAGTAAGTAGCATCTGACAGTGTCTCCCAGCTTGCCCTGGTACCCCAGAGTCCCTGTCAGCAGGACATTTCCCGGTCCAAGGCAGGAGCTTTCCAGGTCAGGGCTAGAGGTTCATCCTCTCTCTGCTCACAGCTATGACTACTATCCCAGGTCTTTGTTTTGGAGTCTACTGCTGATCCTTGGGAATAACAGGCAGGATAAGATCAGGCTGAGGCTTGCTACTGGAGGTTGTTTGCATGGAATCTGAGTGAATTTTATTGTTTTCATGAAAACAAAGACTTTGTGCTGCATGTGCCATCTGTTCAGTCCCTCGCTCTCCATTTGTCCTGGGCCTGGTGAACTCCAGATGTCCTGATCACCTGACTGAAGGCAAGAAACAGAAAATAAATTACAGTCGTAGCTCAGCAAGCCACCGAGAGTATCTCTCCCGCGCAGCAAAGCCTGGCAAGCTACCTGCGGCGTGTTCAATATGCCAAACACAGTAACAACAAGTCTCACAATGGAGATGTTACTGGACCCGCTCGAGCAAAAGGATGAAAAACAGGACAGTGTCAGTGACCAAAAAATATGTGGTCAGGAATGCTTGGAGCCTGGCTCTTTAAAGCTAGGACCAGAAATGCAGGTGGCTTCACAGAATGCAGGTCTTTCCATCCCTGCCCTCCACCCAAGGTGGCTTCACTCTCTGGGCAACAGTTACAATCAGCCACCATTGTTGCTGAGGATGAGGCGCGGGGAAGGAGCAGGTATTGGAGTGGCCAGGGAGACTGCGAGCGTCCCTAAGGTCCTTTTGTTTCGCCAGCCACCCTGTGGTCGCTCTGAGTGCCCTAAACCGCTGTGGTCTCTGCATTGTGAGTGGTGGGGTCACTCGATGATAGTGTACAGGAATGTCGGCCCCTCACCCAGGACACACTGAGTGCTCCTGACGAAAGCTGTATCTTACTTATTAATTGATTTTTAGGAACAGTCTGTCACTATCCTCCCATTGTTCATCGATTTGCTTGAGCGGGCCCAGTAACATCTCCTTTGTGACACTTGTTACTGTGTTTGGCATATCAAGTATGTCACGGGTAGCTTGTTGGGCTTTGCTTTGCAGGTGAGATACTCTTAGTTACTTGCAGGGTTCTCTGAGAATGGCGGAGGAATCTAACCTGGGTTGGCTGCGTGCAAGTCAAATGCCCTACCCACTGTGCTATTGATCAGAGGAGATTTTTCTGAAGATAGCTTTTTTTGTGTGTAAGGACAGTGGCCTTGCATGTAGCTAACCTGGGTTTGAACCTCATGACCACATATGGTACCCGGAGCACGGCCAGATGTGATCACCCCAGAACCTGAAAAGGAAACTCCGAGTGGTCAGAAAAACATGGAGTTAGGGAAGAAAATGAGCTTGGAGAGGAAAGGTGTGCTGGGAAAGTTTCTGAAACAAAATAACGTATCAAACGAGAAAGTAATTTCTTTTAAAATTATTATTTCTTAGCAAGAAGGAATTAAGGAAATAGTGGGCTCAAATTTGAATTCTCGAGCGTGTGTTAAATGAGAATTAGTGACTATGCACTGTAAATCATTCTTTTAATGATGAAAACACTGGGCTATTAATGTCAGTGACTTCAATGGGCATAAGAAAATTTTAGCTAGAAAGTTCCAACTTAGCTTCTCAAAGACCTGGTTCCTATTTATAGACATAGTATAAGATGCCCCCCCCCAACCCCTGACCCCAGTTTTCAGTCACAGTGCAGGATTTTCCCATTTTGGCTGCTTAGAGGTGGAGGCAGGGGATTTTTTTGGGATTATCTCCAGAATAGCTTGTTGCTGGCCAACTTTCATTCCTTAGACTGAACCATTGGCTCCCTCAACTTGAACGATTTATTTCAGTTAATTCCGTTTTAGTTGTTTTATTTATTTTTTTAGTGGGGGATACACCTTACTATACTTGGTTACACCTGATGGTGCTCAGGGAACCATATGGGATGCCAGTAGTCAAATCTGGTTTTTCTGCTTGCAAGACAAGCACTTCTCCCGCTGTACTATGTCTCCAGCCCATTGCACAGAAAAATTTTGATTTATTATTGTCTTTTTGAATTGTAAATTTTGACTCACAGCACTCAGTGCTCTGTGCTAAGTTTAGCATCTGAGCTCAACATTGTTTCTGGCACTGCTTTGGGACCCTAACTGCTTTGGAGAACTGAATGTGTTTTAGCAGCTAGAAAGAAAAGCATCCTATGTACTGTCTCTGCTTACCCTATTTAATTTTTCTACAGAAAAAATATTTTTTTATCTGCCAAGTTTCTTAGCAGAGCCCTACCCATTGACCATCTCTCCCAGACAAGGTGCGGGTACACCTAGTAGGGCGCTTGCCTTGCACGTAGTTTGTCTGATTTCAATCCCCATCATTTCATAGGGTCCAATGAACACAGCCAGGTGTGGCGCAAAGGCCCCCGCAGAAAAAAGTCTCACTCCAGAATTTGTCATGACAATGGAGCATTCTTTGAACATCTTTTTGGGCTTTGTGAATATCACTCCTGTCTGTTCTCTTTTTTTTTTTTGCTTCTTTTTGATTTTTTGATTAGACCCAGCGATGCACAGGGGTTACTCCTGACTCTGTATTCACAAATTAGTCCTGTTGGTGCTCGGTGACCATATGGGATACTGGGAATTGAACCCGGATTGGCCACTTGTAAGGCAAACACTACCTGCTGTGCTATCACTCCAGCTCCCTTTTTGCTACAAACTTGACGATGGTCAGGGACTCTGCCCCTCTGTCCAGATGTCCTTGAGATTCCATGTACCCCACCTTAAACCACATGATACACCATTTGAGCTCCTCTTTCCGGGTCTATCTCACTACAAGGGGAGCAGATGAGGTGGGATTTGGGGCCACATCTGACAGTGCCAAGAGGGCTGCAGCCTGCTCTCTGTTCATAGTACTGGTGGACATTGGGTACCAGGAAAGGCCCTCCTGGGCTTTCAGCTGGCTGACAATCCACCCCAGCCTGGTGTGCTTTCTCCTGCCCTCAGTTGATATGTTCATTGTAAGTTCTTGGTTGTGAGCATTCTGGAATATTTTAACTATTAAGCCCGAAACTATCGGTTTCCAAGCAGCAAGATAGAAAGAGACATGAACTTGATAATGCGAAGGCAGTAGGAGTTGTAATCCAATATACTGGAGCCAACTATCTCACCCACGGAGTGGCCTCTTGATAGGGACACCGACGTCAGGTAGTAGTTTATATAGGGTTTGATTACCTAAGCAGTACATTTTGTAGAGTTTCAGAAAAAAACTTAGCTAGTTACCAAACAAAGTTGTTTTGGGATGTGTCTAGGCTAACAGTGGTGAGGCAGTAGTTAAAAATTTGTTTTCCATAATCATTCACGGTTACATAAGCTCTTTCTTTTAGGGTTAACAAAAGAAAATTTCTGGGACATTTTGACTAGGGCCATAATGATTGATTGAGCCCACTGGCAGGGCCCAGGAACTTTCCCAGGTGGGTTCAGGTTGGCTAGTTGCACACTGTTCCATTTCTTGGAAGCCGAGACTGTTTCAATTCCAGGAACTTGGGGCCTCACTGATTGTGCTGATTTCTGCCGCCATAACAGGTGTCAGTTTTCCCCTTCCACAGCAAAACACTGACTGTAGGGAAGTAGTTGGAGGTTCTGAGAAAAATTACAAACTTTTCACCATTGAGATTTCTTTTGGGCCAAGTGTAATATTTCTTCTCCCTTTCCTTACACAAAATCACATACCAAGGGCGTAAAATCATATAGTCTGTTAAAGCCTTGCCTGTAAGCTCTGAGTCCTGCCTTGTGTGGCCCCCAAGCAAAGACAAAGTAAAGAACTGACTCTCGAGAATATACTGCTGGATTCCAAACTTTGCTGTTGGCACATAACTGCCTCTTTGCTTTTATTTGTGTGTAGGAAGGGTAGGGGATTTGGGATTTCTGCCAGACCCAGCGTTGTACCTGCCCCTTGGTTCCGTGATGCAGAATAGGTTATGTGGATTGTGCTGCATTTATATTTTGTTGTTTTTTTTTTTGGTTTTGGGTCTGTGCCTGGCCTTACTTGTACTGTTGCTCTGGCCTCCTTTTAGGTGGTTCTTTTTTTCCTTTGTGTTTTGTTTTTCGGGCGCCACCTCTGTTTGTGCTTAGGGCTGACATCCTGACTCTGTCTGTGCTCAGAGTCTCTCCTTTGGGAACCAAGGGTAGTGTTGGGAGTCAAGTTCAGGTCAGCTGGGTGGGTGCAAGCAGCACTTTCCCCGCTGCCCTGTCCTGCCCGTGTAGTGGGGGTGCTGTTGGTGAAGGAGGGAGTGGGCATGGGAAAGCCAGTGTGAGGGCAGCTCAGCCCAAGTGTCTCCGTCACGGGTGTTTCCACATTCAGGGCTCATGCTGGCATCCGGGGAGTGACTTGGAGGCTGGTTTGTTATTGCAGTAAGAAGAAATGGGAACTGCCCCCTGGAAAAAATGCCTGTTGTCAATAAGAGCTACCTGTGGGTTTTGGCATCTTTGGATTTGGGAGATTTCTTGGGGCTCAGAACCTTAAAAATTGCTAGACCTGGGCTGACTTCTCTGAGAACTGTTGGACCGTCTGGTCAGTACACAGAGCAGCCCAGGCCTGTGGTGTTCCTAGAACTAAAGTGTGTTTTCCTGGTACCCAGACAATCATTTAGACAGATGGACACGTTTCCAGATTCACTCTGGTAATGAAAATCCAGGCCTATATACAAGAGGACAGGATGTTTGGAGGCCCTGTGATAATTTGCATTACATTTGTCCCCATTTTGTAGCATTTTTTCACAGATCCCCCAGCACATCAAGTGGTTCTCTGCAGGAGGTGGGAGGTGGCTATTCCCAGTGCCCAAGCCTTGCAGCTTGAAACTGGCCCCAGATGTGCCAGGGGCTACCGTGCTTCCCCCTTCGGTGCTCAGGAATCCGTGCAGTGATGGTGTTGAGGGTCATACTCAGGCCTTCCGTGTGTTCAGCAACTGCTCTATCACTTAAGGTACCTCGCCGGCCCCTGTTAGCATCTTTTTCAACATATTATTTTGAAAACACGACAGATTTTCAGGAAAGTTGCAAGGATTTGAGGGGGAAATATTCTCTTTTATCCCCCCTCCTTTTGGCTTTGGGGCCACACCGGATAGTGCTCAGAGTCCTTGCTCTGGGCTCAAGAGTGACCCCTGGTGGTCCTCGGAGGACAATGTTCAGTCAGGTGATTGATTGATTTTCCTCTGTGGGTTACACCTGTTGATGCGCAGGGGTTACTGCTCGCTCTGCACTCAGAAATGGCTCCTGGCGGTGCTCAGGGGACCACCTGGAATGCTGGGTATCGAACTCGGGTGGGCCACGTGCAAGGCAAACGCCCTACCCGCTGTGCTGTCACCCCAGCCCCTGCGGTCAGGTGATTTCAGTCGGGCTGGGATGGATGCAAGTTAACTCCTGCACTGCCTCTCCAGTCCCCTTTGCTTTTTCTCATCCCACACTTGCTTGATCATGGTCAGTCTGTGAGTATTTTTTGCTTTCTTCTTCAGTTATTTCAGAGCCGATGTGGTAAGTCAGGTCCTTTTAGACTGGAGTGTTTCAGATCAGATTGCGTTTCCTGAGAGTAAGGATTCCGGTTCGTATTCATGCTACAGCTTCTTACGTTGTTGCAGTAGTTGAATCTGCAATTCATCTTCAAGGGTGCTTGCAGTCTTGGTAATTCTCTTTCTGTTTCTCTTGTGGGTTTGGGGTAAGGATGCATACAGTGCTTCTTGAGTCCTGCAGTGCTGGGCATTCCCTGGGGTACCCTGAGAGTGGGGTCGAAGGGGCCTTTTTGGCTGCCCCTGTTGTGTGGGGGTCATGAAGTTGCAGGGATTGAGCTGAGTTGACCATAAGCAAGGCAGACTCTTTGACCCCATTAACATCTTTTCTCTGGCCGTGAGTGCTGTCTCTGGCCTCAGAATAAAAAAGTACGTCTAGGGGGCCTCCCTTCCCTTGCAGTGTTTTTGCTGTTGCTTTTGGTTCGTATTTTTCCTTTTTAGGCCCGACCATGGCTTGGGGGGAATCCAATGGGGTGCCAGGGGTTGAATTGGGGTCAGCACGTGCAAGGCAAGTGTTGTACCGCTGGCCTGGTGCCTTCCTCTTGTGGTGCTTTAGTTAGTGCCTAGGGCTCTGACGGTTTGATGCTCAGGTGGGTGGCATGGTTCTCCTTGGTCCAGCAGTTCCGGGGCCTTCCGTCCTCGATTGCATTCTACCCTCTCGGCTCTCTCTGGGAGTAACTGTGTTTAGTCCTGTTAAAGGATCTTTCCTGACAAATGGGCATTTCTCTTGCAAACTTTCAGTTGGTAAAAGGCAGAATCCTTTCTCAGTGTCCTCACAGGCATTTCACAGACTGTTCAGGAGAACACAGGCCAGTTATTCACAGGAGCCTGTGGATCACGGCCTCTCAGGGTTCTTTGTGACTCGTGCACAGCAGATGCACAAATAAAGAGCCCCTCAACCGTGGCCGGGAGTATCCTCTCTGGGGGAAAGAGGGGTGCACGGGGAGTACCACCTGCTCTGCTGGCGTGTTCTAGAAATGTGCATCGGGGAGTGTGGTTGAGGGCTGCTCTAGCCTTCCCATTTTCTCCTGCGTGGGCACTTGTCTCAACTGTTGTAAGAGCAGGTCAGGCAGATTGGAATCTTCTGCAGTTGTGGTTTTGTCTGTGTTTTGAAGCTCACGCCACTTTTTTCTTCACACCTCTGTGGTCCTTGCCTGTGGCCAGAGCAGTGGGCAGAAAAGCCTTTTGGTGACACAGGTGAACTCTGGTGCCTCCTGTGCTGTCCTGCAGTCCCCACTGTTCTCTCTTCCTGTTCTCTCTGTCAGTGTTTTGGGGTCACACCCACCTCAGTACTTCTGGTCATTCCTGGCAGTGCTGGAGGACCATGAGATGCCTGAGATCATGAGAGCATGGGCGTGTCGTGGAGCATATGTAATGGCAAGGCAGATGCCTCACAGGCAGGGCATGGCCAAGGCTATGTGGGACAGGAGCAGCCCGGGGCTCCATCTCCTCCTGTCTGTCCCCAGACCTCCAAGTGCCAAGTCTGTCGCCGGGTGCCAGGGACAGATTCTACCTTCGGAGGCACAGGCTGTGTGTGTGTGTGTATGTGTGTGTGAGAGAGAGAGAGAGAGAGAGAGAGAGAGAGAGAGAGAGAGAGAGAGAGAGAGAGAGAGAGAGAGACTGGGGGGATGAGGGGCGGGGAGTTCCTAGCAAGGAAGGTGATGTCCCTTGGGAAGGGAAACGATTTGCTCCCTGGCTCCCTGCTTGTCCAGACCAGTTGGGAATAGCCTGCTGAGGCTGGAGAAAGGGGTTCTGTCCGGGCAATCACCCCACAGCACTCCCACGGGGCCTGGGTCCCCAGACCTTCCAGCTGGTGGTCACAGATCATCTGGGGACAGGACTTGGGGGTGTATCCTGAGACTCTCCAGCTTGTCTGGCGGCTTCTGGGATCCTGGGATTCCAGGACCGCACACTGCAGCGATGGGGTGCGGGTCTTCGGCTCCCTTGAGCCCTCTCCCTTCCCATGTCTCTTCTTCTGCTGCATCTCCGAAGTGTTCGGGGCCCCATTTCTCCCCACCCTGTCACATGAGGGCTGGACAGCCACATCTGGGTCTACAGGAGCCTGCCCTGTGGCCTACTGCCAGCCCTGCTGTCCCCCCTACCCTGGCTCCTCTTGGGGTTCACTCCGTGCCCATGCTGCTTGGCTGCTAGCTCTGTTCCCCGAGTCCCTCTGTCGCTACTCCAGGCTTTGCAAGAACCAGAGCCACATCCAGAGGTGCTCAGGGACCCAGGTGGCAGGGACCAAACTCGGGGCCTCTCACGTGTTACGTCCAGGCTCAGCCCACTTGGGGCTGCTTCTGTGACTCCTCAACACCCCATGAAGTGCCGGGATCGCTGCGCACAGGCAGCCACACCCCCTGGTCACGGGGTCTGTGTCAGAAGCACGGCTTTCCCACAGTTCCCAGGAGGCTCCCTGGCCTCCCCTCTGCTCCCAGGTGACCCCAAAAGCGTGGAGATGGGGTCATCAGCTGTCAAGGTGGGATGGAGCTTTGATTCTGCCCATGTCTGCCCCTGACCACTTTTCCCCTAGGAAGAGCCTCAAACGTTAAGGAAAAGATTTATTTTAAATATCCCAGTTAAATCTCAAAAGACTTGAACATAATGCCAAAATTATCTTTATCGAAGAAACGAGACATAAACAAGAATAAGCATCACAAATCTAAAGCAACAGCATGTGAGCTGGCGATGTGAATTTAGGATGCCTTAAATTTAAACTATGAGAACTATTTCTGTGGCAAACATTGTGAGACCGCCATTAACCAGCGGTCAGCACACAAGGCTCAGTGTCCCCCAGCAGGTCTAGCCAGACCCAACTGTTCCTGCCCCTCGCAGCCCCTTTTCTTCAAGCTGGGGCTAAGGTTCTCACCTTCGAGGACAGTGGATTCAGGCATTTGATCTGAAATTGGGGAAACTTTCCAGATCATGGAACATAAAAGAAAGTGGATTTTTTTGTTGCCTTTTGCCAGACTCCTGAAGTGCGCCCAAGTCTTAACATAATATTCTAGGATATTCTGGATTTTTCTAGATTGTCCACATAGGAGGCTGAAACTGGGCAGAGTCCGGACTTTTTCCTCCTTGGTACCTTGTAGCAGGTGGTCTGAAAGGGTTGGGGGACAGGTGTGTGGGTCTTCACCTGTAACCCAAGTGCCTGTAGGCTGCTTCTAGGTGAATTCCTCTCTCCCTTGGGCCAGTTTTCTGGTGTCTTGGGCATCCGATGACAGTCCTGGTGGCGATGCTCTGGGCACGGGCAGGCCCTGGACGGATGGAAATGATCATTGACAGTCTGAGGGCATGTGGAACTTCCCTCACCCTGAACCCAGCTCCCATCTCTGCTCCTAAAGCCTCTTGGCCTTGACCCGAGGGTGATCCCAGTGCCAGGAACAGGACCTCTGGGGGTCCGGCTGGAACCCCCCTCCAACTCTCCATCACCCCAGGGAAGCAGACGTGAGTATGCTGGGGGCCAGCTCTGGGCTCTGGTGGCTAAGGCAGGAGATGAGGTCTAGGCAGAGCACTTCCTTGGGCTTCCCTGACAGATTGGCTGTGGTCTGCACCCCAGGGCCCCAGTTACCCCCTCATTCCGTGCCCCGCCTCCTGGCCCGGATCTACAGCAGATTGGCGCGGTCTCGGCCCCACACCCACAGCTCAGGGTCGTAGGCCTGGATCTGCGAAGACAGATGGGGCCCATGTTGCTAACTCGCTCGGCCTCTCCAGCCTGCGGACAGCCCCCCTCCATGCCCGCCAGCAGCCCTACCTGTTCGCACTCCTCCCGGGTCACCCAGGCTCTCCAGCCCATGGAGCACAGCAGTTGGAGACGGAGCCGGTAGAACAGGGGCCGCTGCAGGCGGCTGTGGCTATACAGGAAGGCGAAGATGTTCTGCTTGGGTGCCTGGTAGTCCTCCTCCATATCGTTGGCCAGGTAGCTGTGGACAGCACACCGCCTGTCTTCACACTTACCTCCTTCCTTCAGGGAGCTGCGGCGGAGGGCCCCCAGGGATTGATGGAGGCTGATGGCGTCACAGCATGGCTGTGTCGGGGCTCCCTGGGATCAGTACTCACAGTGCCAGAAAGAAGTGAATGCGTCGGATCTGCCAGCTGAAGAGGCAAGAGCGGCTGAAGTAGGCGATGACCATGGCCAGCATGTACTGGGGAGACACGGGGACAGGTCACCAGGGCTGGGCGGAGGGGAAGGAGATCCAAGAACTCGGGAAGCAGGACGAAGGGGAGGACTTTGTGGGTGTTTCCTGAATCAAGAGGTGAGGGACCCCACAGACACGACCCAGAGAGACTGGGGTGCCTGTGCCCCAGGAGTGGCCAGCGAAGAGCTGCATCAGTGACCGCACCTCCCCTATCCAGTGGCCCCCAAGTTTTACACTCACCCCCCCCAAGGAGCAAAATGAGCAAAGGTACCCGTGCAGGGGGAGCTTGGTGGGTCCCCGGGACAGTCGCTTAGTGACCCCCAGCAGGTACCTTATCAGAGACCAACAGGTGCCTGTCCCAGGCCAGGAATCTTTTGTTCAGAGGGTCCTCTGTGGGAAGGCGAGGTTGTGAACCTCAAAGTCACAGCCCGCCCCCAATATTGCCCACCGTCGGGACGGCAACACTGGGCCCCTCACAGCCCCAGGTGGGAGTAGGGGTGCGGGAGCCCCTTCCTTGGGTGGCCCAGCCCAGGCAGCCCGGCACTGCAGCCCCTGTCCGGGCCGGGGCCACCTCTTCCCCACCATAGGACACTGCATCCCTAAGGACCGCCTGTGTACAGGTGGGAGACTCGGGCCCGGGGCTCCTACCCAGCAGCTTGCGGAAGACTTGGTGGTGCTCGGGGAGCACGGGGCTCTCCCGTCGCTGCCGCTTCCTGCGCAGCCCACATGGCTGCTCCTCGTCCTCCTGCTGTTCCTCGTCCTCCGACTCATCCCTCTTCCTCCAAACAGCACCCTGAGGCCAGGGGCTGGCCTGAAGCCCACTGTGCTGAGCCTGGGAGGCTGCGTCCCCCTTTTCTTCCTCTTCCTCCTCCCCCTTCTCCAGCGCCTCTGGATCCTCCGGCTCCTGCTCCGACTCTGACGGAGAGGCTAGACTGAGTCCCAGCAATTCCTCAGCTGCCCATGGACTCCTAGGCCCCCAAGCTTCTCTTTCTCCATCTCCTCGCACACATCTTATCATTGTTCACACCCCTGTGACGTTCAGTCTCTTCCTCAGGGGAGAATTTCTCCCTGGGGACACAGAGGGGCACCTCCATTTCCCTATTTCCCCCATCCCGGCTCCCCTTCCTTGTCCTGGCTGTCAGTCCATACCCCAAGAGCCTATTCTGTGCCGCTCCTTCCGACCTCTCAGTGTCTCCCCAACACTCCTGTCTGCGCAGCTCCCAGTCGCACCGGCCCCAACACCTACCTGAAGGTCCTGGCATTATTTCCTCCGGCGCCACCTCCAGGGGGTATCCCGAGGTGCTGGACTCAGGGCTCTGGGGCTCAGACCCAGGACTCTGCCTACGGCTGGCCTTCCCAGGTCCACTCTCTCCCCCGATAGCTCAGGTTCTCCCTCAGTAACATCAGCGCCTGCCGTCGAGGAGCTGAGCAGACGAGGCTTTGGGCTCTCAGCCAAAGGCTACTGTTGCTTACTTGAGCTTCAGGTTCTGGAGGTCTGGGATCTTCCAATCAGCACAGCCGGAAGTTCTGATGTCATCAGAACACCCCTGCACCCCCACCAGCAACGAGTTTGAAAGAAAACCCTCAACTGCCAGGGGGCTTATCCAGAAGTCAGGGGGCAGTACATAGGTGGCCCTGGCCCCGGGCCAGACCCCAAACCAGTCTGCACGATTACATCCCTGTTTTCCACACTGTGTGCCACACTTCTCCCCTGGGGACATTGAGCAGAGGGGCCTGGGAGGAGGTTATAGGAGTTTGGAATCAATTGAACGACAGAAACCCCCAAGAACCCACCCGGGGAAGACAGGCTTGGCCCTGTTGGTGCTTTTAAAGGTGCGTGCTGCTGGGTTTGAGCCATAGGCTGATCCGGCTTGATCCCCAGTATCCCCTTTAGTACCCCTAGGACTAATTCCTGAGTGCAAACCCAGAAATACATGTGTGTGTGTGTGTGTGTGTGTGTGTGTGTGTGTGTGTGTGTTTGTGTGTTTATGCCTGTCTCGGGTCTGGGGTCTGTCCAGTCCCCCTCTCATGATACCATCTCATACAGAAGACCGTATTTTACTCCCAAAGAAATGTTTGTCTTGGAGCTGGAGCTGTGATACCGCTCATAGGGTGTTTGCCTTGCACACAATCAGGGTTTGATCACTGGCACCCCATAAGTCCTCTGAGCACAGCCAGAAGTGATTCCTAAGTAGAGAACCAGAAGTACACCCTGAAAAACGCTGGGTATGATCCTTGTTTCTCGTCTTTTGCCCATGCTGGGGATCAAACCCAGGAGTTTCACACGCGCTAAAGAACTTGGCAGTGTACTAGCACCATTACTTATAACACTAATTTTTTAATTTTATACACCTCTACAACAAGGATTTTGAAATTTTTTTCGTTTTTGTCACACTTAGTGGTGCTCAGGACTTATTCCTGACTGCACACAGGGATGCTCCTGGCAGGACTTGGGGTACCATATGGGATTTAGGGTTCTAGGGATCCAACCTGGGTCAGGTTTGTGCAAGGAAGGTATCCTACCCACTATTGTACTATTTATCTGACTCTTCAAATGATAAGTTTCTGGGGATGGAGAGGTAGTGCAGTGGGTAAGGTTCCTGCCATACTGGTGGCCAATCCCAGTTTGATCCCTGGCATCCTGTATGCCCCCCAGAACACCACCAGGTATAATTTCTAAATGAAGAGCCAGGAATAGCATTGCTGGGTATGGTCCCCAAAGAAACAAACAACAGCAACAAAACTGAATAAAAACAAATACAAACAAAGAGCAAAGGGCTGTGTACGGACTGGGCCTCCTCCGGTGGGTGCTGGGATGGTGCTGCAGACGATTCCAGAGACAGCTGCCGACTCATGAGAATTGGCAGAATTTCACGATTAGTTCTCCACGATTCTCAAATCTGCCCTATGCTTGTGATTGGGGGCGAGGAGATGGGACACTGCCTCCGTGTATGTGTGTGTGACACAGATAAGAGACGTCCACTCTAGGTGGCATTTCTGCAGTGGGCCTGGTGTGTGTATGTCCGGTTTTGAAATGCAGACTAGGATTCTGCCCAATTGTGTTCTGGACTAGAACCCACAGCCCTTGTACTGCAGCTCCCACCAAAACACTCGTGCAATGAATCTGTGTGTGTACGTGTGTACTAGTGTACTGAGTTCTTCATGTGCATCCTACACCCCTCTCCGCCCTACCCTGCAGGATTGGGACAGCTGGCTGCCAGGCTCTCATTTCTCCTTCACATGTTAGGTGGCTTTTTTCGCCCGTCCATTCTTGTTTGATGTTCAGGGCTTGCAACCCTTGGCTCTGCAAGCAAGGATCGCTCCTGTGGCGCTCAGGGGACCTTGTGGGGTGCCGGGGATGGAACCTGTGCCAAAGGCCAGTGCCTTCCCCTCGATGCTCGGGCTCGGCCCCCTGGGTCAGGCTTTCCCGGGCGTGGCGGCCCGTTGCCTGCCTGGAAATGCAGTCCGGGCCTGTGGCTCCCTGCGCGGCCTCGGAGGACCATGTTCAGTCAGGTGATTGATTGATTTTGCTCTTTGAGTCACACCTGATGATTCACAGGGGTTACTGCTCGCTCTGCACTCAGAAATGGCTCCTGGCGGTGCTCAGAGGACCACCTGGGATGCTGGGTATCGAACTCGGGTGGGCCACGTGCAAGGCAAACGCCCTACCCGCTGTGCTATCACCCCAGCCCCTGCGGTCAGGTGATTTCAGTTGGGCTGGGATGGATGCAAGTTAACTCCTGCACTGCCTCTCCAGTCCCCTTTGCTTTTTCTCATCCCACACTTGCTTGATCATGGTCAGTCTGTGAGTATTTTTTTCTGTCTCCTTCAGTTATTTCAGGGCCGATGTGTTAAGTTAGGTCCTTTTAGACTGGAGTGTTTCAGATCAGATTGCGTTTCCTGAGGGTAAGGATTCCGGTTCGTATTCATGGTACAGCTTCTTACGTTGTTGCAGTAGTTGAATCTGCAATTCATCTTCAAGGGTGCTTGCAGTCTTGGTAATTCTCTTTCTGTTCCTCTTGTGGGTTTGGGGTAAGGATGCATACAGTGCTTCTTGAGTCCTGCAGTGCTGGGCATTCCCTGGGGTACCCTGAGAGTGGGGTCGAAGGGGCCTTTTTGGCTGCCCCTGTTGTGTGGGGGTCATGAAGTTGCAGGGATTGAGCTGAGTTGACCATAAGCAAGGCAGACTCTTTGACCCCATTAACATCTTTTCTCTGGCCGTGAGTGCTGTCTCTGGCCTCAGAATAAAAAAGTACGTCTAGGGGGCCTCCCTTCCCTTGCAGTGTTTTTGCTGTTGCTTTTGGTTCGTATTTTTCCTTTTTAGGCCCGACCATGGCTTGGGGGGAATCCAATGGGGTGCCAGGGGTTGAATTGGGGTCAGCACGTGCAAGGCAAGTGTTGTACCGCTGGCCTGGTGCCTTCCTCTTGTGGTGCTTTAGTTAGTGCCTAGGGCTCTGACGGTTTGATGCTCAGGTGGGTGGCATGGTTCTCCTTGGTCCAGCAGTTCCGGGGCCTTCCGTCCTCGATTGCATTCTACCCTCTCGGCTCTCTCTGGGAGTAACTGTGTTTAGTCCTGTTAAAGGATCTTTCCTGACAAATGGGCATTTCTCTTGCAAACTTTCAGTTGGTAAAAGGCAGAATCCTTTCTCAGTGTCCTCACAGGCATTTCAAAGACTGTTCAGGAGAACACAGGCCAGTTATTCACAGGAGCCTGTGGATCACGGCCTCTCAGGGTTCTTTGTGACTCGTGCACAGCAGATGCACAAATAAAGAGCCCCTCAACCGTGGCCGGGAGTATCCTCTCTGGGGGAAAGAGGGGTGCACGGGGAGTACCACCTGCTCTGCTGGCGTGTTCTAGAAATGTGCATCGGGTAGTGTGGTTGAGGGCTGCTCTAGCCTTCCCATTTCCTCCTGCGTGGGCACTTGTCTCAACTGTTGTAAGAGCAGGTCAGGCAGATTGGAATCTTCTGCAGTTGTGGTTTTGTCTGTGTTTTGAAGCTCACGCCACTTTTTTCTTCACACCTCTGTGGTCCTTGCCTGTGGCCAGAGCAGTGGGCAGAAAAGCCTTTTGGTGACACAGGTGAACTCTGGTGCCTCCTGTGCTGTCCTGCAGTCCCCACTGTTCTCTCTTCCTGTTCTCTCTGTCAGTGTTTTGGGGTCACACCCACCTCAGTACTTCTGGTCATTCCTGGCAGTGCTGGAGGACCATGAGATGCCTGAGATCATAAGAGCATGGCCGTGTCGTGGCGCATATGTAATGGCAAGGCAGATGCCTCACAGGCAGGGCATGGCCAAGGCTATGTGGGACAGGAGCAGCCCGGGGCTCCATCTCCTCCTGTCTGTCCCCAGACCTCCAAGTGCCAAGTCTGTCGCCGGGTGCCAGGGACAGATTCTACCTTCGGAGGCACAGGCTGTGTGTGTGTGTGTGTGTGTGTGAGAGAGAGAGAGAGAGAGAGAGAGAGAGAGAGAGAGAGAGAGAGAGAGAGAGAGAGAGAGAGAGACTGGGGGGATGAGGGGCGGGGAGTTCCTAGCAAGGAAGGTGATGTCCCTTGGGAAGGGAAACGATTTGCTCCCTGGCTCCCTGCTTGTCCAGACCAGTTGGGAATAGCCTGCTGAGGCTGGAGAAAGGGGTTCTGTCCGGGCAATCACCCCACAGCACTCCCACGGGGCCTGGGTCCCCAGACCTTCCAGCTGGTGGTCACAGATCATCTGGGGACAGGACTTGGGGGTGCATCCTGAGACTCTCCAGCTTGTCTCGGAGCTTCTGGGATCCTGGGATTCCAGGACCACACACTGCAGCGATGGGGTGCGGGTCTTCGGCTCCCTTGAGCCCTCTCCCTTCCCATGTCTCTTCTTCTGCTGCATCTCCGAAGTGTTCGGGGCCCCATTTCTCCCCACCCTGTCACATGAGGGCTGGACAGCCACATCCGGGTCTACAGGAGCCTGCCCTGTGGCCTACTGCCAGCCCTGCTGTCCCCCCTACCCTGGCTCCTCTTGGGGTTCACTCCGTTCCATGCTGCTTGGCTGCTAGCTCTGTTCCCCGAGTCCCTCTGTCGCTACTCCGGGCTTTGCAAGAACCAGAGCCACATCCAGAGGTGCTCAGGGACCTCAAATATTCAGGAGAGGTGATGTGCAAGTTCATTAACCCTCAAAGGAAGCAAAATTATTTTCTTCATAGCCCTCTGATAATCTCACTGTAATTCAAATAATTTGTTCTGAACTTTCAGGCTTGCTCTGAGGCTATTCCTATGTATATTCTCATTCCCCCTCCCCGATTCTGTCATGTTCTCATTATTGTGTTACAAAATAAT
This sequence comes from Sorex fumeus, assembly GCF_029834395.1. NCBI lineage: Eukaryota > Metazoa > Chordata > Mammalia > Eulipotyphla > Soricidae > Sorex > Sorex fumeus. The sequence continues at coordinate 343,123 of NW_026606326.1, forward strand.
GTATTGAAATTTTGTAAAAATCAATCTTCACATTATACAAAAATATGAAAGCAGCATTTGAGGTACCAAAATTAGCTAAGTATATAGAATATTACGGATCGTAAAGATTAAGAGAACTCCATATGACACCTTTGTATAGACTTGTGACTTCATCAGTTATTTTGTGAAAATCTTAGACTTACTTTTGTCTTGCAGAAAGCTGTGAGTTGATGCAGTGTTTCTCACATTACTTCCTAACATTTCCTTTTCCATGTCCTACCAGTTGACTCCCTACTTTTATGCAGTCACCCCATTTTCATAAATTTTCATGTGTGACTATTTTGGAATATCCAGGGGACCTATAAGGATTCATATGGCCCCTGTTTGAGGGGAACTGTCAAAGAGTACATATAGATTTTTTTTCTGGATGGCAGACAATTATTAAGCACCAGCTATTGATATGAATATTTTACATATATATTCAGAAAGTTTTCCACTATAAGTGATGATTATATACAGATAATAGAGAATCTTTTAGTACTATAGATTAAATTATTATAGACAATAAGGCAAGACTCTTCACCATATTCATTGCAACCAAAATCTTTATTATTAGACAGTGAGAAATGGCATATTGGGCTAAAAGTTACCTTTTCATAGCTTCTACAGGGAACCATAGATGATGCTAGGAATCAAAACAGGGTTGGCTGCATGCAAAGTGACTTAACATCTGTACTATTTCTCTGACCATGAAATTTTGTTATTTGTTAGGTTTTAACTTTAATATTTTCATAGTATAACTTATTCTATTAACCAGAATCCTCCAGTATTAGAAATCTGTTGCTGTTAATTTTCTATGTTAATAAAACGATGGTTTTTTTTTTAATTTACTTTATTGTATTTTGGATAGCTCTGAGTTTTTATCCTCAGAAAAATTCTAAGAATAGTAAATAATGTTCAAGAGATCAATACTTTTTAGAAATTTTGATAGTCTTTGTAGGGCAAGACATCCCTTCCCGCCAAATAAGCACTTCTAGGAGTGTTCCTTGAGCACAGAGCCAGGAGTAAGCCCCAACTACAGTCAAGTGTTACCACAAAACAAACAAACAAAAAATCCTAATAAAGTAGAATTACCAGTAGTACTATTATTTGCTACCTTTTATAATTTTGCTAATTTATTAGGGTTATGAAAAAAATAACAAAGCAAACATTGCCAAAGAAAGAAATAAACATAAAATTGTCATGTTTTAATTGTGTTGTGAAATAATTTATGGCCATATAGATAGAGTTAGGGTTCATGTCTTTGCATATACCAGATCCAGAATCTATCTCTGACACTACATAGAGTCTTAACCAGAGCAAGTGTAGCCCAGGAGACACCCAAGGATGACTGGTAATTTCCAACATTGCAGGAAATGAGCGAGTACCATATCCTCAGACCCTACCATTGAATGATAGTCCAGGTTGGCTGAGTATCATTGGGACTTGCTCCCTGACAACTCACCCCCAAACTTGGGAGGCCCCAAAACCTATAACAAGTTTAATAAAGATGTGCAAGATAATGGAATAAAATTCAGTAACATTCTTGTACACTATTAGGTACCAAATTAGAAACTATATTTTAAATGTGATATTTTATTGTTTGTATATGCTTGGCACCAAAATATTAATTAAACACAATAGTACTACATACTCATATATTTTAGCAATTTCTCAGACTCATTCTTATAAATAATTTTATATGAGTAAGGACATGTTCTGTACTCGTCATGATTTGATTTGATAGGTACATAAACCCCACTTATGCCCTTAGAATAAAATGATTAGAGACAACAAAATCAACACAGAATTCAATGGCCTTTCTAAACACCAAGAATAAGTAATCTGAAAAATAAAGAGACAGATGATTTGTACACTGAAAGCTGTAATATGGTATTGTTGAATTTAATTTAAAAAGACATACATAAATAAAATTATCAGGCATAATGGGCTGAAGACTTATTAAGATTCACATTAAGCTTAACAATAACTTTAGGGTGGTAGCCCCACACAAATTCATCTATATATTAAATGCATTCCCTAGCAGAGTATCAATTATTGTTCAACAGAACAAAACCCAACATAATATTCACATGGAATCTAAAGAACACAAGGGTCAAATGTGAGGCTCAGTGGTGCCTTTCATGCTTAAAGCATGGCTCCAGTCCTTAGCACTACTCCGCCAAGAAGAAGACTTTGAAATCAAATTAGTTTTTAATCTTTAAAAAAATACAAGAACAAAGTAAGAAGAAACATGCTTCTGGATTTCAAGCTGTATTTCTAGGCCACAAATATAGCAAGAAACCAGTAGAATGTTTTATTTTATTTAACAATTTATTTCTATGACATTTCAATATATTATATTTACATGATTCATATTCTATTTTGTTTCAATGATTTCACCCTATTCAACAATTTATTTCAAGGATACTACCACAAAAACAGATAGAGGACAACAAAATAGAATAGAGAAACCGAGGACTAAACTCTTGTAAAGTCAATTGACTTTCAAAAAGGGTGAAAGAATGTACCATTTAGTGGACAAAGTGTTTTTTTTTAATTAATAATGTTGAAAACTGAGTATCCACATAGAAAAGAATGAACCCATGCCCTTTCCTTTAAATTAACACAAGTCAACTTAAAATGGATCAAAGATCTAAATGCTTTTGTCTAAAACTGTTTAGAAGAATACAAAAGGGAAATATTTATGAAATTGGATTTAGATATTATTATTTGGATTTGACATCAAGAGTGCAGCAAACAAAATAAAAATACTGATAAACAGGTCATCAAAGTGAAAAACTATTATAATTTTGAACTATTCTCTTTTGGGCAGGGTATTGTTAGAGATTGAGCCCAGATCTTGTCCATGCAAACATATACTTTACCACCTTAGCCACATCCTTGATCTCAAAACTATTGTTTTAAGTCAGAAACTATCAAGCAATAAAGTGTAATCACCAACGTTGGTTTAGTATCTGGCACCCATATTGTTTCCTGAACTCTGCTACAGTGCTCCCTGAGTGCAAAGCCAGGAGTAAGCACTGAGCACTGATGGTCCTTGTTCAAACCAAACCAAACCAAACCAAAACATTAACTGGAAAAGTTACACACACACACACACACACACACACACACACACACACACACACATATATATGCCTGCGCGTGCACACACGGTTACTATTCTTCTATGATTAAACTTTCAGCTTATTATAGCAAGGATGGAACTAATGAGGCACAGTAACTCTGTACACCCATACTATCTACCTTAATACTATTGCAATCATCATATCTGTAGCACTGTCTTGTAGCACTGTCTTCACGTTGTTCATCAATTTGCTCCAGTGGACAGCAGTAACGTCTCCACTGTGAGACTTGTTACTGTTTTTGGCATATCAAATACGCCACGGGGAGCTTGCCAGGCTCTGCTGTGAGGGTAGGATACTCTCAATAGCTTGCTGGGCTCTCTGAGAGAGATGGAGGAATTGAACCTGGTCAGCCACGTGCAAGGCAAACGCCCTACACGCTGTGCTATCGCTCCAGCACGTATAGTGTTAAACTGATTAACACTGCACTGCACTGTCCTCCTGTTGCTCATCGATTTGCTGGAGCAGGCACCAGTAACATCTCACAACAAATTGTGAGACTTGTTACAGTTCTTGGCATATATGTCATGGGTAGCTTGCCAGGCTTTGCTGTGCAGGCGAGATACTCTCGGTAGCTTGCCAGACTCTCCGAGAGGGGCGGAGGAAACGAACTTGGGTCGTCGGCGTGCAAGGCAAATGCCCTACCCGCTGTGCTTTTCCTCCAGTCCTGATTAACATTAATATAGCTTAACTAAAGTTCAGTAATTCAATTTTATAGAGCTGTCTATAAGACAGGGAATTGGATATTAGTGTCGGTCTGGTAGAGACATAATTCTGAAACTAAAATACTTTTTTAATGTTCAGGCCATAGAACATAAGTCATTGTTTTGTTTCTTCCTTTCTTTTTGTTTTTCAAGGCGAAGATGTTTCCCAAATACCCTGTGACTCCACTTTCATTTAAACACTTTATTAGGGGTTGAAAAGGAAGCTCAAAAAAGGTGGAATATAGATCTTATATGCATGAGATTCCAAGTTTGGTCCTTGGTATAACAAGACCCCTCTGTGGTCCATTGGGGTAGTCCTGATAACTCCTGACTTTTGCTGGACCTCAGCAATAATGCATCATTATCCAGAACACAGGACCTTCAAGACTGTATATCCTGGTTCAGTGTCATAGGGAGTGGTTACTCTTGGACAAATCTGGCCATTTGCAGAGTCTTTACTCAACAGACTCTATGCTTTTTGAGTATATTCCTTATTATACTCAGAATATGATAATTGTTCAACATCCTAGTTCAACATCAGGCTTAAAACTATTAGGAAACTGACCAGGAAAAAGAAAAAAAAAACAGAAGGAAAACATAGTGTATGAGAGACTCATAGGAGGCTTTGAGAAACTGCAGTATTCCTAGAAACTAAGAGAGTGTGAGCATGTGCAAAAAATACATGATATGGTCCTTATATATCATCAAATATCACTTGTTTTCAATCCTCTTGACATAGGATTGATATCATCTCACGTAATGACAAGTGAGGTGATATCTCACTGGCTGTTACTTGCAAGTCATATTGAACGTTTTATAAATGTGTAAGTAGGCTAACTGATGATTTTATGTAGAATATCTAGTAATGTCTTTGCTTATTTTTCTAATTAGTCAATGTTATTACTAGGAACTTGTGAATTATTTATGTAGTTTGAGTATCAGGCCTTGCAAGATCTCTCTCTCTCTCTCTCTCTCTCTCTCTCTCACTCTCACTCTCACTCTCAATCTGTGTGTATATTTGTGTGTGTGTGTACACATTTTCGTTCAATATCTGGAGCTGCCTTCTTGTTTTGAAGATAGTAGTTTCACCGTGTAGGAGAGCTTTACATCTCCTATTTCTTTATTCTTGCTTTTGTTTCTTTAGTCTTGTCATTGAAGCTAAATATACAAAGACCCCTCTGATTGTGAGATTCTGGAGTATTTTGTGGCTTCAAATCTAATATGTAAGTCATTATATTGCTTTGAATTAAAAGATTTTTGCATGGTATTAGACAGTGACCAAGTTTGAAAAATGTGCTCTCTGGTGATTTCTAATATCATTTATTGTTTTATGATTTCCTTTTTTAAATGTACATTCTTTGCTTATTTTTTCACAGGTCAGATATTTGCATCAAACATTGTAAATACCGTTTCCTCAATAAAAAGCTTTAAGTAGACAAGTGGAAATTTAATAAATGATTCAGACATAATCTTACTGTAGCAAAGATTAAAAGGCAATTTAGTTGAGTAAGTACAGTCTTCTCAATTGTTAATAGTTCTAGAACAACTGGGAACCCAAATGCAAAAAATAATAAATCTTCATCTAACCTCAGATTCTATCCAGAAAAAGCTTCTCAAATTGGTTCCCAAATATAAATGCAAAATCTAGAACTCTGAAACTTTTATAGCTATAGAAACAGAATTTGTGACCATTAAGTAATGAGTTTTACACAAAACAAAAATCACGGTGAATGAAAAGACTAAAACATGCATCACTTTAAAAAATGTGTTAGCAAGGGGGTTAGAGGGACAAATATATAAATAAACTGTAGCAATTTTTCAGTGTGCTTGAAGAAAACTGAAATAAGCAGTACCATATTAAAACTTTAATTCCTTCATAGAGTCCTTTCTAAATCACAAGCCTTTAGACATTACACTAATATAAAGCGGGACCTTTGGGGATTATAATATTTCAAAGTAGGTTCATCAAGTTTGACAAATTGGCCTCCTGTGGCAGAGGAAGTTGACAATGTAGTAGTTATTTAGTAGGAGCAGAGATTATTCAAGAATTTCTGTACCTTCCTCTCAATTTTGTTGCAAACCTAAAATTTGTCTTTAAAATTCTAAATCTGTATTTTTATGGAGGATGTGAGGGACTCTACAAATAGTGCTCAGGAGACCCAGGGACCTTCCTAGTAATTCTTAGTCAACCAAATTGGCAATTCAATGCAAGGTCCCAAGAATGCAGTGCTGCTCTGGTGGGCATTGCAGGGGTTTTACTCAGACCAACCTGGCAATTTCTATAGTTTATATTTTATATTTGGAGACCTTTAGGACTGCACCCGAAAAGCTCTGGGAGCCATGTGAAGCTGGGCTTTGAACCTAGGTTGGAGGCATGGATTCTAACTGCTGTGCTATCTTTTGAGTGTTAGCACATAGATGATCTAATTAGGTTTTTCAATGCATTTAATCAAATGAGTAGTAAGTGATCTCTTATGCACTCTCATTGTTGAAAAATTCTCATGTGTGTGGCAAAATGGGGCTGGAGCGATAGCACAGCAGGTAGGGCATTTGCCTTGCACACAGCCAACAGGCTGACCCAAGTTCGATTCCTCCGCCCCTCTTGGAGAGCCCGGCAAGCTCCCAAGAGTGTCTCGCCCTCACGGCAAATCCTGGCAAGCTACCCATGATGTATTCGATATGCCAAACACAGTAACAACAAAGTCTCACAATGCGGACATTACTGGGCCCGCTCGAGAAGATCTATGAACAGTGGGAGGACAGTGACAGTGACAGTGTGGCAAAATGGATTTCAGTGTAATCCATTTTGGTGCAATACTCACCAAAATACAAATGACATAAAATATGAAGAGAAAAAACGCTCAACTATCTAGAAGGGCACCTGAGATTGAAGGATATTGGAGATCTTAAATCTTTACCATTACAAAGTATGGACGCTCTCAATGGATGTATAATTTCTGCTAATTGTTGTGCAATTCTCTGTCTACCAATGAGGCAAGACAATGTGGCTACTTTTAGGGCACTTTTCTGCCCTCTTCTGAACTGTGAGCCTATTGCCAATAAAGCTCTCTCCTCACCAGGCCCTCCAGTAGTAGTGGAACTGGCTCAGCTGTGTACAAAGTAAACTCCTTCCTTGCTACCCTATTTTTATGGCTTCTAGGAAGACTTCTTTTCAGGCACTTTCAATGCTATTTTCTTTGAATTTATTTGTAATCATGTTCATATTTTATACACTTGACAACAGCTTAAGTAAATTTTACTGAAAATATAACTCAGAAATAGAAATGAAATAAACTGAGACAAAACAATATAAATTATTATTCTGTCAGGTTCAGATATGAAAGAGAAAAGATTTAACATTTATTAAATAGTTCTCTTAGAGCCATTATGAAAATTATTTCTAAAGAAATATGCTTATATAGTAGACATCAGATTTCCAATTCACTTGGAGCAAACAATTACATTTAGGGTTTTTGTTTATTTTTTTTTCCTAAAAAAAATTGGTTGGCCAAGCCCTCAGGGTTTACTCCTGACTCTACTCAGGGATCATTCCTGGCGACATTCAGGAGAGCACATGCAGTGACAAAGATCAAACTGGGGTCAGCTGCATTCAAAGAAAAGTGCTCTACCCTCTGTACTATCTTTCCATCCCCAAGAAGTTCTCACATTACTTTTATCCAAGGTCACACAGTCAAATATTGGAATCTAACGTTTTTTGACTCTAGTGCCATGAGGAAAGAGACTTCATGAATGAGCTGTTGCAATATACACTTTTAATACTATTTTTCGATAAATTGGGCCTTTCTTTGGGCTTTAATTGCACTAAGATGGAAATTTGTCTAATCATTCTTAATTTCTATTTAAGCTATTTGACACTCTGATTTTCATGAAAAGAGCCACCGTATGTTTTAGTTCTTATTAAAGTTGTTATGCTGCTAGTCATATGTCACATCACTGAATTGCTTCTCTATCTACTCACCCTTTTCTGGAGTGTGTTTTGGCAGTTTATCATTTGATTATTTCTCTCACCTTTGCTCCAGGGTTCTTTGACACTCAATCTCCTGTTCCTCCACTGGCTACTCTAATCTGTAAACTTCCTCTGGCTTCCTTCTTTGTAACTTTAATTTCTTCTTAGAGTCCTTTCTAAGTCACAAGCCTTTAGGCACTATCAGCCTGCTACAAGCAAGTACTTGCCTATGAGCATAAGAGGACAATTTAGAAAGAGACAATCTCTAATTAGAGAAAAATCTAACGGAAGGACAAGAGCTACTTTTCATTCTCTGGGTCCTAATTAATCTTAACTCAAAATGATGTCCACTCTTCAACCAATGGTTAAGGAGTTTCCTGTGTCCCTCTGGCCTTAATTAACCTTAGTTTCACATATCAAGGTGACACTTATTGAGAAGTGTCTGCGTTAGATGTATCAGTAAAAGGTAATCTGACAGTGACACTGATCCCCAAACACTGACTAGTTCATATGGTAACAGACAAATTGACCCTAGAATTTCACATATCCAGGAAGTTTTAGCCTAGCATTGGTCATTGTTAGCTTTCTGCTCACTGACTTCAGAAAAAAGCATGGGTTTCAAATAAAAAAACTTTGTGAAAGCAGCCAAAGGAACTGAAGTGTATAGCAGAGAGAGGCAGAAAAGAGAAATCTGTCTCCTGTCTGTAAAAGCATTCTGGAAATGTCACGAATGCTACATTCTGAGCCTTTATTAATAATAAGATGATTGTGTAAAGCAAGTGGGAAGGAAAAAAAAAGATTTGTGGACAAGTAGTAAAAGTCTAGTGAAACCAATAAAATGGTCCAGAGTGAGTAGGGAAGGTAGGCCGATTGCTTTGCAGAGTCAGTCTGGGTTCCCTGGCACCACATATGGTTCACTGAGAACTGCCAAGAGTGATCCCTGAGTGCTGAGCCAAAAGTTAACCCTGAATACTGTTTTATGTACCTCCTTCCCAAAACAAACAAACAAACAAGGGAAAGTATAATCAATCCTGCTAAATCCTAATTTTTAATTTCTTCGTTATTTTTAAGGTTTCAGGGCTAAATTCAGAAGTATGTTTATTGTGTTTTTGTTTTCTAGTCACTGTGATTTTAAATACTGTAATGGCTTCATGCATACAATGTTCCAACTACACCCTCCATAGGAGTGTTTCCACCCTTCCCCTTGTCTCTGGTTTCCTCTTCTCATCCCCCCACCCATCAGCCATCGCTCCACCTTGGTAAACTCAGTACTAGTTCAGATCTACAGTTCCATAGTTCTGAGTTTACAGTTCTGCAGAGCAGTGTTGAACAGTGAGGAGATTGTTTTGTGATTGCAATATTTTGGAGTTATTTTTGAAGTGTCGATATGGTCACAAAATGGCTCATTTAATTTTTGGGCCATTTGTAAATGGGTCTGAAAAGAACAGACAGAAAAGAATGGGCTGGAACAACAGTATAGCTGCTATGTGTAGAACAGTACAACAGTAGGGTGCTCACCTTGCATGTGGCTAACCTGGTTCAATTTCTAGCACCTCGTACGAACTCCCAAGAACCATCAAGTGTGATTCCTGGGCATAGAGACTAGAGTAAGCCCTGAACATTGCTGCGTGTGGCCCAGAAGCAAGAAAAGAAAAAGAAAACTATAGTATAATGACTATTAAACATAATCTTATTTAAATAGTCCACTTATAAAGTAATACATTTGTCTGGAAAAATTCAAAACAGCATAAAAACTGCTTAGTCTCAGCATTTCCTTTTGCAACTTCTGAGTGTTGAATCAAAACTGTAAAGGTCTTCCAATTCTTAGGAGCATTTGTATTTTTATAATTTTAGATTTTGACGTATTTGCTTTTGATTTTGAAAGGTGTTCTCTAGAAATAGAACAGGTGTCTGTTTCTTGTATTCTGATGCTCTGTTGATGCCACTCCATTTAATCTCAAGCTGTGAAAAAGTGTGTCCATGAGTGGCTGTGATGTACTCTCCCAATCGCTCTCCACTTCCAGATATTCTCTCATTTTTGTGACTCTTTATTTTGCACATGACACTGAGAATTGGATTCTGTAATCCTGAAAAAGTAAGTTGTGTTTTTATTCTAATAAGAAATTTATACAGTTAACATAGAGTTAACTTTCACAAGATGTGAAATGTCCTTACTCAAGGACATGATATGTTTCTGCATGTGAAATCCATTAAAATGTTTTTTCCAATTTATTTTCCAATATAGTATAGTCTTGTACACCTCCATAGACTTATCTAGGTTACATTGGTTTATAATAGAATAAATGTTTATATGGTTATATATTTAGGTGTACAATATTAACACATGTGTATAGTCAGTATCCTTTACCACTGTTCAGAGGAAGAGAATTTCAGCCCTCCCGCTTCCATCACACTTAGGTAACCATAACTCTATCCACAGGGTCTAAGAATGTATTTTCATTGGACAGTGTTCTGTCGTTTTTTTACTTGATTTGCTTCTTTGCATACAAGCTATTAATGAGACCATCTGGTATTTGTCTCTTCCTTTCTGACTAACTCCACTTAAAATAACAAATTCAGTTTTATCCATGCTGTAGCAAAAAAATAAGATGTCATCTGTATCTCACTGTGACTCAATAAAAACAAGTAAGACATCATCTTCTGCTATTATCCATTTGTTTTTGTATTGGAACCTCACCTGACTGTGCTCTGAATTTACTCTTCGATTTATACTCAGGGATCACGCCTTGCAGGGCTCAGGGTGCAATTTGGGGCGACAGGAATTGTACCCAAGTAGGTTGCATGCAAAGCAAGTGGCCTACTTACTCGATATTTTCTCTCCATCCCCTGTTGTTATTAATTTTACAATACTTTCTATGATATATTCAAATTTTCTAATATAATTATTTTCATTCAACTTATATAAATGTTAAATATACCCGTGGGTTTTCTTAGAGTATTATTGCAGCATTTCCTATAGACTTGTTTGTTTTATATTCATTGCTGTCACTTTCTTTCCAGAAGTTTGATGTTTATTTTATTTTCCATTTGAGAAAGATATGTCTTTTTTTTTAATGTAGAGGTACTGCTATTTATTCAGCCACTGATTAGGCTGATTGAGTTGTGCATAAACTCCACCTTACTTTTTTTCCCCATTTTTTATAATTGTATTTATTGAATCACCTTGAGAGCAGTTACAAAGTTTCCAGCTTTAAGTTTCGGTCATACAATGAAACACCCATCCCTTCACCAGTGCCCATTATCCACCACCAAAATCCCCAGTGTATACCCATCCCTCACCCTCACCCTACCTATGGGGCAGATAACCTCCAAATTACTCTCTCTATACTTTGATTACATTCAACATTTCGACACCACATTCACCATTATTATTTGGGATTCTACCCCAACACTCAGATCTGCCGAAAAGGCAACAGTAGACAATTTGTTTTCTATTGCTGGTTATGAAGAGCATATGATGTAGCATGGCTGCAGTAGTGGCTGCGTGATTTTGAAATTTCAAAATTTTAACAATTAAATCCAGAGGGATTTCTTACCAAAAGCTGCTGGGTTCCAAGATTTGTTCCTGAGTCTCTGGGATCATGGCCATTAAGCGTCTTGTTCAGGAGCCAGAGAGTCCGTTCGTGGGTGGCAACTTGGGGTCTCGTTGGGATGGGGAGGAAAGGGCCAGCTCTACCACCATCCCATGAGGTCCCATGTGTCTCATCACTGAGGGCCCAAACCTGACTGGCCTCTGGAGGATGGCGGCCACCGGGCCACCAGGGGGAACAGGCCAAGGCACGAAACCTATTTCCACCTGGGGTGGCCCAGCACTGGTAATGTACTGCAGGGACTGGACGCATTTCTGACAAAAGCCTTTGGGTTTCGAGATTTGTTTCTGAGTCTCTGGGATCGTGGCTGTTAAGTAGCTTGATCAGGAGCCAGAGACGGTGGCTTGGGGTCTCATTGGGACAGTGAGGAAAGGGCTGGCTCTACCCCCATCCCGTGAGGCCCCACGTGTCTCGTCACTGTGGGCCCAAACCTGACTGTCCATTGGCCTCTGGAAGATGTGGCCACTGAGCCGCCTAGGGGGAGCAGGCGGAGAGACAATACCCTTTCCCCCCAGGATGGCCCGGCAACAGTAACCTACTGCGCGGTCCGGACACATTTCTGCCAAAAGCTGCTGGTTTTGAGATTTGTTTCTGAGTCTCTGGGATCATGGCCGTTAAATAGCTTAATCAGGAGCCAGAGAGGCCATTCGTGGGCACTGGACACTTGTGGACTCCCGCTTCAGTGTTCAGACGTACTCTCACAGCGGCTCCTCTTCTCAATTACCTTTCCTTGATATTTCCTCTTTCCTGATTGATCATGTCAGCTAGGGAATAATATTTTTCAAAGCTTTTCATGAGATTTCTTATCCCTAAACTTAGGAGTTAAGGAAAAGCAGCATGTACTAATAGAGGAAAATATTCAACTAGAATATGGTAAGCCTTATTTTAGCTTGAGGTTCACATTTGCTGTGTGATTTTAGACAGTGACTTTCTTTTGCTCACAGACAAAGTGCTTTTCCTCATTGATTACATTATATTTTGTACATGATAAACAACTGCAAATATATGTTTATATATGAGTGTTCACTCTCTGTGTTTCTTTTTCCTTTTAATAGTGATTTCTACATGATATCCATGAAAAAAAGTAAATCAGAGACCATATTTTGACAGAAACAGAAAAGGTAGTTTTGGTAGAAAACCTAATATCTACCAGGATGTTTTATCTGTAGCGGTCTCTCCACTTGTATTTATAATTTAGTAGTTTAAATTTAGTGCTATTTAAAAGTCATTATCATGTGTCTTTTAAGTTTTTTTTTTTTTTTTAAGAAAGCAAACAACTCTGTTCTTACTGGGTCAAAAAGGACTTTCCACTCCTCCAGGGTCTAACCATTACAAAGTGATATACCTCAGTCTAAGTGAACTGATCTTTTCTTTCAGATAACTTCAGGAACCCAACCAATTCATTGCCTGAGGCCCATTATAAACTACGGTAGCATGAGATTTCCCCCTTGCACAGGCAGGGTCTGCGCCCCTCTGTCAGCATGAAGCAGCTTCAGAAGATGGACCATCTACCACTTTCCCTTAATGATTTAAGGTGGTGATGATGTAGGCAGGTAGACAGGGAAGGCCTCCTCCCAAGGAAATGGCAAAAGCCAGCCCTGCAGCAGCTTGGGCCTGGCTGGGACTGGAACAGGTATCGCTTAATGGGGGTTTATGTGCAGCAAAGAATGCTGCTTCTATGCTGATCACACAGGGGTGGTTCGTGACTCCATGGCCAAGCTACGGGAAGGCCTTGAACAGTGCTGAAGAGAAAGGGAGGCCAGGGAGGGTTGGTGGAGTCATGGTTCATTCAGTCTCCCTGACTAACCACCCTCCTCTCCACCCTGGCATGCCCTCTGTCAATCCTCCTGATCATGGTGACCACAGGACCCTGTATCCTAAACCGGCTGGTGACCTCTGGTAAAAAGTGCATACATTCTGTCCAACTCCTAGTCCTGAGGCAACAATACCAGGCGTTGCCACCTACTGAGGAGAGTTACTCTTCGGTATAGTAATCATGGAGGAAGATTCCTCAGTATGGAGCAGAGAAAGGGAGGAATGTGAGGAACAAGTCTAGATAGCTTTTTCAGATCCTCTTTACAGGAACCTGCAATGCAAAATAACTTGTTTTTCTGCCCCTGAGCAAGGAACTCTGAAACAGGTGCCCCGAGTTGCAAGTCATGAGAAGCGGGGGGCGGGGGGAAATCAGACCAGATAACCAGATCTCTTTCATAAGACTCATTTCACAAGACCCAGGACTGCCCTAAAAATCAGGGCGTTCCTAAGTACTGACGCAAATGCTGATCTTTAAACTATAGGCTAAGGAGTGATGTATTTTAAATGGATTGATTAGGAAAGTATGTGTTGTTACAAATATACTGACTATGAATTCCGTGGGCTCTGCTGTAATGGCCATTGGAGGCTTATATAAGATCTCCATTGGAGAAGCTCGGGGTCTTGCCCCCTGCTGGACCTGCGCGTCTGCATAGGTGGCTCGACCCTGGCTAGCCAGTCTTACAATAAAACCTGCTTGCTGTTCGCAGTCTCCGGAGTCTCTTTGTCAATAAAGGGAGATTTTGATTCACACCCTAACAACTTATAGAGTTCAAACACTAAATATTAATTCCCCTCTCATAGCTCACAAAACATAATTTTCTCCTAGTTTCCTTCTTCTCATCTTGGAGCTCCTCAATCTTTTGTTCAGCTTCTTTTATTTGACTGTTCAGAGCATCTATTACCTTTTTTTAATTTTACTTATCATGTTTTTCATTTCTGTTATTTCTGTGATAGCTTTTCATTTTGACTCTCATACTTTCTTTCGCTTTGCTGACTACTATGTTTTAGATGCCAGAGCTAGAAACTTATAGCACAGCCTGTAGGGCATTTGCTTTGCAAGCGGCCAATCTGGCCGACCCGAGTTCGATTCCTCTGCCCCTCTCAGAGAGCCCGGCAAGCTACTGAGAGTATCTTAACCAGCACGGCAAAGCCTGGCAAGCTACCCGTGACATATTCAACATGCCAAACACAGTAACAGTTGTCACAATGGAGATGTTACTAGACCTGCTTGAGCAAATTGATGAACAATGGGAGGACAGTGACAGTGACAGTGATAAATGATATAGGCAGTACATTCTATTATATTAAATGATTTGAATTTTCTTATTCATATAGGTTAAAATCATATAGAAATTATTAGAAATTTGTTGATATATCTTCTGATAATTTCATTTGCCTTTCTTTAAGTTTTGTTGGAGCAAGAATATGAAATAAACTTGTTATGTACTTGCAAGGGGCCTGACTGAGGGATGGCAGACACTGATGGTAGGATTGCTGTTGTGACATTGTATGTCAGAAGCAATTCTATTATGAATAGTTTGGTACATATCAGTGTCTCTCCGTATATGTATATACACACATATATGCGTACACATATGTACACATATATGTATTCTTTCCTTGTTGTATGTGACAACTACAATTTCACACATTTTTTTCCAGGTGCAGAGAGTTTCCCATCATTAGGGACTGTGTACTTGTGCGCTTATAAAATTCACATAGAAATCTTTAGTAAGAATTTGGAAAGTGATTAGGGCAGGAGAGTGGAATTATCTTGGTGGAACTGAAGTCCTCATAATTGCAGGAGAGAACTTGCTTCTCTGTGCCGTTCCATGACTGAACCTAACAAGAAGTCAAGGCAGCAGGACACAAGGCAGTAGAGCACTTCCACTAAAACCTCACCAAGAACTTGGACTTGTAGAACTGTGAGAAGCAAATGTTTGGTGTTGCATGAACTGTTTGTTCAGTCGGAGATGCTGAGACTGATATAGGCAGGTAGATAGGAAAAGGCCCTTGGCAATGAAACCTGGATTAACAAAGTTTCATGAAAGAATTCTAGGATGCATCCACCTTGTGGATACAGAAAACAAAGACCTGGTAAGACAATTGCAGACACTGAGGATATAGGGCCCCTCCCCATGAAGTTCCTCAAACCCTCAGACCTCTCCCTTAATCTGATTAAAATGTGATCCAGTCCAAAGAAGACCATCACCACTCCCAAACTCCCTAGTAATATCCTTAGCAACGGGCCCAGGGGGCGGGGGCTGGGGAGGAGGTGTTTGGAGAAACCCTATACAGGCCACCTTGAACAAAGGAAGCGCCCCCATATGCTGCCTGAGCTCATGTGCTGCTTGCGCCCATGTGGCCATGCTCTCTCTTGAGTATGATACTCTCTCAATCTCTCCCCCTCCACACCCTAAAAATCCTCCAAATACAATCTATTTATTTCACTGCTTGTCTACTCCTGAAATTCCTTTCTGCAAGGCGAGTCAAGAACCCAGTAACCCTCGTTCCCAGGTGGCAGAGGCAGTAGGAGAGAAAGTGACTGTTTTTCTCCTCCCTGCTTCAAATAAATCACCCGTCGGGCCCACCGATATCAAGACAAGGAACACAAAAGAAATTTATGTCATGGAGGACCCTGTGACAAAGGAAGAGAGCCCCAAAATCTCCTTTATTAATCATGGTACATCTAAAGGGTGCAATACATTGATGTCCTCAAAAGGAGTTACAGAAAGAAAACTGAGGCAGCAAAACATACATTGTATCCTAGAGTCAGTAGGCCAGTAGTTTTGGAAAAAACTTTGGGAGGGACATTTTCCTGGTGGATAAAGATAATTGTCATCTAGGTTTTAAAAACAAATTGGAAATTTTTGTGACGATATTTTAAATGATATTTTCTGATTCTTGTGTGATTTTCTGAAATTGTATACTCTATTTAATAACTGCTGTTTGATGACTAATATTCAGAGGTATGAATGAGAATAATGATGTCATTTCCTTGTGATTGTTCTTTAGAACATATACTGGCTACCAAATGCAATCACATTTATTAAATTTTCTGCTTGTTATGTCAGTTACTGGTAAATCTTCTGTTTTATGGACTGGTAAATTATACACTCAAAAATCACCTTCTGTTGCATTTTTTGGTTAGTAGTTTTTGCTAAAATAGAATTTCATTTTCATATTGTACATATGACACAAATTATTAATAAACTATTGTACTGTTTTCTTTGTTGTGTTTGGGGACGACATTCACTGTTGGTCAGGGTTTTCTCTTGCAGCTGCTCTCATATTTTTCTCCCATATGTTTCAACAAGCACTGCCATGCATAATTACTGAGTGTCGAGCCAGGAGTCAACTCTGAGAATTTTGGGGTGCCTCCACAAACAATAAGATCTTATGAAGTACCCACTGTAAGCAAGCCACAGTTTTAAGCATATTAAGAGGCATTAGTTAATAATATTTTGTTAGAAATGCTCTAGCATCAAAGATATAAGATCAAAGAGATAGTATGTGGGTAATTGTCTCCCATGAAGGCAAGGGGAGGGCCAGAAAGGGGCGGTATAATGGGGAGATTGGTGGTGGGGAATGTGCACTGGTGGAGGTATGGGTGTTTGAACATTGTATGTTTGTAACTCAAACATGAAAGCTTATAACTGTATCTCACGGTGATACAGTAAAATAAAATTTACAAAATATAAAGATTCAGTCAAGAGAACTCTCAAAAAAAAGAGAAGACAAGAGAATAAAGAAAAAGTGATTCAAAATAATTTAGAGTCCCATCCCTTCCCTGCCCCAATGGAGCTAGCCCCAGCAGACAAAAACCTCCAGAACTTGAAAGCCATGATCATGGCCACTATCTGCCATTGTGGACTAACCTCATCTATGAGTGATCTGCAGAAAAACTCAGGTATGCGGGACTTCTGACTGAAAACTCCAGGCTCAATGAAATCAGAGAATGGATGACCTCTCCCCAACTACCCCTGTTCTCAGCAGCTTGGCAGTCACAACCTCAAACCACCTCTGGCGCCATATAATCTCATCAATGGCCTTGATCCAGAGACTCAACAAGGAATCTCTCAGAAGAGAGCACAGAACAATACACCATAGAAATGCCCCCAGAACCCATGCCAGCCTGTTTTATTCAGGGCATCCCAGAGGGGGGTGGGGTGGTCCAATGGAGCCAGCCCCCACCAGTCAAAAACTTCCTTCCTTCCTTCCTTCCTTCCTTCCTTCCTTCCTTCCTTCCTTCCTTCCTTCCTTCCTTTTTTCCTTCCTTTCTTTATTCCCTTCCTCCTTTCTACTTTCCATCATTCCTTCCTTCCATCCCTGTTTCCTTCCTTACATATGCCTTCTTTCTTTCTTTTTTTCTTTCTTTCGTTCTTTCTTTTCCTTCCTTCCTTCCTTTACTTCTTTCTTTCTTCTCTTTGTCTTTCTTTCTCTTTCTCTCTTTCTTCTTCTCAGTCTACTTTCTTTCTTCCTTTTGCTAATTAGGGATCAGCAAAAATTTTCTATTGAAAAAACTACACCTAGTCAATTAGTTATGCTTTGAGGATCTGTATCTCTTCTCATCTCTGCAGTTGTAATATGAAATCCGTCCCTGGCCACGTGGGTGATTCTTCCCCAGCAAAGGTCCTGATTCTGTCTTTGCACTGAATCCTACTGGCTCATCTTTTTTTCACTTCTAAAATATATTTCTGCTCCAGCACTGAGGAATAATGTAGGGCTTAATATATTAATATTCCATGTGACTGACCCTGGTTCTATCACCAGCAACACATAGTCCCATGAGCACCACCAGGAGTCACTCCAGAGCACAGAGACAGGAATACCTGAGTATCACTGGGGCTACTCCAAATCCTCTCTACACACACAAACACAAACACACATACATAAAACACACACAAACACACACACTTTCTCGGCTATCCCGGTTGATAGTAAAGTGAGTAGAGTGCTTGCCATGTATGAAGGCAATCCTCAAGGGTTCAAGGGACCACAAGTATTGGGATGGCAGGGATTGAATGGAGGTTGACCATGTGCAAGGCAAGGGTGTTTCCCACTGGATTATCACTTTGATCCGGATGACACAATTTTAAATGACAACTTATTTCAAGTATTTCTTGTGTTCTTTCTGATTCTTTTTAGATGTCCCCAATTACCCCACCGTACTTGGGATTTTCTAACAGATGGCATAATTTGTTGATCACAAGAATTGGTTACAATCTGTCTAAATTGTTTCTCATCTGCCAAATCCAGTGGTCACTTTGAACCTCTATTCAGCAGCTGTCACTCACAGAGAATGAGAGAAACACAGAAGTAGACAAACATGTGGGTTGGCCAAGCTTTAGGGTCACCTGTGCAGCATTCAGTGGTCTCATGGCAGGTAAATAAAATGCAATATTGCACCCCAACCGAAGCAGATCCCTACAGGTGAGCCATTGTTGGAGTGGACGGAGACATCAGGACAGTTAGGAAGTATATAAACGTGCCACAGGGAGCTGGAGAGAAGAGGCTAGTGTAGATCAGAGAGATTCAGTAGGAATCTGTAAACTATAAAGTTGTTTGTGCAGGAGAGAGAATTCATAGGGTAGGGTACCTCTCTTGCACCCAGTCTACCAAACTCCTCCAGGAGTCAATCCTGTGTGTGGAGCCAGGAGCAAGCCCTGAGCATGGCTAGGTGAGGACCCAAAATCAAAATAAATAAATCAAAGATTGTGAAAGTTGTTTATTCTAGTTTTGTCTATATTGTCCCCTAAATCTAAAAGACCTTACAAAGTATTAGTCTATTTTTGCCTGGCACAAGTTTACAGCTGGCAGATACTGTGTTATCTAATCTATCCTTGCCTTCTCTTTTTTCTGGGTGCATGTTTGCTAGCGGAACACCCTAAACTTAGGGTTTTTTGTTTCGGGAACATTGCTCATAGTAATTCATCATTTCCTAACTCTAAAGTAAATAATAATGTACATTATAAAGCATTAACATATCACTTAATATTATTAAACACTAGTAGTAACTTAGTGTTGTTGGGTAACTAGACAATAAAAATTACTACCTAGTAACTGTTCATTTATTAATGAAATATGTAAGTCATCAGTAGAATGGGAGTATTTCCCTAACCCAAGAGTCTGAAGAAAGTGAAACTGTTGTAACTGTCTTGTAAGATTCCATCTCTCTAGCCTGCTTAAGTCTACCTCTTAATCTATCCAATCCAGTCTTCTTCTGGGGAATCGGACCTCCCGATTGGCTAGCCTCTAACTTTCAATTGCCTGCTTTATGACATCATTCTCCCACCAAACCTACCAGCACGTTGTAGAATCTTGGGGCTCCCGTGCAGTTGTTTCTAAACAAGTTTGGATCATCGTGAGTGACCAGTGACCAATGATCAATCACCAGTGATCAGTCATCTGTACTGGACACTTGTGGACTATCGCTTCAGTGTTCCGACATACTCTTACATTGTCTCCTCTTCTCATTTACCTTCCTTTGATATTTCCTCGTTTCTGATCAAGTCAGGTAAGGAACAATATTTTCCAAAGCATTTCACGAGATTTCTTATCCCTAAACTTAGCAGTTAAGGAAAAGCAGCATGTAATAATAGAGGAAAATATTCGATTAGAATATGGTAAGCCTTATTTTAGCTTAATGTTCACATTTGCTGTGTGATTTTAACATTGACTTCCTTTCGGTCACATACAAAGTGTTTTACTTCATTTTTTACATTAAATTTGATACATACTCACAACCGCAAATATATGTTTATATATGGCTGTTCACTCTCTGCACTTCCTTTTATTTTAAAATAGTGATTTTGACATTATATCCATCAAAAAAAGTAAATCAGAGACCATATTTTGACAGAAACAGAAAAGGCAGTTTTGGTAGAAAACCTAATATCTACCAGGATGTTTTATCTGTAGCAGTCTCTCCACATTTATTTATAATTTAGTAATTTAAATTTAGTGCTATTCAAAAGACATTATCATGTGTCTTTTAAGTTTTCTAACTAAACTAGGTGAAAAACTGGATTATGTGGAAGGTGTGGAGTGCTGAGTGGTAGAGAGGCAAGTCCTCAAATGTAAGGAAGTTTAGGGTCATTTTCAACAAGCTTTAATGTGCAGAGGCCAAGAAGTAGAAGATGATATGAGGGAGAATAAAATAGGAAAGAAAGATTATGGAGGGAAATTATCAAGGAAGAAGAAACAGCTTGAGATAGAATGTTGGAGAGAACAAGATAGTTCAAATCAAAAGAGAAGGGATATAGTTAAATATGCTAAGAGCCTGTCAAAGCAGTTGACTTTAATCAATTCTAGGACTAGAAAACATACTATGTCTCAAGTAGAGTACCAGTAGGAAAAAAAGACCTATAGAAAACCATGGTTGTGGTTTCTTTTCTTATTATCTCTAGAACACAGTTGGCCCTTGGCAGTTTTGAATAGAAACACGTTTTAAAAATGATACTTCCTATAAATAACTAATACTGGTTACCTAGGGGGATGGAAGATGCATCATCGTCAATGTGTTTATTACATTCTAGTTTGTAAGGTACATGTATAGTCTGCCTGTTATAATAAAGAAGTGATATCTTCTAGGTTGAATCAGGAGAATTAATTCTTTTGTGTGGTAAGTAGGGTCCAGGTTAAAGGCAACTTGTCATCTTCACAAAGAGTTTCTTTCTGGGCTGGAGCAATAGGTAGGGCATTTGCCTTGCACGCGGACAGGTCATTTGCCTTGCATGTCGCCGACCCGGGTTCGATACTCAGCATCCTATATGGTTCCATGAATACCACCAGGAGTAATTCCTGAGTGCATGTTCCAGGAGGAACTCCTGTGCAGTGCCGGGTGTGACCAAAAAAGAAAAAAAACTAGTTCCTTTCTAACATGACCATATTTTGATAGCAGTCGACATCTGCTTTTAGATCCTACAAAGAAATAGAAAAGTCAAGTCTCAGATGTCTAAATACACATTGATTTCAGTTTTGTGGAATTTGAGTTTTTCTACATTAAAATAGTTAAGTTGAATTTTGGTGACTGTTTCTGAAACTTTGGCAATGACATGTTCCTGGTGGATAAAAATACTTGTCATCTAGGTTTTAAAAATAAATTTGAAATTTTTGTGACCATTTTTCAAAACTTTTCTGCTTCTTGTGTGATTTACTAAATGGTATGCTCTGTTTAATACCTGTTGCTTGATGGTTAATATTCAGAGATATGAATGAGAATATTCATGTCATTTCCTTATAATTATTATATTTATTTTTGCTTCATATTCCTTTAGAACATATACTTGCTAAATGAAATCACATTTATTATATTTTCTACTTGTTATGTAAGTTACTGGTAAATCTTTTGTTTTATGGACCGGTAAGCTATACACTCAAAAATCACCTTCTATTGCCTTTTATGGCTAGCAGTTTCTGTTAACATAGAATTTCATCTTCATATCATACATGACACAATTTCTTAATAAACTTACTGTACTGTTTTCTTTGTTGTGTTTGGGGACGGCATTCACTGTTGGTCAGGTCTTACTCTTGGGGCTGCTTTCAATCAGTTACTGTACTATGCTGCTTGCCACATAGCCCAGATGTCATTCATACCTACATACTTCTTTTTCAGTTCTGTGATCCATATTTTTAATGATTTATTTCTTGATCTCTATACTTCTCCCATTTAAATCACGTGAAATAGACAAATTCTATTTATGTGTGCACATTACTCAGAATCAGGAAAAGCATGAGAAGGACTGGTAGTAGGTCCTCTTTAAATGTTTGGAAAAATTCGCTAGTGAATACATCTGGACCTGGGCTCCAAAAGCACATCTTGAGAAAAACTAAAGTACTCATTTTTGAGGGGTGATCAAAAACCAGGGTACGGTTGGTACCCTTCAAATCATGAAGTAGATTGAGTTATATGTGAGCCGTAGATAATAGATAGGAACTGCACAAGAAAAAGACAAACCTGAAGATTACACTGCTAGTAGCTGTAGCGACCCCACATGCCTATATGAATGGAAAATATCTTCCTCCTACTTTCTGACATTGCAGTGATCAAGGCAGAGTCCTAGCAAGAAAGTCAACATGCTTAGGTTCCGTAACCTGGTAATGCATAAGGGACAGCGAGATAGTACAGGAGGGGATAAGGCATTTGTCTTTAGGCAGCCAATCAAGTTGGATCTCTGTCACTGCATCCAGTCTCCTGAGCACTACAAGGGGTCACTCCAGAGTTCAGAGCCAGGACTAGCCCAAGATCACTGCCGAACATTGGTCCAAATTCCGACCCACCCCAATTCCAATAAAAATATTGGAAAAGATTGAACAAGTCTCTAGGCCATCTCTGGGCCTCGGGTTTCTTTCTTCTCCAATAAATTGTTAGTTATTTTCACAGAACTTCCTAATTGTAAAATGCTTTCATTCTAGGCAATAACGTAAAGTTCAATAGGAGAGCAAGCTACAGGTAGAGCTAGGACATGGAGTAACTAGCTGTAAGCAACAAATCCATGCACCAACATCACCAGAGTATTCTATAGCTCTGTATTCAGTTTGGGAGCATTGTGCCCAATACACAAAGTGCCAAAATGTGCCAGTCATTCAACCACCCAAAGTTGTTCGGACTTTTGGTAACTTGACTCTTGGTTTTAGAAACTAGTCTATACTTGAAACTTTAAGTGAATTTTACTCCTCTCAATCGTTGTCAGAGGGGGCTGGAGTGATCGCACAGCAGTTACGGCATTTGCCTTGCACACGGCCAACCCGGGTTCCATTCTCAGCAACCCATATGGTCCCTTTAGCACTTCCAGGAGTTCTTGAGTGCATGAACTAGGAGTAACCCCTGTGCATCGCTGGGTGTGACCCAAAAAGAAAAAAAAAAGTTGTCAGAGATTATCAGTCTCACAGATATTTTTCATCACCCTCTTGTTCCTTACAGAAAATAACCAAAATTCGTCGGTATTGGGAACTGCACATACTCTGCAGCTTCCCCTTCCCATGGTGAACAATGTAGCTTCAATAACAGGAAGTGTCTGCAACTACTCCAGCATACCTACTCCAGCTGGTAGATCTGCTTGGCTCCTGCCCTCAGATTCTGGCATCGCTTTCCAACCACTCATGGGTAGTGCCGATCTTGACCAACATTCTAGCGCAACAATGCTGCCTGGAATGTCTCTTCTATGTCTATGGCAGCTCGTTATGAGAAAACCTTAATACCAACCACATGGTGTCTTTGTACCCATCACTTTCTGCCAGTATAGTTCAAAGGACACCATCTCAGGTTCCAAATCAGAGTTATAGCCTGTCGCTTCCCTATCAGGAAGGAAGCCAGGTGGTTTAATACCATCAGGGCAGTCCAGGACCTCTCTTTTCTGGAGAGGACATCACGATATTGGTGGAAGATAGACTTCCCCAGCTCTTTGATTGCTTGGAAGCCCTAGATCAATGTATAGATCCGCAGGAAATGAACACCACAGATACCATCACTCTGAATCTGGGCCGAGAAAACTCAGGTGGCACTAAGGGGACCTCCCACACAACACGGAAGAACAAAATCCAGGCCTTTGAGCCTCTGGAGGGAGAACCCAAGGCCAAAATACATTCCAAAGACTCAGAACACTTGCTAGGTGGAGAAGGGATTGTTTGTAATGCTGCAGCCAGTAACAGGTGTCCTGTGACCATGGGCATAACTAACAGCAAACCTCAGAAAGCTGCGTACAGCAGGATCAGCAAGACCAAGAGTCATGGGCAGGAGAAGACAAAAAAAAGGCCAGAGAAAACTCCAAGAAACCTAATGATAATGATCAGACAGGGAACAAGGTGAAGGCAGATGTGAAGCCCACCATTGCCAGGATGAAATGCAAGTTAAGTCATCCTGAGCTTGGCCAAGAGGCACTTAAAAAGCCAGGCAGCAGCCAGGGCATGCACATGCTGAAGTCTGTGCAAGAGTTTGATGCACTGGGGAAGAAGAGGGATCCAAAGCCTCAAACCTCTTCCTCCGAGGTCCTTGGTAGTTCAAAGAAGCCCAAAGATTTCCAGCCCTCCTCAGTTGTGAAACCATTGGCAGGTGCTATAAGGGATGGAAAAAGTCTTGAGAAAACTCAGGTCAAAGCTCAGAAACCAAGGAGCAGTGCTAAAGAATGCTCGTCTCAATCCCATTCTGAGCTGCCACCTCCTGGGAAAGTCAAATTTGTGCCTTTGCCTTTTCTTACCATGGAGAAGCCGCAAGCTCAATGTGTTCCTCATAAACCACAATCCCTGGCTTCACATCGTCCTGCTGCACCTTACCCTGCTAGGCCTGGCTCGACCAACTCAGCTTGGCCAACTGCCATCAGTTCATCCCAGCCAGCGACTGCATATTTGTCACACCCTGCCAGACCAACTCAGCCCATTTCGACCAACCCATCTCGACCAGCTTTGCTGAGGTCTACTAGCCGGCCTATTTCTCAGCCTGCAACTTCTAGACCTGCTAACTGCAAAACAAAATCTAGCAATTCTCTCCAGCAGGGCCCTCTTCCTGTCTCTGGCACCGAGCGCCAGACTCCACCCAAACGTCAAAGTGAGTTTCGACTCCAAGACTTCTGTTTCCAACCAATTCCATGGAGAAAGCCCAATGTTCCGGAGCCAGTCATGTCTAAGCCCATCACAAAAAAGCAGAGACCAGAGCGTGAGGCTATGAAGAGGAAGGCTCAGCAGGAGCGTGAGAATGCTGACAAATGCTTCTCTTTGGGAAAAGTGCAGTTTTTTATAGAGAGAGAAAAAGATATGGACATCTCTTAACTCTATGGCTATAAGTAGCTGGAATCGTTGGAGACATTTTAAGTACCAGATGTTTGCCTTAGCAAACACCTGAAATGCCTTACACATTTCATATATTCTGATACATTTTCAAAAGATAAATAGATGCATATAAGTTAATAGATTAGTAATAAAATTTCTGAATGTTGAGAGGCTTTCCATTGTGGTCATCATTAGGAGCGAGTGAGGACTGAAGGATTCATGAGAGATAAATAGAAGTTTGAGGAGTGATAAAAGGGAAACAGACAAGAATCTATAAAAGAGAAACTTGGCTCAGGGTTGTAAAGCCCTTAAGAGGAGAAATTTTATGGGCCTGAAGAAGAGTTGGGGGGGTTGGGGCAGAGAAATAGTATACCTGATGGGGCATTGCAGGAGGCTGACCCACGATTCATCCCTGGAATCCTATGTGGTAGAACGAGTTTCTCTAGATGTTACCTTTGAGCACAGAGCCAGGAGTCAGCCCTGAGTACAGGCAAGTATGTTTCCATCACCAGTCTCCTCTAAAAAAGAATGGGAGAAATTGTACAGTTAGAGGGTTTGGTTTAATATAAAAAATGGAATAGGTTGAAGAAGGAGGATTAGTATAATAAGATAACCCATTGAAAAGTAAAAATATTTTCACAGAGGCTGTCTTTATGTTTCATGACCTTCGTTTTTAAATAAAGAGATTTGAGGCATATCTCCAAAAGGTGTGGGTGGTCTATCCAGAAATGATCAGGCTGTGCGATGCTAACACATAGCCAAGGGAAAGAACCTACAGATGAACAGTAAATGGCCCTCAGAGTTATATAGGAGTGACTGTAAATAGGGAACAAGCAAAGAGAACAGTTGTAGCAAGGAGCCTGAATATCAGCTCTTGGAACATGTAACGATCAATCGCCATGTATTCAGGCCCATGGTTCAGCCACCCTAAATGTACCATTTCACTTCATTTTCCCAACAATTCTCAGAGCCAGTATTACCGGGGCACTAGGCCAGCTCGGTTCAACAATGAGGTGTATATGACTAAGTGCTTTGGATTTGCAAACTCCCCAATGTGGCCAATGTGTCTTTCAGACTACAGCATCCTGGCATTATTGACTTGGGTGCTCAAAATGTATTAGCTTCAGGGGGCCTCTCGGGGGTTTTCCGCGGTGCCGGGTGACTGCAGCCTGCTCCAAATATCGATGTTGTCGGAAGCTCACACAAAAAACAATGCTATATCTGGCGTTGGAGTTTGGGTCGTGGGAGAATCCGGACTGGGACATGCACACTAGGTTACCACTCCCAGAGTGGTTGGAACTGGCTCTTCTTGAGGCTGGGAAGGCGGTGGTGGAAAGAGATGGTCCTAGGAGAGATATTGGTTGATGAATGAAAGGGAAGAAAATGGGGAAGGACTGGGACCAGGACACCAGATGGGCATGAAGGTAAAGTTGGTGGGTAACATTAAAATGTTTTTTAATGAATAACTGTATTACATTCATCAAAGTAGGAAAATAAAATATGTGAAAAATAACAGGTCACATGCAAAGTCAGAGAGAGCTCAAAGAGCGGAAGTTCGTTCTGGAGCTACTGCTGGCACTTGGGCAGACAGCCTGGTTCTCCCAACATCACGTGCTGTGACACAAAACAACCACCATGTGTTAAACATGCAAAGAAAAAAGAAACAAAAATCAAGCTGCAAACATTGAGAGTGGTGAATGGTTTTTCTTTTGGGGGCAGTGGAAGAGACTTTGAAGTGAAGAGTTGTAAGTATTTCCTAAGGGGAAAAGAGTAAGAACACCTTGGCCAGCACAGGGATTAGAAGCCCAGAGGGGAGAGTCTGAAGGCCTTCAATTGCTAATGTGAAAAAAGGTAAGGAGTACTGCATTTACATAATTTAGAGTTTGCAAAGAAGAAAAATCTAACGCAGCTCAACAGTCATTCCCAATTTTCCTAGGTGATTCTAGGCAATGAGTAAAGGAGAGAGCACTTGTACCCCTTTTAAAATACACACCTGCTTAAGCAATTTTTTAATGGGATCATTCATTTAAGACAAATTTCAGTGCCATTTGCTATACTTGCTAGTTTTGAAGCTATTGCCATTGTTTTATCCATGGGCTGGTATAGCACAGCGGGAAGGGCATTTGCCTTGCAAGTGGCCAGCATGGGCAACCCAAGTTCGATTCCTCCACCCCTTGTAGAGAACCTGGCAAGCTACCGAGAGTATCTCCCCTGCATGGCAAGCTTGGCACGTATTCTGACGTAATCGATATGCCAAACACAGTAACAATTGCCACAATGGAGACATTACAGGGCCCGCTTGAGCAAATCAGTGAACAACGAAACGACATTGACAGTAAGAGTGACCTTTATTTTATCCATAACAGTTCCGTCATTTCCAAAAACAGTCTCTTCACTACCCACTGACCTCTCCATTCTCTCCCTGCTCTGGTTCCTGGCAACACTCCTCTTTTTTCTATTTGAATTTTCTTTCGCTAAACCCTTCACATACATGGATCTTAACATATGTGACCTTTTTGGCAGCCGTTTTTAAACCCTGATGCTTTCAAAGTTCATCTCTGCTACAGTATGTCATTACTTCCTCTGACTGATATTCTGTTGTATGGATCTATAATATTAGAGAGGCTTCCACACGTTATAAATTCTCAAAGCTTGGAGGTCTCATAAATTGGCTAAAAGAAATGTTGATAGGTGTTGTACACATAGTACAGAGGGTAGGGTGCTTGTCCTTAACACAGGAGGCCTGCTTGGCTCCCTGGCACTCCATATGTCCCCAGAGCCCTGCCATGAGTGACTCCTGAGCACAGAGCCAAGAGGAACCTCTGAGCACCATCAGGTGTAGATACAACACACAAAAGAATAAGAGTACTCACACACACACACAAAGATCTAGTCCCATTCGTGTAATTTTAGATGCTAACAACATCATGGTGTAGAATAGGTAATGGCCATTCAAAGAAACCATAAACCCTGCAAATATTCCTCTGTTTTTAAAACCTTGATTGAATGGATTCTATGGCTGGCAATGCAAAGATCTGTTGTATTTTCAGGTGAATCAATGAAATAACATATGTTGTGACACAATGGAGGAAGTAGATAATGAAGATAGAGGAGAAAGTCATGTGACCTTCGAGGCCAGGATGTGAGTATATGAACTACCAGACAAGCCTCGGGGAAGTTATCAGAAGTTAACAGAAAATAGAGGCTAAAGACCTTCTAAAGAAGGCATATATCCGGGCTGACATCTTTTCCCCAGTGATCTGTATATGAAATTTCTGGCTTGTAGGAGTGCGTATTTTTTTCTTCTGATGTTTAAGCTAACAGGTAATTGGTTACAGCAATCACAGAACCCTAAACAAAACAGTACATCAATAACACAGTAGCCTATAAAACAATACAGTGCTCCAGCAAAAAATATCTGAACCCAGTACATATAAAACTTAAATATCTTTTTCTATTTCACTCTTAAATAGAAACAGCACTTGTTAAGGAACATGTGTAACTATTACACAAGTAGCAATATCATGAACCTGGGACTTAAATTAAAATTATCGGTGTTTTTCCCTGCTCCATATTAATTTTCAAACTATTTTGACTTTTTATTGTAGTAAAGTCTCCAGGAATGATTCCTGAGTGCAGAGCCAAGAGTAATACCTGAGCATAACCAAGTGTGGCCCCCAAACTGAAATAAATAAATAAATAGATCAGATATTGAATGTTTCCTATCCACTTTTTAGCCATATTGTCCATAACTCAATCACCTCTATTCTCACAGCCACTATACATATGCTCAGACTAGCCTCACCCATGAATGAATCTCTTCCAACCTCTTATACTTTACACCACTGATAGATCAAGAGTAGCACACCACATTTGTTGAGGTTTAAAATAGAAGGCAAGTGGTGGGTGGGTGTGCACTCCAGGGCAGTGTGCCCAGATATCCAGCTCAGGGAACTGCAAGACTCCTCACTGTTGGCCATCCCCCCTTCCCCCAGAGGCACTCAGGACAAAGGCCTTCCCCAGCAAATTTTAGGACTGCATCAGAAGTGGGAAATAATTCCAGATCAGGTACCATTGTTGCCTAGTCCCCCAAAAGTAGAGCAGCGGCGGTGGGGATGGCCTTCAAGGCAGCAGCGCCTCATGTGGCTGCTCTAATTTTCCTCTTTCTCTACACTTTGGACTCAATTTTCAATCTGCATTACCTTATTTTGAGGAGAACAGCCTGGCTGTCACAAACACGTTATGCCAATAGTCCACTAGCCTATTTTGCTCTCAGCAAAGTATATGTGAATACAAGAAACTGACAAGTCTACATTAAAGAACGCATATCTGAAACTTCACTAGAGGACTCACAGAGGTCACAAAGGAGTAGCACCAAAGACAAAGCTAGAATTCTAGAAGGGGGTAAAGGTGACCACCATCGAAGAGCTCTTCCAGAATCCTTTCTCACTGGAGGAGCGGAACATTGAGAGTGAACCGGAGGGTCCCAACTCGAAAATACCTAAGGAGCACGAAGAAAAGTTGCAAATTCCCACCACGAGGAGTGAATGAAGAAAACAGCTCAGAAGCCTCAATACGGAATACCAGCAAATACAATCTCTCCAATAAAGAATTCAGAGATGAAATGTTGAGGATGTTTATTGAACTCAAAGAAACGATGGAACAGGCAGCCAGTAATTTAAAGGAAGCTATGAAAGAAATAGTGGAATGGACAGCCAATAAAATCAGGAAGCAATGAAAGCAGAAATAAGAAAGCGACAAACATGTGTAATTAATAAAGGAGTCAGGAGATGAAATTAAAAACAGAGTGCACACACTCAACAGTAGAATAACCACCACTGAAAACAGAATCACTGAGCTTCAAGATGAGCTGCATAACACATACAGGCAACAGCATATAATGGGAAAGGACCTCAAAATAGCTCATGTGAATCAGAGACCTAGGGGATGAACTTCAGAAAAACGACATAAGAATCATCAAAGATTCAGAAGAATGTGGAGGCAACCCCAATGAAGTAGCAACTGTTAAGGACATCATTGCTGAGAATTTCCCAAAGCTGGAGAATGCAGACATCCAGATCCATGGAGCTTGAAGTGTACCTGCTAAAAGAAACCCCAATAAAGAGACTCCAATATATCATATTCAGAATGACGGATACCACATATAGGACATAATACTGCAAGCAGAAAGGCCAAAGAAGGAAATCACATACAAAGGAGCATCCCTTAGATTTGCAGCAGACTTATTAAAGGAAACCATCCTAGCCCAAAGAAAATGGGGGGTTATAGTAAAAAAAATCAATGAAACGATTGCTTCAACAAGAATACTCTATCCTTCAATGAAATACACTGCAGCTGTTAGAAAGGATGAATTCATGAAAGTTACATAGAAGTAGTTCAACATAGTCAGTATCATGCTAGGTGAAAGGAGTCAGAAAGAGAGGGACAGACATAGAAAGACTCCACTCATCTGGGGAATATTAAATAACAGAATGGGACAAAACACCCAAGAATAGCGAGATAATTACCAGGAGGTCTGTACCACGGTTTGGAACCCGGCAAAACTGGTCAGCTACATGCAAAAAAAGGAGGGGGGGCTCAGACATCTACCTAAGACCGTGACAAAAGTTAGATCAAAATAGATTAAAGAACCTCAGCAACAGATCTAAATCCATAAGTTCCATTAAAGAGAAGGTCAGCAAAATCCTCCACGTTGTTGAAAATAAAATGATTGTCAGAGGTGACATGCCACTGAACAAGCAAGTGGAAACAGTGATACACTAATGGGACTTTCTTAAACTACGTAGCCTCTGTGCCTCAAAAGAATCGGTGAGCAGAATACAAAGACAGTTTACAGAATGGGAAAGGATATTCACCCAATACCCATCTGATAAGGGGTGAATATCAAGGCTATACAAGGCACTGGTTGAACTCTCCAGTAAGAAAACTTCCATCCCCTCAGAAAGTGGGGCGATGAAATAAAAAGAAACTTTCTCAGAGGAGAAATCTGAATGACCAAAAGGCACATGAAAAAATGCTCTTCATCAGAAATCATCAGGAAGATGCAGATGAAAACAAAAAGATACCATGTCACACCACAGAAACTGGCACATGTCCAAAAGAACAAAAGCAACCAGTGCTGGCATGAATGTGGATCAAAGGGCACTCTCTTTCTCTTCTGATGGGAATGCTGAATGGCACAGCCTTTTGGGAAAACAATATGGAACAAGGTTGTTTCTCATAAACATTGTCTTCGTAAGATTCAGCTGTAGTCCTACCTTTCCACACTCACGGTCAAAGTCGGCCAGCATTTGTGCTGCTTGGCTGATGTTTGGTGTTATTAAAACAATTTCATCAACAAAGCGGTGGTGTTGTAGTTGTCGACCCTCTATCTTCACTCCCATTCCTTCCCATTCCAGTCGTCGCATGATGTTCTCGAGGGTGGCACTGAAGAGTTTCGGTGAAATGGTATCACCCTTCTGAACCCTTCTCTTGAAATCAGTGATTACTTCTTTGTAGAATGGTGAAACGATGAAATGATGAAATTTACATATATGTGCATCAATATAGAGAGTGTCATGCTAAGAGAAATCAGAGAGAGAGAGAGACGGACAGACATAGGATGACTGCACTTATTTGTGGAATATAATGTAACAGTTGGGAGACTAACAGATGGAATAGAGTAGGGGCCACTATTTTTTTAAGATCATTTCTTAAATTCATTCAAATAATTCCTATTACCTAACTATGGAAAGATATCCTGATTTCATAAATCCTCAAATAAAAAGGCCAAAAAGATCAAATACCAAGTGTTCCAATCTTTCAATCATTTGAGCCTTTATTAACATGCAAGTACCATTTGCAAGATTTACAGGTTTTGCCAATCTTGTAGTCCAATGTTTTAAACCTAGAACTACTTTTGAATCTAAAACTAAGTAACTCACTAAAGTTGGAAAAGGTTAAATAAACTATTTCTAGCTATCACCTTGACAGTTCTGATGGTAGTTTAGATTTTTATAATTGACATTACTTGTCACCAGGTAGCAGAATAGAGTTCTGATCTTGGGTCTTTTATACTAAAATATGTACCTGTATGTCTTATGCAGTTACTAAAATATATGCAATTAACATGAATATTGTTTACTTCACTACTTTCATATACTAGAAAGTACAACATTAGGTCTTTTAAGAGTAAAATTTAATTTTTTAACTCTTGGTTGTTTTTAATTTTCTGAAGTTTCTATAACCTTGTTCTGGCCTCATCTAAGCATTACAGGAATGCACAGGGTTGGCTGAGACCTAGGCACGCAGGAGGTTTGTAGAGAATTGGTTCGTGATAGTTGCAGTTCCCAGAGAAACTGGTCCATAATAAACTTATCTGGAAGAACTAAGTTGCAAGCTTAATTTATAGACTCTATAATGACAGCATTGTTGTCACTACAAGATAAAAGAAATATAAACCCACGGTCAGTGCTTCTTTCACCATAGCTTCTCATCAGCTATGCTGTCATAGAGATAAAGAGATAAAGGCCCTCCCGTTGATCGTCGATTTGCTCGAGCGGGCCTAGTAACGTCTCCATTGGAGACTTTGTTGTTACTGTGTCTGGCATATCAAATACTCTCGGTAGCTTGCCGGGCTCTCAGAGAGGGGCGGAGGAATAGAACTCGGGTCGGCCATGTTGGCCGCTTGTAAGGTGAACGCCCTACCCGCTATGCTATCGCTCCAGCTATGCTGTCATGTTTTTTAAAATTTTTGACATGTTTAGTAGGAGAGCTTATTGACCTCCTTATTAAGTTTAAGTTCACACTACCTGTGGGTAAAAGTCCCACCAATCATCATTAAGCTCGGCCATAAAGGGTATATGACTTAACTGAGTTAATTGGGTGAAAGTACCATTTATTGGGAAGCAACTCTGGCCCTGAGGACATATGACTTAACCGAGCAAATTGGCGGGAAGTAGCCTCTGATGTTTACACAGACACAGGACTGGAGAGTTAGGTGTCAACACACCTGTATTTTGTATCCTATGTCTGACTGATAAGATGGCTGGATGTATAGGAATTCCTTTCTGTCTTGATGTATGGGGATATTTTCTTGATATCTAAGTCTCATGTATTCTGGATCTGACTGACAATATGTTTTCTTGAAGTATGACATTGATTTTTTTTTCCTTTTTGGGTTACACCTGGCGTTGCTCAGAGGTTACTCCTGTCTCATACACTCAGGAATTGCTCCTGGTGGTGCTCGGAGGACCATATGGGATGCTGGGAATCGAACCTGTGTCGGCCATGTTGGCTGCGTGGAAAGCAAACGCCCTACACACTGTGCTGTCGCTCCAGCCCGAGATTGATTTTTTTATTATGGGAATATTTTCTTGATATCCAAGTCTCAAGTATCCTGGATCTGACTGACAATATGTTTTCTTGAAGTAAGACATTGATTTTTTTTATTTTTTATTTTTTGCCCATGTTTGCATTTGGAATGCTTGAAGTTATATCTACTTTTGAAAGTTTTTTTTTCTTTTCTCTGAGCTTGCTTCTGGGGCCTGCGAGCCCAGGATGGCTATATAAACCCTTGACTATAAGCACTCAGGGTTGAGCTCTGACCTATGTGTTAGGATGCTTCAGCCTCAGCTAGCTGGATAATAAAATCTCCATGTGTGGTTTTCATTACTGCAGGACTCTTTGTCTGTCTGAATCCTCAGGGGTGATCTCCGATCCCAACACAGGTGAGTGTCTGCAGTCCCTCCCTGGCATGGATACTGCGCAGTGTGTGGTGCCCTGAACTTGTGTGAATTGTGCTGCCGACCCCGGCTGCCTTGGGCTCCTGGATCCAAGTGAGTGTGTCGGGCTCACGCTGACCTTCCTTCTCCTAAACTGTCCATCTTGAAAACTTGCTTTGTTTCTTCACTTTGCTCCATTCTTCTTCATCTGTCATGTGTCCATGAGACTCGGAACCCTCCATGTCCCATCTCCCTCTGTCCCTTACCAGCCTGGCTGCACCGCCCGCAACGTCAGGGTGCCCTTTTCAGGAGCAGCAGAACCCCCTCCCACCCCACCATCTCTGTCCCTACGCTTGTCTTTGCCCTCGGATCATTAG